>NC_134797.1:51608649-51713649 GCF_046742065.1 Oratosquilla oratoria | reverse complement strand
GCTATTAGTGAAGAGGAAGCTAAGTCTGAATGTAACTGCTATTACCTTAGCTCAGACATATTGATGCAGAAGTTCCGTCCTACTGATTCCCCTGCAAATTACCCTTGGTCTGTCCGTCACCAAACAATGGTCTCAAATCCATTACGAAAAGGAGACCCTGGGTATTGCTCATGATGGGGTAGGAGGACATTTGGGAGTTAGGAAGACTAGTGCAAAAATTCTAGCTCATTTCTATTGGCCTAAAATGATGAAAGATATTAGTTCCTACATTAGTACATGACCCTGGATTAGCATTCGTTCTCCATCTACCTCTCGATCTACTCTGATCTACCTTTAATGTCTACCTCTATCTACCGGCCTCTTACAGGGCTCGGCAGCTATTTCCCTCTTACAGGGCTTGCTAATATATACTTGAAATTCATTCTAATAAGCTAACCTACTATATTTTAAAGAAATAAGCAACCCTCAAAAATGCACAAAATAATTCAAGCAGATTAAATGTAAATAACATGCATGTAAACTTTATAAGGCATAGATCAAAATAAATTGCAAGGTTCCTTAAGAACACAGTTTTCAATGGTTTCATCATCTTTTCAAAGATGATAGCAGTATCCAATAATTCATGTAAATGATAGTGAATAATACATAATACATGTAATTAAGCAGATAATTTGCAAACATATTTGCAAGACTCACTACTTTAGAGTTAAAAGTTGTTGCTGTCTCTTCTTGCATTTCAATATTCATTATTATTATTTTTCAACATACTTAATTCATTTTTAAAATTATCTGAATACTTATGTGAGAGGTCCTTAAGGTTCCAAGTCAGACCACAGTGGATCCAAGGTCTCCATGTATCTGCTTGACACCAAGTTCCAGTTGTTTAGGTCTCCCATCCCAAGTACATACATATGGCAAACAATACTATCTGTAAAATACATCAAGTTTAATATTCAACCCACAAAGAATAACATTATAATATTCCCTATACTCTTCAGGTTTCCCAACATTGATACACAGGGTATCACAAACTGTCATTCATAATTAAGTCACTGATCTGCAATTTCACTTTCTTTATGTCGTCTAAATGGCATATCACTTCTTCCATTGTGTCTAAGTGTTTAAGTGCAAATTTATTACCACCTGCAGAATCAACTACCCATATATGGACCAGTGTACCTTAGTGAAAGTTTATTATTGGGTGAATGTAGATTGACCATGACTAAATCTCCTAGTTTCAATTCTAGTTTATGTGCTATTTTGTGTTGTTTCTTCATCTCTTGTGAATATTCCTGCATATGTTTCCTAATTCTTTGGTGAATATTTTGAAAAGTATTTATTCTATTCAGTATACAATCATCTATATTATACACAGGTTTCTGGTCTACAGTCAAAATTCTATATGGAAGAGTTTTGTCTTCCCCAAAAATTATAAAATGAGGTGTATCACCTGTTGCTACATTGATTTGATTATTCAAAGTACGCTTAACACAAGGAATCCAAGTGTCCCAAGTTATACTATGAGGACTTATCATGCTTCTAAGACATGTAATTATTTTCATATCTAATCTTTCTACTACCCCATTACTTTGTGGATGATTCACTAAGATATTGACTTTTTGATCTTAAATAAACTACATAATTTTTCCAAGATTTTGTTATTAGATTCAGTTCCATTGTCTGAAATTGGAGTCTTAGGTGTAGTGAAATTACAGATTATCTGATCATAGATTACTGAAGCAATAGTTTCAGCTCTCTTATTTGGAATGGGTTGTAAAATACAAAATCTTGAAAAATAATCAATAGCAACAAATACATATTTATATCCATTCTCAGACATAGATAGCTCTAATGTGTCCAGGTGAACTCTTTCCCAAGGTTTTTGTGGAATGGGATAGGTAAGTATAGGAGCAGGTTTTGGTGTATTTCCTCTCACCCTAACACAATTTATGCAATTTTCTATATAATCATATATAGATTTCTTCATACCTGGCCAAAAGTATTTAAGTTGTGCTTGTCTATAAGTTTTATCCTTTCCTGGATGTGAGCTACAATCACTATCATGAAGTAACTTCAATATCTCATTTACAAGAGTTTGGGGTATTACCATCTGATTTACAGGCCCTCTAGAAATATCTTTACCACTTACAACTGTTTTTCTATACAAAAGTCCATTAATCAGGTGAAATTCCTCTATCTTATACCCCTTTGGTAGTTTTGGAGGATTTCCTCTTGAGTTCATCAAATACTTGATTAATGATTCACATGTCTTATCCTCCCTCTGTTCTCTTATTAGCATTTCCTCATCTATAGTTACTAATTCCTCTATACTACAAACAAAATTAATCAACCCAGTCCCAGTCATTGGTTGAATAATGTTTCTAGAAAATACATCTGCCACATCCTTTCTACCCGGAATATATTCAAATTGAACTTCATAACACTGAAGTATTGCAAACCACCTAGCCAGTCGGCCCCTTAGATTCTTATACTTAAATAAGGTCTGAATAGCTGTATGATCAGTCCAAACTCTGATTGGATATCCTAATATCATATCCCTAAAACTTTCTACAGAATAATTAACTGCTAAAGTTTCTTTTTCTGTTATAGAGTAGTTTCTCTCCGCACTATTACAAAGTCTTGATGTGTAAGCGATTGGCTTCAAAGTTCCATTTCTCTCTTGCATCAGTAGGCCTCCTAATCCTATGTCAGACGCATCAGTGCAAAGAATGAATTCTTTTCCATAATCAGGAATTCTTAGAATGGGGGAACTCGTGAGTTAATCTTTCAGCTTGTCAAAAGCTTGCTGCTGTGCAGGTCCCCCTATGAACTTTGAATCCTTCCTCAGCAAAGAACTTAATGGATTAGCAATGTCAGCATATCGTTGAATCAATTTTCTATAATATCCGGTCAATCTCAAAAAGCTCCTAACCTTGTCTACATTGATCGGAACCGGAAAATTCTTTACAGCGTCAATCTTTGAATTCACTATACTAGGTACATGTCTGTCTATCTTATGTCCTAAATAAATAACACTGTCTTGCAAGAACTTACAATTTTCAAGTTTTACTTTTAATCCTGCTTCTACTAGTCTTCAGAATATCAAATCTAATTTCTTAAAGTAATGCACTGCAGTCTGAGAAACTATTAAAATGCAATCTAGAAATACACTGGTAGTATTTCCTAACAATCCATCTCTCACCGCCACACCCTTGGTCTCAGGATTCCCATGTCTACCTTCATGTGCACCCCATCCGACTCTCTACTTGTGGCGCAGGTTTCGACCAAATCGCTCACCTTCGGATTTTCGCTCAAATTTCATGGGGATTTGAGATTTGAGATTTTTGGCATTTTAGGTCATTTTGGTCACCACCGATTTACCCGCTATCACACCCACAGGTCCGGGGCGGCCTGGGATGCCCTCGAGTCCAATGGCACACCAGTCAGGCACACGGTATGGCTGCCACAGGCCTAAACGTCATGAATGGGTCAAAAGGTCCAAACTTTGGAGGGCTCTCACCGCCACACCCTTAGTCTCAGGATTCTCATGTCTACCTTCATGTGCACTGTATCCGACAATCTAATTGTGGCGCAAGTTTCGACCAAATCGCTCACCTTCGGATTTATGGCATTTTGGGTCATTTTGGTCATCACCGATTTACCCGCTATCACACCCACAGGTCCGGCAAGGCCTGGGATGCCCTCCAGTCCAATGGCACACCAGTCAGGCCAAAGGTATGGCTGCCACAGGCCTAAACGTCATGAATGGGTCAAAAGGCCCAAGTTTGGAGGGCTCTCACTGCCACACCCTAGGTCTCAGGACTCTCATGTCTACCTTCCTGTGCACCTTATCCGACTCTCTACCTGTGGCGCAAGTTTCGACCAAATCGCTCACCTTCGGATTTTCACTCAAATTTCATGGGGCCTCTTTGAGATTTTGGCCATTTTGGCTCATTGGTCACCTCCACTGATTTACCCGCTATCACACCCACAGGTCCGGTAAGGCCTGGGATGCCCTCCAGTCCAATGGCACACCAGTCAGGCCAAAGGTATGGCTTTCCACAGGCCTAAACGTCATAAATGGGCCAAAAGGCCCAATTTGGAGGGCTCTCACCGCCACACCCTTGGTCTCACGATTCTCATGTCTACCTTCATGTGCACCCCATCCGACTCTCTACTTGTGGCGCAAGTTTCGATCAAATCGCGAACCTTCGGATTTTCACTCCAATTCCATGGGGCCCCTTTGAGATTTTGGGCATTTTGGGCCATTTTGGTCACCTCCACCGATTTACCCGCTATCACACCCACAGGTCCGGCAAGGCCTGGGATGCCCTCCAGTCCAATGGCACACCAGTCAGGCCAACGGTATCCCTGCCACAGGCCTAAACGTCATTACTGGCTCAAAAGCCCCAACTTTGGAGGGCTCTCACCGCCACACCTTTGGTCTCACGATTCTCATGTCTACCTTCATGTGCACCCCATCCGACTCTCTACTTGTGGCGCAAGTTTCGACCAAATCGCGAACCTTCGGATTTTCACTCCAATTCCATGGGGTACCCCCTTTGAGATTTTGGGCATTTTGGGCCATTTTGGTCACCTCCACCGATTTACCCGCTATGACACCCACAGGTCCGGCAAGGCCTGGGCACCCTATCCCACTTTATACTTGTGGCGCAAGTTTGGACCAAATCGCTGACCTTCGGATTTCCCCCCAAATTCCATGGGGTACCCCCTTCGAGATTTTGGGCATTTTGGGGCATTTTGGTCACCTCCACCAATTTACCCGCTATCACACCCACAGGTCCGGCAAGGCCTGGGATGCCCTGCAGTGCAATGGCACACCAGTCAGGCACACGGTATCCCTGCCACAGGCATAAACGTCAAAAGGCCCAACTTTGGAGGGCTCTCACCGCCACACCCTTGGTCTCACGATTCTGCTGTCTACGCTGATGTGCACCCTATCCCACTCTGTACTTGTGGCGCAAGTTTGGACCAAATCGCTGACCTTCGGATTTCCCCCCAAATTCCATGGGGTACCCCTTTGAGATTTTTTTTATTTTGGGGCATTTTGGTCACCTCCACCGATTTACCCGCTATGACACCCACAGGTCCGGCAAGGCCTGGGATGCCCTGCAGTGCAATGGCACACCAGTCAGGCACACGGTATCCCTGCCACAGGCATAAACGTCAAAAGGCCCAACTTTGGAGGGCTCTCACGGCCACACCCTTGGTCTCACGATTCTGCTGTCTACGCTGATGTGCACCCTATCCCACTCTGTACGTGTGGCGCAAGTTTGGACCAAATCGCTGACCTTCGGATTCCCCCCCCCCCCCCAAATTCCATGGGGTACCCCTTTGAGATTTTTTTTATTTTGGGGCATTTTGGTCACCTCCACCGATTTACCCGCTATCACACCCACAGGTCCGGCAAGGCCTGGGATGCCCTGCAGTGCAATGGCACACCAGTCAGGCACACGGTATCCCTGCCACAGGCATAAACGTCAAAAGGCCGAACTTTGGAGGGCTCTCACCGCCACACCCAACAATTGTTACCCTCCTGGATGAGAACCTACAGCTCATGGTTTGATCTATGGGTAATATTGTGACCTTACACACACACACACACACACACACACACACACACACACACACACACACTGTAAGAGGCCGGTAGTTGTACGAATGGAAATGAGCCTGCCTGCTCGCCTGTTGTTTTGAAAACATGAGGTGACGCTATGTCTATGTAAACACACCGACGGTGGTGACTGTTTTATAATCGATGTGTAATCAAACTCTGTAAGCGCAGGTTAGCTTCGTTTGACTAATGCTGAGGTAAACAATTTTGCTAGTAGCATTGGAATGGCTTTCCGGATTGGTGCAAGGTGGAGGAGGAGGAAAAAACTATTGGTGCATGAATTCAAAGTCACGCCCATAAGGAGTGACATTTATTTGAAAAGTCACCGGAGATTGGTTTAGAAAAATTAGTGACGTCAGACGAAGGTAGCTTAGCGTAGGATACGGGATCTCGTCAGAGGGCGTGGAGAGAGGATCGAGAGAGGATCAGGAGACGATGTAGAGACGAGAGAAAGAGATCCCGAGTGTAAGCAGAAGGTGAAATTACAGTGAAAGAAGAAAGAAAATTCACCACCCTTTTATTAACCCAAAGGACGAGAGAACTAGGCACGGGGCCTAGAAAATAGTGAGACTACAAGAAAAAGAAGGCAAGGGGCCGTGAGACGAGTGTTATTACAAGTCAAATTTAAGTGACAGTGGTGACAAGGGGAGGTGAAAGTGGTGCTCAGCGGTGCGACGAACGAACTGGGTGTTAAACACCTCCGAAGAGAAGTGGCGCATGAAGTCTACGGGAACAAGACAACCAAAATCAAGAGTGTATTACGACTACGAGAGAAATCTACAACTTCAAGTAACTGCTACGTTGGGAACAAGCATTCTTCAAGATTCTTCAAGGAGATCATCATCTACAAGGCGGTCTTCAAGGCAGAGTGTGTGATGGAGGAGGAACAACGTCGTTGAGGAATGACAAGACCGTAGAAGGACGTCAAACCAGACATTGACATCACGAAGCGACATCGCAAGCAGCCAGGCTAAAGCAAGGTATTAGTAATAAGTATGAGTACCCCTCAGAATTCTAACGTGTTAATACACGAAATTCACACATCAAATACAAATATTCCAAAATTCACAGGAGAGTCTAACACATATGGTGTAAACAAGTTCCTGAACCTCATTGACACACTTATAGTTAGTAAAAACATTACAAATGAGAATCGTAAGATTGAGATTCTCAAGGAGAATATAGATCCAGAGCATGGAAGGGCGAGGTTTGTCATTAACTTCCAGCAAATGGAATTAATTAATCAATATGATAATTACAAGAAAGCCTTTCTTAAACATTTCATGTCCAAATGTGATCAGGATCCTATTAGATCATTGGTAAAAATGATTAAGGAAGTTATGACAAGTGAAATTGACACAGAGTACTTAGCTAGATTAGATAGATGGTCAAAAGACATGAATTCTATCTTGAAAGATTCAGACTGGATAGAAAGATCTAGTGAGAAGATGAAAATCTCACAGGTAATCAAATTGATTACATTTAGCTTATTGGCAAAGAATTCTGATGACTTAACAGCAGAAAGGCTGTACAAAGATTTAAAATCAAATATCTGTTTAGCAGAAGTAGATTATCTTCTTCAAGGATACAGTGAGACCAGAACAATAAACCCATATGTAATGCCTATAAATCAACATAGCCAATATAGGAACTCTAGAGAGTTTAAGAAAATAGAAGTAGGACATAGGCGACATGCTAGAAGTCCATCTAGGGATAGGGATACCAGAATCCTATGTTTTAATTGTAATGCATGGGGACACAAGGCACAAGAATGTTTTTATGGGATTATTTGCAGAAATTGCAAATACGAAGGTCACAATGAGTATCAATGTAGGAACCCTCCATTCTGTATTTACCATAATAAAATCGGACACAGAACTCATGAGTGCCGGAATTTTCGGGTACCCCCAGGGCTAAGAGGAAAAACCCCAGACACAGAATAAACCATTTCAGACCTCCCCATATATATACCGATAGACGGTATTGTGTTAAATATGGGAATGCAAGGGAGATGAAAGAAAATGACAAACTGATAATTACTGTTGGTAAAACTTCTGTAGGACCTCTCATTGCGGGTAAAGTGTTCAATAAGCCTATTCAAATTTTTATTGACACACACACACACACACACACACACACACACACACACACACACACACACACACACACACACACACACACAAACTCCTTGCCCACCAGAGTTGGAGTGCCGGCTTGCAGTGTGTGCATGTGTTTAACATTATGAACTCTTTCATTCAGAGTGCTAGGGCAAAGGATGCAGGGCGGAGCTAGTTAATCCGACACAAAATAGGCTTGGCCACAGATTCAAACTACCCCAGATGCAATCGCCACAAAGATGCACAGAGCACCTTAAATTACAATACCCCACACTAACAGTCCGTAGACACGATATATCTACCTTGAGTGACTTGTGGACCTGTTTGTTACTGGTTACATGAAGATAGGCTTTCTGCAAGAGAGATTAGGGAGAATGGACTGATCAGTTGGTTCCATCATGGTTCAACTCTTTGCATGTGAATGTCGAATATAATTTTCAAAGTTAAGATGGCAACTGTCCATATGTATGGGTTTAAAGAACAACAAACTGATTTTACATGATGAAATACTAATGGACAGTTGCCATCTTACATATGTATGTAAGATGGCAACTGTCCATATGTATGGATTTAAAGAGTAACAAACTGGTTTTACATGATGAAATACTAATGTACTTCATACATCTGGACAGTTGCCATCTTACATTTGTATGTAAGATGGCAACTGTCCATATGTATGGATTTAAAGAGTAACAAACTGGTTTTACATGATGAAATACTAATGTACTTCATACATCTGGACAGTTGCCATCTTACATATGTATGTAAGATGGCAACTATCCATATGTATGGATTTAAAGAGTAACAAACTGGTTTTACATGATGAAATACTAATGTACTTCATACATCTGGACAATTGCCATCTTATGTAAGATGGCAACTGTCCATATGTATATGGATTTAAAGATTAACAAACTGGTTTTTACATGATGAAATACTAACGTACTTCTGCAACTTTTCAGAAAGGGAAGATCAAGATCTCTCCCACAAAGTGCTCCTTCATCACGTGTATCCTCCTGATTCCGTTTGGTATTTTGCCGGGCATCATTGCCCTCTGTTGTTGTTGTCAGGAGCCCAAGTGTAACAACTGCAGTTACAAGCCTGAAGCTTAGGAAACTTTCGAATAATGCCAAGAATTTATTATACTGATATACCTTCGACTCCACTCAGATGTAACTGTTATACCAAAATTAAAATGAGCAAATGACTGGTATTGTTTGTAAGTAAATACTGAAAATGTGAATTACTATTAAGTATCTAAATACTTAATAACAATTCATTTTCAGTATTTGCTTATAAACAATACCACTCGTTCAGTCATTTTAATTAGCCTTTGGCTTGGCTACCTCTCTTGGTATATAGATAGACGAGATTATTAAGCACTAAACTGTTAATTCTTTTATCTCAAAATATCAATTAGTCTTTATATTCAAACTAAGCAGTTCTGTTATAACCTTAGGGATTCAAATATTTAGTATAACAAAAGCTTTCAAAAGAGGTAACACAAATGTATTTTTATAAATACGGTCATGATTTACATTTTCCACTATTCAATTTTGTATATCAAATATATATTTTACATCCAAAATGTGATTTCTATATAACCTTTTGTCTCGCTATGGAAAATTCTGTTGTAGATTTTTTATCCATGCACATAATTTCCTTGTTCCACCCAGAAAAGGATTTTGCAATGATGAAAGTCCCATAGTTTAAGAAAGTTCACAGAAAAGGAGTTATGAGAGTTCAAAATGATCTCCTGGTATTCCAGGGTTTTGTGTAATGATATCTCGCTGACAAGGCCCTCACGTAAGCTACTGTGCCGGAATAGTGCCAAATCACTGGCACCCTCTCTGGACTACAACATACAACGGCAAAACTCCCTTCGACGTAGTCAACCACTCTATAGTCATAGACAAACTGAGACTATTGGGAGTACACGGCCCATTGCTGTCATGGATCATAGATTTTTTATTTGGTCGCACAATGCAAGTCTCAGTTTCAGGGTTTACCAGCTCCTCCAGAAATGTCCTCAGTGGGGTCCCCCAGGGCTCAGTCTTGGGCCCCCTCTTATTCCTAGTGTACATTAACTCCCTGCCAACATATATCCACTCAAAATGCAACATATATCCACTCAAAATGCTACGAAGAGACTCCACCGATGTGGCCCAAACTTACTCCAGAGGGAGAGAGTCGTCCACAGGGCACAGCGAGGTAGACGTGGGGAACCTGGACCCAAGGGCGAGGTTGTGGCGACCAACTAAATTTGTTTGTCTTTGTGTAATTTTCCCCTCTCATATCCGCCTGTTGGCGCCCGTACTTTTAGCCTGAGCAGTATACAAGTTCAATCCACAAGAGCCCTGGTGGCCCTCGACCTCTCCCTCTCAACCAATCTCTCAATCAATCTCTCCCTCTCAACCAATCTCTCAATCAATCTCTCCATCTCTCAACCAATCTTCCAATCATCTTTTAATCAATCTCAACCAATATCTCTATTTCACTTTCAAACACAATCTCTCAGTCAATATTTTCCTCTCTTAATCTCTCCCTCTCACTCACTCTCCCAATCAATATCTCCCAATGTCTCTATCAATCTCGTTCTCTATCTCAATCTATCTCGCCCTCTCAGTCACTCTCCCAATATCTTCCTCTCAATCTCTATCAATCTCTCTCAATCTCTATCAATCTCTCTCAATATCTCCCTTTGACTCTTCCAATCAATATATCTCTCAGTCTCGCCCTCTCAAACACAATCTCTCAACCAATATATTCATCTTTCAATCACTCTCCCAATTACTCTCTCTCAGTATCAATCCCGCTCTCTCTCAATCTCTCAATCTCACTCACTTTCCCAATCAATATATCTCTGTTTCTCAATCTCGCTCTCTAAAACACTCAATCTCTCTATCAATCTCGCTCTCAATCTTTCAATCACTCAATATCTCAATAAATCTCAATCTCGCTCTCTCAAACACTCGACCAATATCTTCGTCTCTCAATCTCTATCAATCTCTCTCTCAATCTCACTCTCTCAATCTCGCTCTCAATCTCACTCACTCTCCCAATCAATATCTCTCTCAGTCTCTCAATCTCGCTCTCTAAAACACTCAATCTCCATCAATCTCGCTCTCAATCTCTCAATCACTCAACATCTCTCAATCTCAATCTCGCTCTCTCAAACACGCAATCAATATCTTCCTCTCTCAATCTCTATCAATCTTGCTCTTTATCTCAGTTTCTCCCTCTCAATCAATCTCTCAATCTCTCTCAATCAATCAATCTCAATCAATCTTTCAACCAATCTATCCGTCAATCTACCTCTCTCAATCTACCTCTCTCTCAATCTACCTCTCTCTCAATCTACCTATCAACCAATCTACCTATCAACCAATCTATCTCTCAACCAATCTCTCTCTCAACCAATCTATCTCTCAACCAATCAATCAATCTCAACCAATCAATCAATCTCTCCCTCTCAGTCAATCAATCTCTCCCTCTCAGTCAATCAATCTCTCCCTCTCAGTCAATCTTTCTCAATCAATCTGTCAGTCAATCTTTCTGTCGCGTTCGTGTAGTGAAGAGCGTCATAACCTACCAACGTTGGGGGTACCGAGTTCGCGTTTCTTTCGTGCTGACAGGGCGCGAAAACTTCCATTACGTAACAGCACGTCGTTACTGTTCCCCTTGTGCAAAGATGTGTGTGTGTGTGTGTGTGTGTGTGTGTGTGTGTGTGTGTGTGTGTGTGTGTGTGTGTGTGTGTGTGTGTGTGTGTGTGTGAGAGAGAGAGAGAGAGAGAGAGAGAGAGAGAGAGAGAGAGAGAGAGAGAGAGGTCAATAAAACCCCTAGATCTAGGTACACGAACTCTGAAGCTCTCATCCTGTCGATCACGAGACCAGCATGTGATCTAAGATGATTGTGAATCACAAGCACGCATGTTTACACGTGACCAAAATAGGAACGGGCTGACAGAAGCCAGAATTCGAACTCTCACTTCCTCCACTTCCTTCCTCCACTCCCTCCTCCCACTCCCTGGCAGGTGTGGGAGGTGGGCGAAAACAAAATTCCATTCAGATACTTAATCCTTAATCGACAAAAACATTTGGAGCAAAGTGTGTAGGTCTACTCACTCCGCAAGCAGTGCACGTCTCAGACATCTTTCCTGAAATTAGAAATTTGTGGCTGAATTAAACATTTTAATCAATTCGTCGGGGGAAAAGAAACGCACTTGGAAAAGGCGGAAGGGTTGGGAAATCTACACAAATTCTGCCCAATTTTTTTTTACATTTTTCTTAGCCTAATAATGATAAAGGATAATAATAATAATGTCTATTTGGCAATGAATCAATATACTACATGAAATGCAGATAATGAAAAGAACACATATTTCGAATAATTACAATTGCTGAGGATAACAAAAGCATAAGACTTAATAAAGAAAACATTAGTTAACACTGGTGATATATACTGATGAAAAAAGTGTTAGAAGCGTTTCATAAAAGTCTAGTGTAATATTGTATAATTACATATACAAGAAAGCCTTCTTCCTCCTCATAAAGATGGTCATACAAAGCATATATTCACCCTTCACCCATCCCATCCAACCAACATACATTCGTTTTCCCTCATTTCCTTTATTGATAAAGTTCTATCCCTGACTTCCACTCCCCACACACTCCCAGTGTGAGTGTGTGTGTGTGTGTGTGTGTTGGGAGTTGAATATCAAGCGTCAGATTCGAGTACTTTTAAATATGAACAACATCCTCTAGATGCATTAAGTGGGCACTTTGTCAAAAAATCTTCAGTTTTCTTTTATGGATATTTTTAACGTTTTCTATGATGCATGATTTAGGGGTAACAATTTCATATTACATCCATTGAATGTTGCATGTGAGCACGACACACATTCATTCCAATTTGCATACATTGCTAATACAATACTACAGCACAGCAACATACACCATTTATCTGCTGACTTTACGTAAAGTCTAGTCCCAAATACATAGTCGTCACTGATAATCCTAATGTTCATTTATTTAGCAATACAAAAAAAATATTCTTGGGGAAAGCAAGGCATACAAGGAAAGTCAAAACTAGGAAAACCCTACTTGAAAGTGTTTCTAGTTTGGTGGGGACGCTAGATGGAGCACGTACACACACACACATGTACGTATACGTGTGTACATTAAATTCCCACGTACAAATGACACTACTATACTCCCACTCGCACACTAAACGTTTTTCTATAATTCACATTTCAGAAAATAGTTGTACAAGGCCACGATTCAGGTTATCAAAATATACGCTATATTCAATAAGAGTATCGGGAATAACACTAATACTTTTCATTAGATTTTCACATGCAATCAACTAGATTTTGAAAAAAAGAAAATGTGATTACTGACAGCGTTGTAAGCTATCAGTGAGGCCTAGTAAGAGGAGGCCTGTCCGAGTCACTTTTATTTTCTCTAAAAATAACTCTCTAGTAACTTCTTTTCTTCTTTAATCGGTACATTTGTAGATCTATGTACAGTATCTATGGCCAGTCAGTCACTTGGTTGGAAAAAGTCCTGAAATTCTCCACACAGATGGAGTAAAAACGCGTTTCTGCCGATAAAAAGGAAAAATACAAAATGCCACAAGATCAAAACTTTCCAATGGTAGACATCCCCACATATATCGGCTTATCAAATCGTACCTTTACCATTTTCATATTACAAGCAATTAGATCCTCAGTAAAGATCTTGTATGAGTTGAAATTCGCTTTGCTGATAAGTTTGCGGGTTTGCTCCCATAGAACATCAGTTCTATTCCTGATGTTCTCCATCGTTTTCCCAAACACTGAGTTGTTCATTAATTTGTAGAAATCTTTTTCAAACGCATTTTTCGCTTTTTTTCTCATATCCGTATTAAGGTCGATATATGGTTTCATCCACAGACTTTGGTCAAACTCCATGACTCTATGCACTTTTGACAAATTCATGCCTAACTCCAAGCACTCTTTAAGATTTCTGTAACCAATCACGTATTTCTCCTTATCCTTTAAATTTGGACATAACTTTGAAACTTGATCTAATACAAGGCTCTCTGCACAAAGGGGGTAATCATTGTCAAGATCGTGGAGTTCCCTTGGATATTCCAGGTCGACTTCAAGAATATATCCTTTGCTACAATCATCAGGGATATCCATCATGTTGTAGGCATTGCACAAGGCGCTTGTCTTTCTAATCCACTTCAAGCCTCCTGTTGGTAAAGGTTGTGACATTGCCCAACCATAAAGATTGTTTGCATCTAGATAAGTGATATAACTATTTAGTTTTCTTTGATCATACGAATCTGGTATAAGAGGATTATTTGCTTTAGCATATCTGTGACTGATGACGCTTATTCCTCCTCGAATTCCCTTTTCAAACATCAATAACATATTAGGATCTTGAATAGTTTCCAGTGTAATCTTTGTATATTTCAGTAGTGCATCCCAGCTTAGTCCAGGCGCAGTAAAATAATGAACTGGATCGAGATGATATATTTTCATACATACTGCTCTAAAATTTTCAGAAACATCAGCAAGTAGAAGAGTGTCTGTTTTTAAATAATGCATGTGATAATCCTGGAAATTTTTACAATCTAATTCAATCCAAACTTTCTGAGCAGGTTTGTATTGTATTTGTCCCAATCATCCTTGGTGAGGCGCATTGGTTTGATCTTTTTCATGATATTGTATATACGTTTCATCTCCTCAACTAAATACTCTACATTCCTGTATCCTCACCTAGGGCCTCCGGTCCCAGGGCAGCTCCGCTGCTTACGTCTTGTGTATACTTTGAGTCTTTATCAACCGAGCATTTTGTGTAACATGCGAATGAGTCAGGCTCGTCTTTTTGCATATACAAGGTATAAGATCCTTCAGGATTTGGCTGTCTTCTTTTTATTCTTTCAAGAGTACTTTCAAAATCGCTATATATTACAAAAGGATGTTCTCTCTTTTTATAGAATCATCTAAAAACAATAGGTCCCTCTACAACCTCCATTCGTACAGGTTTATGGACTGAACATTCAGGTTCATGTTTATCAAGTACCTCCTTCTTTCAGAAGGGATGCAGACAGTATGAACAAGGGAAAACTCGTCCATTATGCCTTGTATTAATAAATGGCCTCAAATCTTGCATCA
The DNA here is from genome assembly GCF_046742065.1 of Oratosquilla oratoria. NCBI lineage: Eukaryota > Metazoa > Arthropoda > Malacostraca > Stomatopoda > Squillidae > Oratosquilla > Oratosquilla oratoria. The sequence goes on along the minus strand of NC_134797.1, from coordinate 51,698,732 downwards.
ATACATAGTGGTTATTTTCTTCCTCGGATATATAGAGAAGGTTTACATCTTTATCTTTTTTCACTTTTGTCATTCTTAAAGGATACAGGCTTTTATTTTCATCATTATCAAAGGCAAAGACACTGACGCTGATGGCATTCTTCTTTTCAAATATGGTCATCTTATCTAATTTCACTGGCAATTCTATTCCACTCCAATCGTAATTTTGAGCAGCAGCCTTAACTGTCTTACTAATTCTCTCTTTGTCCTTTTCATCCAAGCAATCTGACCGGGCAATGCACCATTTGAAACATTCTTGATCCTCATTTTTAATATTCATTAGTTGATATTTTGCCTTTTGATATTTATTAGGAACTTTCATATAACTAGACCCTTTCAATGCTTCGTATTTTGCTATTTTTATTTCAAAATTGAGAAGCTTCTCAATTATCCAACCTGAGCCCTCTCTTGTAAATTGATCAATCTTTTTTTCTAATTTACCAATCATATCTAGCACTACACTTTTTATTTCTGAAAGATCTGTCATCGGCTTCATCTCCCCAATGTTGTTCCAGGGCGCTTGAATTGATCTGCTCCCATCTCCTAACTTCTTGTAGAACCGAACTTTGAGACAAAGATAAATTTCTAAACCTTTTTGACTCTCTTCTCTATAACATCCACCATACTCATGATAAAAAGTTTGGGATCAATTGTACTAATGTCAGAATAACAATAAACTCATAATTGACCTCCACAACCTTCCCGACTATCATCGTATTTACATGTCATTTTAGATATGAGCTTCTGAAAATGTTTTTTTCTTTTACTGTGCCTTTTGAGCTTTGAGACTTCAATCTTACATATCTGACATTTTGGTTTTGATTTCTTGGGAATATCTTGGGGGTTAACCTTGAAGAAATGTTTCTTACATTTTTCATGTCTTAAACGGTCAAAAATGGTCTTGTTACAAATTTCCCAATGAAATTTTCCAACCTTATTTAACCTATTGTAATTAGGATTCAACCGTTTCTTGTGATAGACTGATTTCTCATGTCTTAAAGGGTTAAAAATAATTTGATCACAAATTTGGCAATGAAATTTTCTCTCTTGATTGTAATTGGGATCTAACCGTTTCTTGTGATAGACTGATTTCTCATGTCTTCAAGGGTTAAAAAAGGTCTTGTTACAAATTTGACAATGGAATTTTAGACATACTCGTTGACCTGCCTAAGATTGTTACCCATTCACTAATGAAAGAAAATGAGGGAGATAATACGTCATGTTCAAGCAAGCATCCTGGGCCAGATAACAAAATCATAGTGGCAGTCATATAGAGCTCGACTCGTAATTGACAGACTTGGGTTCGATTCCCATGCTGGGTACAAATGTTTTGGATTAATCTATGAGTGGAGGGGGAAAAATAGGAGGAGGAGAAGGAGGAGATGAATAAATTGAAGGAGAAGGTTGCAAAAATTGATCTGATCTGGAGTGAAATTACAGACAACTTATTGTTAATTTTCTACCATGGTATTAAGTTCCAGATTGAAATTATGTTGGGCACTCATGGCCAAGCGGACTAAAACTCGACCTACTGAGCCCAAAGGTCCGGGTTCGAATCTGCATTGAGGTGCTCCCTCGAGGGGTTATCCAAGTTTGAAAATGGTTTCGAATTGCCGAGTGCGCATTAAGTAATTCTATATAACCAGGTTCAGGCGTGGATGACTAATAATACCAACCACATGCTATCCTTCTCCCCCAATTCAGTACTAGTCCGACAGGCCATCCATAAGACTATGGATTACTGTCGGGTGCCTGGGTATAACGAATTGAGGTGCACTGTGACCCCTTCTGAAAATGGAAGCGGGTTGAACATGTGCAGTTGGAGAGGGTAGTATGGAGGCATGGGGCGCTTTTACTTGAATTTTGATTCAAATTACATTTGGTGGTTCAATCTAACGACGATATATTAAAGTTATATTTGCTGGTTGAATCTAACCATGATATATTAAAAGTAGATTTTAGTGATTGACAGATGGTTAAAATGTGAAATGCGCTACTCTCCTTTTCATACTACTTGGGTGAATAGGTCCAACTTTGGAGGGCTGTCCCGCCACACCCATGGTCTCAGACTTCTCAAGTCTACGTTGATGTCCAATGTATCCGTCTCTCTCCTTGTGGGACAAGTTTAGATAAAATCGGTCGCTTTCGCATTTACGCGTAGAGTGGGGGGAAATCCGAAGGTCAGCGATTTGGTCCAAACTTGCGCCACGCGTAGAGTGGGGGATAGGGTGCACATGAGCGTAGACAGCAGAATCGTGAGACCAAGGGCGTGGCGGTGAGAGCCCGCCAAAGTTGGTCCTTTTGACGTTTATGCCTCTGGCGGGGATAGGGTGTGGGTGACTGGTGTGGGATTGCAGTGGAGGGCATCCCAGGCCTTGCCGGACCTGTGGGTGTCATAGCGGGTAAATCGGTGGAGGTGACCAAAATGGCCCAAAATCCAAAAAATCTCCAAGGGGGTCCCCCATGGATTTTGGGGGGAAATCCGAAGGTCAGCGATTTGGTCCAAACTTGCGCCACGCGTAGAGTGGGGGATAGGGTGCACATGAGCGTAGACAGCAGAATCGTGAGACCAAGGGCGTGGCGGTGAGAGCCCTCCAAAGTTGGTCCTTTTGACGTTTATGCCTCTGGCGGGGATAGGGTGTGGGTGACTGGTGTGGGATTGCAGTGGAGGGCATCCCAGGCCTTGCCGGACCTGTGGGTGTCATAGCGGGTAAATCGGTGGAGGTGACCAAAATGGCCCAAAATCCAAAAAATCTCCAAGGGGGTCCCCCATGGATTTTGGGGGGAAATCCGAAGGTCAGCGATTTGGTCCAAACTTGCGCCACGCGTACAGTGGGGGATAGGGTGCACATGAGCGTAGACAGCAGAATCGTGAGACCAAGGGCGTGGCGGTGAGAGCCCTCCAAAGTTGGTCCTTTTGACGTTTATGCCTCTGGCGGGGATAGGGTGTGGGTGACTGGTGTGGGATTGCAGTGGAGGGCATCCCAGGCCTTGCCGGACCTGTGGGTGTCATAGCGGGTAAATCGGTGGAGGTGACCAAAATGGCCCAAAATCCAAAAAATCTCCAAGGGGGTCCCCCATGGATTTTGGGGGGAAATCCGAAGGTCAGCGATTTGGTCCAAACTTGCGCCACGCGTAGAGTGGGGGATAGGGTGCACATGAGCGTAGACAGCAGAATCGTGAGACCAAGGGCGTGGCGGTGAGAGCCCTCCAAAGTTGGTCCTTTTGACGTTTATGCCTCTGGCGGGGATAGGGTGTGGGTGACTGGTGTGGGATTGCAGTGGAGGGCATCCCAGGCCTTGCCGGACCTGTGGGTGTCATAGCGGGTAAATCGGTGGAGGTGACCAAAATGGCCCAAAATCCAAAAAATCTCCAAGGGGGTCCCCCATGGATTTTGGGGGGAAATCCGAAGGTCAGCGATTTGGTCCAAACTTGCGCCACGCGTAGAGTGGGGGATAGGGTGCACATGAGCGTAGACAGCAGAATCGTGAGACCAAGGGCGTGGCGGTGAGAGCCCTCCAAAGTTGGTCCTTTTGACGTTTATGCCTCTGGCGGGGATAGGGTGTGGGTGACTGGTGTGGGATTGCAGTGGAGGGCATCCCAGGCCTTGCCGGACCTGTGGGTGTCATAGCGGGTAAATCGGTGGAGGTGACCAAAATGGCCCAAAATCCAAAAAATCTCCAAGGGGGTCCCCCATGGATTTTGGGGGGAAATCCGAAGGTCAGCGATTTGGTCCAAACTTGCGCCACGCGTAGAGTGGGGGATAGGGTGCACATGAGCGTAGACAGCAGAATCGTGAGACCAAGGGCGTGGCGGTGAGAGCCCTCCAAAGTTGGTCCTTTAGACGTTTATGCCTCTGGCGGGGATAGGGTGTGGGTGACTGGTGTGGGATTGCAGTGGAGGGCATCCCAGGCCTTGCCGGACCTGTGGGTGTCATAGCGGGTAAATCGGTGGAGGTGACCAAAATGGCCCAAAATCCAAAAAATCTCCAAGGGGGTCCCCCATGGATTTTGGGGGGAAATCCGAAGGTCAGCGATTTGGTCCAAACTTGCGCCACGCGTAGAGTGGGGGATAGGGTGCACATGAGCGTAGACAGCAGAATCGTGAGACCAAGGGCGTGGCGGTGAGAGCCCTCCAAAGTTGGTCCTTTTGACGTTTATGCCTCTGGCGGGGATAGGGTGTGGGTGACTGGTGTGGGATTGCAGTGGAGGGCATCCCAGGCCTTGCCGGACCTGTGGGTGTCATAGCGGGTAAATCGGTGGAGGTGACCAAAATGGCCCAAAATCCAAAAAATCTCCAAGGGGGTCCCCCATGGATTTTGGGGGGAAATCCGAAGGTCAGCGATTTGGTCCAAACTTGCGCCACGCGTAGAGTGGGGGATAGGGTGCACATGAGCGTAGACAGCAGAATCGTGAGACCAAGGGCGTGGCGGTGAGAGCCCTCCAAAGTTGGTCCTTTTGACGTTTATGCCTCTGGCGGGGATAGGGTGTGGGTGACTGGTGTGGGATTGCAGTGGAGGGCATCCCAGGCCTTGCCGGACCTGTGGGTGTCATAGCGGGTAAATCGGTGGAGGTGACCAAAATGGCCCAAAATCCAAAAAATCTCCAAGGGGGTCCCCCATGGATTTTGGGGGGAAATCCGAAGGTCAGCGATTTGGTCCAAACTTGCGCCACGGGTAGAGGGGGGGATAGGGTGCACATGAGCGTAGACAGCAGAATCGTGAGACCAAGGGCGTGGCGGTGAGAGCCCTCCAAAGTTGGTGCTTTTGTCGTTTATGCCTCTGGCGGGGATAGGGTGTGGGTGACTGGTGTGGGATTGCAGTGGAGGGCATCCCAGGCCTTGCCGGACCTGTGGGTGTCATAGCGGGTAAATCGGTGGAGGTGACCAAAATGGCCCAAAATCCAAAAAATCTCCAAGGGGGTCCCCCATGGATTTTGGGGGGAAATCCGAAGGTCAGCGATTTGGTCCAAACTTGCGCCACGTGTACAGTGGGGGATAGGGTGCACATGAGCGTAGACAGCAGAATCGTGAGACCAAGGGCGTGGCGGTGAGAGCCCTCCAAAGTTGGTCCTTTTGACGTTTATGCCTCTGGCGGGGATAGGGTGTGGGTGACTGGTGTGGGATTGCAGTGGAGGGCATCCCAGGCCTTGCCGGACCTGTGGGTGTCATAGCGGGTAAATCGGTGGAGGTGACCAAAATGGCCCAAAATCCAAAAAATCTCCAAGGGGGTCCCCCATGGATTTTGGGGGGAAATCCGAAGGTCAGCGATTTGGTCCAAACTTGCGCCACGCGGAGAGTGGGGGATAGGGTGCACATGAGCGTAGACAGCAGAATCGTGAGACCAAGGGCGTGGCGGTGAGAGCCCTCCAAAGTTGGTCCTTTTGACGTTTATGCCTCTGGCGGGGATAGGGTGTGGGTGACTGGTGTGGGATTGCAGTGGAGGGCATCCCAGGCCTTGCCGGACCTGTGGGTGTCATAGCGGGTAAATCGGTGGAGGTGACCAAAATGGCCCAAAATCCAAAAAATCTCCAAGGGGGTCCCCCATGGATTTTGGGGGGAAATCCGAAGGTCAGCGATTTGGTCCAAACTTGCGCCACGCTTAGTGTGGGTGATAGGGTGCACATGAGCGTAGACAGCAGAATCGCGAGACCAAGGGCGTGGCGGTGAGAGCCCTCCAAAGTTGGTCCTTTTGACGTTTATGCCTCTGGCGGGGATAGGGTGTGGGTGACTGGTGTGGGATTGCAGTGGAGGGCATCCCAGGCCTTGCCGGACCTGTGGGTGTCATAGCGGGTAAATCGGTGGAGGTGACCAAAATGGCCCAAAATCCAAAAAATCTCCAAGGGGGTCCCCCATGGATTTTGGGGGGAAATCCGAAGGTCAGCGATTTGGTCCAAACTTGCGCCACGCGTAGAGTGGGGGATAGGGTGCACATGAGCGTAGACAGCAGAATCGTGAGACCAAGGGCGTGGCGGTGAGAGCCCTCCAAAGTTGGTCCTTTTGACGTTTATGCCTCTGGCGGGGATAGGGTGTGGGTGACTGGTGTGGGATTGCAGTGGAGGGCATCCCAGGCCTTGCCGGACCTGTGGGTGTCATAGCGGGTAAATCGGTGGAGGTGACCAAAATGGCCCAAAATCCAAAAAATCTCCAAGGGGGTCCCCCATGGATTTTGGGGGAAATCCGAAGGTCAGCGATTTGGTCCAAACTTGCGCCACGCGTAGAGTGGGGGATAGGGTGCACATGAGCGTAGACAGCAGAATCGTGAGACCAAGGGCGTGGCGGTGAGAGCCCTCCAAAGTTGGTCCTTTTGACGTTTATGCCTCTGGCGGGGATAGGGTGTGGGTGACTGGTGTGGGATTGCAGTGGAGGGCATCCCAGGCCTTGCCGGACCTGTGGGTGTCATAGCGGGTAAATCGGTGGAGGTGACCAAAATGGCCCAAAATCCAAAAAATCTCCAAGGGGGTCCCCCATGGATTTTGGGGGGAAATCCGAAGGTCAGCGATTTGGTCCAAACTTGCGCCACGCGTACAGTGGGGGATAGGGTGCACATGAGCGTAGACAGCAGAATCGTGAGACCAAGGGCGTGGCGGTGAGAGCCCTCCAAAGTTGGTCCTTTTGACGTTTATGCCTCTGGCGGGGATAGGGTGTGGGTGACTGGTGTGGGATTGCAGTGGAGGGCATCCCAGGCCTTGCCGGACCTGTGGGTGTCATAGCGGGTAAATCGGTGGAGGTGACCAAAATGGCCCAAAATCCAAAAAATCTCCAAGGGGGTCCCCCATGGATTTTGGGGGGAAATCCGAAGGTCAGCGATTTGGTCCAAACTTGCGCCACGCGTAGAGTGGGGGATAGGGTGCACATGAGCGTAGACAGCAGAATCGTGAGACCAAGGGCGTGGCGGTGAGAGCCCTCCAAAGTTGGTCCTTTTGACGTTTATGCCTCTGGCGGGGATAGGGTGTGGGTGACTGGTGTGGGATTGCAGTGGAGGGCATCCCAGGCCTTGCCGGACCTGTGGGTGTCATAGCGGGTAAATCGGTGGAGGTGACCAAAATGGCCCAAAATCCAAAAAATCTCCAAGGGGGTCCCCCATGGATTTTGGGGGGAAATCCGAAGGTCAGCGATTTGGTCCAAACTTGCGCCACGCGCAGAGTGGGGGATAGGGTGCACATGAGCGTAGACAGCAGAATCGTGAGACCAAGGGCGTGGCGGTGAGAGCCCTCCAAAGTTGGTCCTTTTGACGTTTATGCCTCTGGCGGGGATAGGGTGTGGGTGACTGGTGTGGGATTGCAGTGGAGGGCATCCCAGGCCTTGCCGGACCTGTGGGTGTCATAGCGGGTAAATCGGTGGAGGTGACCAAAATGGCCCAAAATCCAAAAAATCTCCAAGGGGGTCCCCCATGGATTTTGGGGGGAAATCCGAAGGTCAGCGATTTGGTCCAAACTTGCGCCACGCGTATAGTGGGGGATAGGGTGCACATGAGCGTAGACAGCAGAATCGTGAGACCAAGGGCGTGGCGGTGAGAGCCCTCCAAAGTTGGTCCTTTTGACGTTTATGCCTCTGGCGGGGATAGGGTGTGGGTGACTGGTGTGGGATTGCAGTGGAGGGCATCCCAGGCCTTGCCGGACCTGTGGGTGTCATAGCGGGTAAATCGGTGGAGGTGACCAAAATGGCCCAAAATCCAAAAAATCTCCAAGGGGGTCCCCCATGGATTTTGGGGGGAAATCCGAAGGTCAGCGATTTGGTCCAAACTTGCGCCACGCGTAGAGTGGGGGATAGGGTGCACATGAGCGTAGACAGCAGAATCGTGAGACCAAGGGCGTGGCGGTGAGAGCCCTCCAAAGTTGGTCCTTTTGACGTTTATGCCTCTGGCGGGGATAGGGTGTGGGTGACTGGTGTGGGATTGCAGTGGAGGGCATCCCAGGCCTTGCCGGACCTGTGGGTGTCATAGCGGGTAAATCGGTGGAGGTGACCAAAATGGCCCAAAATCCAAAAAATCTCCAAGGGGGTCCCCCATGGATTTTGGGGGGAAATCCGAAGGTCAGCGATTTGGTCCAAACTTGCGCCACGCGGACACTGGGGGATAGGGTGCACATGAGCGTAGACAGCAGAATCGTGAGACCAAGGGCGTGGCGGTGAGAGCCCTCCAAAGTTGGTCCTTTTGACGTTTATGCCTCTGGCGGGGATAGGGTGTGGGTGACTGGTGTGGGATTGCAGTGGAGGGCATCCCAGGCCTTGCCGGACCTGTGGGTGTCATAGCGGGTAAATCGGTGGAGGTGACCAAAATGGCCCAAAATCCAAAAAATCTCCAAGGGGGTCCCCCATGGATTTTGGGGGGAAATCCGAAGGTCAGCGATTTGGTCCAAACTTGCGCCACGCGTAGAGTGGGGGATAGGGTGCACATGAGCGTAGACAGCAGAATCGTGAGACCAAGGGCGTGGCGGTGAGAGCCCTCCAAAGTTGGTCCTTTCGACGTTTATGCCTCTGGCGGGGATAGGGTGTGGGTGACTGGTGTGGGATTGCAGTGGAGGGCATCCCAGGCCTTGCCGGACCTGTGGGTGTCATAGCGGGTAAATCGGTGGAGGTGACCAAAATGGCCCAAAATCCAAAAAATCTCCAAGGGGGTCCCCCATGGATTTTGGGGGGAAATCCGAAGGTCAGCGATTTGGTCCAAACTTGCGCCACGCGTACAGTGTGGGATAGGGTGCACATGAGCGTAGACAGCAGAATCGTGAGACCAAGGGCGTGGCGGTGAGAGCCCTCCAAAGTTGGTGCTTTTTACGTTTATGCCTCTGGCGGGGATAGGGTGTGGGTGACTGGTGTGGGATTGCAGTGGAGGGCATCCCAGGCCTTGCCGGACCTGTGGGTGTCATAGCGGGTAAATCGGTGGAGGTGACCAAAATGGCCCAAAATCCAAAAAATCTCCAAGGGGGTCCCCCATGGATTTTGGGGGGAAATCCGAAGGTCAGCGATTTGGTCCAAACTTGCGCCACGCGTATAGTGGGGGATAGGGTGCACATGAGCGTAGACAGCAGAATCGTGAGACCAAGGGCGTGGCGGTGAGAGCCCTCCAAAGTTGGTCCTTTTGACGTTTATGCCTCTGGCGGGGATAGGGTGTGGGTGACTGGTGTGGGATTGCAGTGGAGGGCATCCCAGGCCTTGCCGGACCTGTGGGTGTCATAGCGGGTAAATCGGTGGAGGTGACCAAAATGGCCCAAAATCCAAAAAATCTCCAAGGGGGTCCCCCATGGATTTTGGGGGGAAATCCGAAGGTCAGCGATTTGGTCCAAACTTGCGCCACGCGTATAGTGGGGGATAGGGTGCACATGAGCGTAGACAGCAGAATCGTGAGACCAAGGGCGTGGCGGTGAGAGCCCTCCAAAGTTGGTCCTTTTGACGTTTATGCCTCTGGCGGGGATAGGGTGTGGGTGACTGGTGTGGGATTGCAGTGGAGGGCATCCCAGGCCTTGCCGGACCTGTGGGTGTCATAGCGGGTAAATCGGTGGAGGTGACCAAAATGGCCCAAAATCCAAAAAATCTCCAAGGGGGTCCCCCATGGATTTTGGGGGGAAATCCGAAGGTCAGCGATTTGGTCCAAACTTGCGCCACGCGTATAGTGGGGGATAGGGTGCACATGAGCGTAGACAGCAGAATCGTGAGACCAAGGGCGTGGCGGTGAGAGCCCTCCAAAGTTGGTCCTTTTGACGTTTATGCCTCTGGCGGGGATAGGGTGTGGGTGACTGGTGTGGGATTGCAGTGGAGGGCATCCCAGGCCTTGCCGGACCTGTGGGTGTCATAGCGGGTAAATCGGTGGAGGTGACCAAAATGGCCCAAAATCCAAAAAATCTCCAAGGGGGTCCCCCATGGATTTTGGGGGGAAATCCGAAGGTCAGCGATTTGGTCCAAACTTGCGCCACGCGTATAGTGGGGGATAGGGTGCACATGAGCGTAGACAGCAGAATCGTGAGACCAAGGGCGTGGCGGTGAGAGCCCTCCAAAGTTGGTCCTTTTGACGTTTATGCCTCTGGCGGGGATAGGGTGTGGGTGACTGGTGTGGGATTGCAGTGGAGGGCATCCCAGGCCTTGCCGGACCTGTGGGTGTCATAGCGGGTAAATCGGTGGAGGTGACCAAAATGGCCCAAAATCCAAAAAATCTCCAAGGGGGTCCCCCATGGATTTTGGGGGGAAATCCGAAGGTCAGCGATTTGGTCCAAACTTGCGCCACGCGTACAGTGGGGGATAGGGTGCACATGAGCGTAGACAGCAGAATCGTGAGACCAAGGGCGTGGCGGTGAGAGCCCTCCAAAGTTGGTCCTTTTGACGTTTATGCCTCTGGCGGGGATAGGGTGTGGGTGACTGGTGTGGGATTGCAGTGGAGGGCATCCCAGGCCTTGCCGGACCTGTGGGTGTCATAGCGGGTAAATCGGTGGAGGTGACCAAAATGGCCCAAAATCCAAAAAATCTCCAAGGGGGTCCCCCATGGATTTTGGGGGAAATCCGAAGGTCAGCGATTTGGTCCAAACTTGCGCCACGCGTAGAGTGGGGGATAGGGTGCACATGAGCGTAGACAGCAGAATCGTGAGACCAAGGGCGTGGCGGTGAGAGCCCTCCAAAGTTGGTCCTTTTGACGTTTATGCCTCTGGCGGGGATAGGGTGTGGGTGACTGGTGTGGGATTGCAGTGGAGGGCATCCCAGGCCTTGCCGGACCTGTGGGTGTCATAGCGGGTAAATCGGTGGAGGTGACCAAAATGGCCCAAAATCCAAAAAATCTCCAAGGGGGTCCCCCATGGATTTTGGGGGGAAATCCGAAGGTCAGCGATTTGGTCCAAACTTGCGCCACGCGTATAGTGGGGGATAGGGTGCACATGAGCGTAGACAGCAGAATCGTGAGACCAAGGGCGTGGCGGTGAGAGCCCTCCAAAGTTGGTCCTTTTGACGTTTATGCCTCTGGCGGGGATAGGGTGTGGGTGACTGGTGTGGGATTGCAGTGGAGGGCATCCCAGGCCTTGCCGGACCTGTGGGTGTCATAGCGGGTAAATCGGTGGAGGTGACCAAAATGGCCCAAAATCCAAAAAATCTCCAAGGGGGTCCCCCATGGATTTTGGGGGGAAATCCGAAGGTCAGCGATTTGGTCCAAACTTGCGCCACGCGTATAGTGGGGGATAGGGTGCACATGAGCGTAGACAGCAGAATCGTGAGACCAAGGGCGTGGCGGTGAGAGCCCTCCAAAGTTGGTCCTTTTGACGTTTATGCCTCTGGCGGGGATAGGGTGTGGGTGACTGGTGTGGGATTGCAGTGGAGGGCATCCCAGGCCTTGCCGGACCTGTGGGTGTCATAGCGGGTAAATCGGTGGAGGTGACCAAAATGGCCCAAAATCCAAAAAATCTCCAAGGGGGTCCCCCATGGATTTTGGGGGGAAATCCGAAGGTCAGCGATTTGGTCCAAACTTGCGCCACGCGTAGAGTGGGGGATAGGGTGCACATGAGCGTAGACAGCAGAATCGTGAGACCAAGGGCGTGGCGGTGAGAGCCCTCCAAAGTTGGTCCTTTTGACGTTTATGCCTCTGGCGGGGATAGGGTGTGGGTGACTGGTGTGGGATTGCAGTGGAGGGCATCCCAGGCCTTGCCGGACCTGTGGGTGTCATAGCGGGTAAATCGGTGGAGGTGACCAAAATGGCCCAAAATCCAAAAAATCTCCAAGGGGGTCCCCCATGGATTTTGGGGGGAAATCCGAAGGTCAGCGATTTGGTCCAAACTTGCGCCACGCGTATAGTGGGGGATAGGGTGCACATGAGCGTAGACAGCAGAATCGTGAGACCAAGGGCGTGGCGGTGAGAGCCCTCCAAAGTTGGTCCTTTTGACGTTTATGCCTCTGGCGGGGATAGGGTGTGGGTGACTGGTGTGGGATTGCAGTGGAGGGCATCCCAGGCCTTGCCGGACCTGTGGGTGTCATAGCGGGTAAATCGGTGGAGGTGACCAAAATGGCCCAAAATCCAAAAAATCTCCAAGGGGGTCCCCCATGGATTTTGGGGGGAAATCCGAAGGTCAGCGATTTGGTCCAAACTTGCGCCACGCGTATAGTGGGGGATAGGGTGCACATGAGCGTAGACAGCAGAATCGTGAGACCAAGGGCGTGGCGGTGAGAGCCCTCCAAAGTTGGTCCTTTTGACGTTTATGCCTCTGGCGGGGATAGGGTGTGGGTGACTGGTGTGGGATTGCAGTGGAGGGCATCCCAGGCCTTGCCGGACCTGTGGGTGTCATAGCGGGTAAATCGGTGGAGGTGACCAAAATGGCCCAAAATCCAAAAAATCTCCAAGGGGGTCCCCCATGGATTTTGGGGGGAAATCCGAAGGTCAGCGATTTGGTCCAAACTTGCGCCACGCGTATAGTGGGGGATAGGGTGCACATGAGCGTAGACAGCAGAATCGTGAGACCAAGGGCGTGGCGGTGAGAGCCCTCCAAAGTTGGTCCTTTTGACGTTTATGCCTCTGGCGGGGATAGGGTGTGGGTGACTGGTGTGGGATTGCAGTGGAGGGCATCCCAGGCCTTGCCGGACCTGTGGGTGTCATAGCGGGTAAATCGGTGGAGGTGACCAAAATGGCCCAAAATCCAAAAAATCTCCAAGGGGGTCCCCCATGGATTTTGGGGGGAAATCCGAAGGTCAGCGATTTGGTCCAAACTTGCGCCACGCGTCGAGTGGGGGATAGGGTGCACATGAGCGTAGACAGCAGAATCGTGAGACCAAGGGCGTGGCGGTGAGAGCCCTCCAAAGTTGGTCCTTTTGACGTTTATGCCTCTGGCGGGGATAGGGTGTGGGTGACTGGTGTGGGATTGCAGTGGAGGGCATCCCAGGCCTTGCCGGACCTGTGGGTGTCATAGCGGGTAAATCGGTGGAGGTGACCAAAATGGCCCAAAATCCAAAAAATCTCCAAGGGGGTCCCCCATGGATTTTGGGGGGAAATCCGAAGGTCAGCGATTTGGTCCAAACTTGCGCCACGCGTATAGTGGGGGATAGGGTGCACATGAGCGTAGACAGCAGAATCGTGAGACCAAGGGCGTGGCGGTGAGAGCCCTCCAAAGTTGGTCCTTTTGACGTTTATGCCTCTGGCGGGGATAGGGTGTGGGTGACTGGTGTGGGATTGCAGTGGAGGGCATCCCAGGCCTTGCCGGACCTGTGGGTGTCATAGCGGGTAAATCGGTGGAGGTGACCAAAATGGCCCAAAATCCAAAAAATCTCCAAGGGGGTCCCCCATGGATTTTGGGGGGAAATCCGAAGGTCAGCGATTTGGTCCAAACTTGCGCCACGCGTACAGAGGGGGATAGGGTGCACATGAGCGTAGACAGCAGAATCGTGAGACCAAGGGCGTGGCGGTGAGAGCCCTCCAAAGTTGGTCCTTTTGACGTTTATGCCTCTGGCGGGGATAGGGTGTGGGTGACTGGTGTGGGATTGCAGTGGAGGGCATCCCAGGCCTTGCCGGACCTGTGGGTGTCATAGCGGGTAAATCGGTGGAGGTGACCAAAATGGCCCAAAATCCAAAAAATCTCCAAGGGGGTCCCCCATGGATTTTGGGGGGAAATCCGAAGGTCAGCGATTTGGTCCAAACTTGCGCCACGCGTACAGTGGGGGATAGGGTGCACATGAGCGTAGACAGCAGAATCGTGAGACCAAGGGCGTGGCGGTGAGAGCCCTCCAAAGTTGGTCCTTTTGACGTTTATGCCTCTGGCGGGGATAGGGTGTGGGTGACTGGTGTGGGATTGCAGTGGAGGGCATCCCAGGCCTTGCCGGACCTGTGGGTGTCATAGCGGGTAAATCGGTGGAGGTGACCAAAATGGCCCAAAATCCAAAAAATCTCCAAGGGGGTCCCCCATGGATTTTGGGGGGAAATCCGAAGGTCAGCGATTTGGTCCAAACTTGCGCCACGCGTGGAGTGGGGGATAGGGTGCACATGAGCGTAGACAGCAGAATCGTGAGACCAAGGGCGTGGCGGTGAGAGCCCTCCAAAGTTGGTCCTTTTGACGTTTATGCCTCTGGCGGGGATAGGGTGTGGGTGACTGGTGTGGGATTGCAGTGGAGGGCATCCCAGGCCTTGCCGGACCTGTGGGTGTCATAGCGGGTAAATCGGTGGAGGTGACCAAAATGGCCCAAAATCCAAAAAATCTCCAAGGGGGTCCCCCATGGATTTTGGGGGGAAATCCGAAGGTCAGCGATTTGGTCCAAACTTGCGCCACGCGTCGCGTGGGGGATAGGGTGCACATGAGCGTAGACAGCAGAATCGTGAGACCAAGGGCGTGGCGGTGAGAGCCCTCCAAAGTTGGTCCTTTTGACGTTTATGCCTCTGGCGGGGATAGGGTGTGGGTGACTGGTGTGGGATTGCAGTGGAGGGCATCCCAGGCCTTGCCGGACCTGTGGGTGTCATAGCGGGTAAATCGGTGGAGGTGACCAAAATGGCCCAAAATCCAAAAAATCTCCAAGGGGGTCCCCCATGGATTTTGGGGGGAAATCCGAAGGTCAGCGATTTGGTCCAAACTTGCGCCACGCGCACAGTGGGGGATAGGGTGCACATGAGCGTAGACAGCAGAATCGTGAGACCAAGGGCGTGGCGGTGAGAGCCCTCCAAAGTTGGTCCTTTCGACGTTTATGCCTCTGGCGGGGATAGGGTGTGGGTGACTGGTGTGGGATTGCAGTGGAGGGCATCCCAGGCCTTGCCGGACCTGTGGGTGTCATAGCGGGTAAATCGGTGGAGGTGACCAAAATGGCCCAAAATCCAAAAAATCTCCAAGGGGGTCCCCCATGGATTTTGGGGGGAAATCCGAAGGTCAGCGATTTGGTCCAAACTTGCGCCACGCGTAGGGTGGGGGATAGGGTGCACATGAGCGTAGACAGCAGAATCGTGAGACCAAGGGCGTGGCGGTGAGAGCCCTCCAAAGTTGGTCCTTTTGACGTTTATGCCTCTGGCGGGGATAGGGTGTGGGTGACTGGTGTGGGATTGCAGTGGAGGGCATCCCAGGCCTTGCCGGACCTGTGGGTGTCATAGCGGGTAAATCGGTGGAGGTGACCAAAATGGCCCAAAATCCAAAAAATCTCCAAGGGGGTCCCCCATGGATTTTGGGGGGAAATCCGAAGGTCAGCGATTTGGTCCAAACTTGCGCCACGCGTATAGTGGGGGATAGGGTGCACATGAGCGTAGACAGCAGAATCGTGAGACCAAGGGCGTGGCGGTGAGAGCCCTCCAAAGTTGGTCCTTTTGACGTTTATGCCTCTGGCGGGGATAGGGTGTGGGTGACTGGTGTGGGATTGCAGTGGAGGGCATCCCAGGCCTTGCCGGACCTGTGGGTGTCATAGCGGGTAAATCGGTGGAGGTGACCAAAATGGCCCAAAATCCAAAAAATCTCCAAGGGGGTCCCCCATGGATTTTGGGGGGAAATCCGAAGGTCAGCGATTTGGTCCAAACTTGCGCCACGCGTATAGTGGGGGATAGGGTGCACATGAGCGTAGACAGCAGAATCGTGAGACCAAGGGCGTGGCGGTGAGAGCCCTCCAAAGTTGGTCCTTTTGACGTTTATGCCTCTGGCGGGGATAGGGTGTGGGTGACTGGTGTGGGATTGCAGTGGAGGGCATCCCAGGCCTTGCCGGACCTGTGGGTGTCATAGCGGGTAAATCGGTGGAGGTGACCAAAATGGCCCAAAATCCAAAAAATCTCCAAGGGGGTCCCCCATGGATTTTGGGGGGAAATCCGAAGGTCAGCGATTTGGTCCAAACTTGCGCCACGCGGAGAGTGGGGGAGAGGGTGCACATGAGCGTAGACAGCAGAATCGTGAGACCAAGGGCGTGGCGGTGAGAGCCCTCCAAAGTTGGTCCTTTGGACGTTTATGCCTCTGGCGGGGATAGGGTGTGGGTGACTGGTGTGGGATTGCAGTGGAGGGCATCCCAGGCCTTGCCGGACCTGTGGGTGTCATAGCGGGTAAATCGGTGGAGGTGACCAAAATGGCCCAAAATCCAAAAAATCTCCAAGGGGGTCCCCCATGGATTTTGGGGGGAAATCCGAAGGTCAGCGATTTGGTCCAAACTTGCGCCACGCGAACAGTGGGGGATAGGGTGCACATGAGCGTAGACAGCAGAATCGTGAGACCAAGGGCGTGGCGGTGAGAGCCCTCCAAAGTTGGTCCTTTTGACGTTTATGCCTCTGGCGGGGATAGGGTGTGGGTGACTGGTGTGGGATTGCAGTGGAGGGCATCCCAGGCCTTGCCGGACCTGTGGGTGTCATAGCGGGTAAATCGGTGGAGGTGACCAAAATGGCCCAAAATCCAAAAAATCTCCAAGGGGGTCCCCCATGGATTTTGGGGGGAAATCCGAAGGTCAGCGATTTGGTCCAAACTTGCGCCACGCGTATAGTGGGGGATAGGGTGCACATGAGCGTAGACAGCAGAATCGTGAGACCAAGGGCGTGGCGGTGAGAGCCCTCCAAAGTTGGTCCTTTTGACGTTTATGCCTCTGGCGGGGATAGGGTGTGGGTGACTGGTGTGGGATTGCAGTGGAGGGCATCCCAGGCCTTGCCGGACCTGTGGGTGTCATAGCGGGTAAATCGGTGGAGGTGACCAAAATGGCCCAAAATCCAAAAAATCTCCAAGGGGGTCCCCCATGGATTTTGGGGGGAAATCCGAAGGTCAGCGATTTGGTCCAAACTTGCGCCACGCGTATAGTGGGGGATAGGGTGCACATGAGCGTAGACAGCAGAATCGTGAGACCAAGGGCGTGGCGGTGAGAGCCCGCCAAAGTTGGTACTTTTGACGTTTATGCCTCTGGCGGGGATAGGGTGTGGGTGACTGGTGTGGGATTGCAGTGGAGGGCATCCCAGGCCTTGCCGGACCTGTGGGTGTCATAGCGGGTAAATCGGTGGAGGTGACCAAAATGGCCCAAAATCCAAAAAATCTCCAAGGGGGTCCCCCATGGATTTTGGGGGGAAATCCGAAGGTCAGCGATTTGGTCCAAACTTGCGCCACGCGTACAGTGGGGGATAGGGTGCACATGAGCGTAGACAGCAGAATCGTGAGACCAAGGGCGTGGCGGTGAGAGCCCTCCAAAGTTGGTCCTTTTGACGTTTATGCCTCTGGCGGGGATAGGGTGTGGGTGACTGGTGTGGGATTGCAGTGGAGGGCATCCCAGGCCTTGCCGGACCTGTGGGTGTCATAGCGGGTAAATCGGTGGAGGTGACCAAAATGGCCCAAAATCCAAAAAATCTCCAAGGGGGTCCCCCATGGATTTTGGGGGGAAATCCGAAGGTCAGCGATTTGGTCCAAACTTGCGCCACGCGTACACTGGGGGATAGGGTGCACATGAGCGTAGACAGCAGAATCGTGAGACCAAGGGCGTGGCGGTGAGAGCCCTCCAAAGTTGGTCCTTTTGACGTTTATGCCTCTGGCGGGGATAGGGTGTGGGTGACTGGTGTGGGATTGCAGTGGAGGGCATCCCAGGCCTTGCCGGACCTGTGGGTGTCATAGCGGGTAAATCGGTGGAGGTGACCAAAATGGCCCAAAATCCAAAAAATCTCCAAGGGGGTCCCCCATGGATTTTGGGGGGAAATCCGAAGGTCAGCGATTTGGTCCAAACTTGCGCCACGCGTAGAGTGGGGGATAGGGTGCACATGAGCGTAGACAGCAGAATCGTGAGACCAAGGGC
The DNA here is from genome assembly GCF_046742065.1 of Oratosquilla oratoria. Taxonomy (NCBI): domain Eukaryota; kingdom Metazoa; phylum Arthropoda; class Malacostraca; order Stomatopoda; family Squillidae; genus Oratosquilla; species Oratosquilla oratoria. The sequence continues at coordinate 51,681,026 of NC_134797.1, read as the reverse complement.
GTGGCGGTGAGAGCCCTCCAAAGTTGGTCCTTTTGACGTTTATGCCTCTGGCGGGGATAGGGTGTGGGTGACTGGTGTGGGATTGCAGTGGAGGGCATCCCAGGCCTTGCCGGACCTGTGGGTGTCATAGCGGGTAAATCGGTGGAGGTGACCAAAATGGCCCAAAATCCAAAAAATCTCCAAGGGGGTCCCCCATGGATTTTGGGGGGAAATCCGAAGGTCAGCGATTTGGTCCAAACTTGCGCCACGCGTATAGTGGGGGATAGGGTGCACATGAGCGTAGACAGCAGAATCGTGAGACCAAGGGCGTGGCGGTGAGAGCCCTCCAAAGTTGGTCCTTTTGACGTTTATGCCTCTGGCGGGGATAGGGTGTGGGTGACTGGTGTGGGATTGCAGTGGAGGGCATCCCAGGCCTTGCCGGACCTGTGGGTGTCATAGCGGGTAAATCGGTGGAGGTGACCAAAATGGCCCAAAATCCAAAAAATCTCCAAGGGGGTCCCCCATGGATTTTGGGGGGAAATCCGAAGGTCAGCGATTTGGTCCAAACTTGCGCCACGCGTACAGTGGGGGATAGGGTGCACATGAGCGTAGACAGCAGAATCGTGAGACCAAGGGCGTGGCGGTGAGAGCCCTCCAAAGTTGGTCCTTTTGACGTTTATGCCTCTGGCGGGGATAGGGTGTGGGTGACTGGTGTGGGATTGCAGTGGAGGGCATCCCAGGCCTTGCCGGACCTGTGGGTGTCATAGCGGGTAAATCGGTGGAGGTGACCAAAATGGCCCAAAATCCAAAAAATCTCCAAGGGGGTCCCCCATGGATTTTGGGGGGAAATCCGAAGGTCAGCGATTTGGTCCAAACTTGCGCCACGCGTATAGTGGGGGATAGGGTGCACATGAGCGTAGACAGCAGAATCGTGAGACCAAGGGCGTGGCGGTGAGAGCCCTCCAAAGTTGGTCCTTTTGACGTTTATGCCTCTGGCGGGGATAGGGTGTGGGTGACTGGTGTGGGATTGCAGTGGAGGGCATCCCAGGCCTTGCCGGACCTGTGGGTGTCATAGCGGGTAAATCGGTGGAGGTGACCAAAATGGCCCAAAATCCAAAAAATCTCCAAGGGGGTCCCCCATGGATTTTGGGGGGAAATCCGAAGGTCAGCGATTTGGTCCAAACTTGCGCCACGCGTAAGGTGGGGGGTAGGGTGCACATGAGCGTAGACAGCAGAATCGTGAGACCAAGGGCGTGGCGGTGAGAGCCCTCCAAAGTTGGTCCTTTCGACGTTTATGCCTCTGGCGGGGATAGGGTGTGGGTGACTGGTGTGGGATTGCAGTGGAGGGCATCCCAGGCCTTGCCGGACCTGTGGGTGTCATAGCGGGTAAATCGGTGGAGGTGACCAAAATGGCCCAAAATCCAAAAAATCTCCAAGGGGGTCCCCCATGGATTTTGGGGGGAAATCCGAAGGTCAGCGATTTGGTCCAAACTTGCGCCACGCGTACAGTCGGGGATAGGGTGCACATGAGCGTAGACAGCAGAATCGTGAGACCAAGGGCGTGGCGGTGAGAGCCCGCCAAAGTTGGTCCTTTCGACGTTTATGCCTCTGGCGGGGATAGGGTGTGGGTGACTGGTGTGGGATTGCAGTGGAGGGCATCCCAGGCCTTGCCGGACCTGTGGGTGTCATAGCGGGTAAATCGGTGGAGGTGACCAAAATGGCCCAAAATCCAAAAAATCTCCAAGGGGGTCCCCCATGGATTTTGGGGGGAAATCCGAAGGTCAGCGATTTGGTCCAAACTTGCGCCACGCGTAGAGTGGGGGATAGGGTGCACATGAGCGTAGACAGCAGAATCGTGAGACCAAGGGCGTGGCGGTGAGAGCCCTCCAAAGTTGGTCCTTTTGACGTTTATGCCTCTGGCGGGGATAGGGTGTGGGTGACTGGTGTGGGATTGCAGTGGAGGGCATCCCAGGCCTTGCCGGACCTGTGGGTGTCATAGCGGGTAAATCGGTGGAGGTGACCAAAATGGCCCAAAATCCAAAAAATCTCCAAGGGGGTCCCCCATGGATTTTGGGGGGAAATCCGAAGGTCAGCGATTTGGTCCAAACTTGCGCCACGCGTATAGGGGGGGATAGGGTGCACATGAGCGTAGACAGCAGAATCGTGAGACCAAGGGCGTGGCGGTGAGAGCCCTCCAAAGTTGGTCCTTTTGACGTTTATGCCTCTGGCGGGGATAGGGTGTGGGTGACTGGTGTGGGATTGCAGTGGAGGGCATCCCAGGCCTTGCCGGACCTGTGGGTGTCATAGCGGGTAAATCGGTGGAGGTGACCAAAATGGCCCAAAATCCAAAAAATCTCCAAGGGGGTCCCCCATGGATTTTGGGGGGAAATCCGAAGGTCAGCGATTTGGTCCAAACTTGCGCCACGCGTATAGTGGGGGATAGGGTGCACATGAGCGTAGACAGCAGAATCGTGAGACCAAGGGCGTGGCGGTGAGAGCCCTCCAAAGTTGGTCCTTTTGACGTTTATGCCTCTGGCGGGGATAGGGTGTGGGTGACTGGTGTGGGATTGCAGTGGAGGGCATCCCAGGCCTTGCCGGACCTGTGGGTGTCATAGCGGGTAAATCGGTGGAGGTGACCAAAATGGCCCAAAATCCAAAAAATCTCCAAGGGGGTCCCCCATGGATTTTGGGGGGAAATCCGAAGGTCAGCGATTTGGTCCAAACTTGCGCCACGCGTATAGTGGGGGATAGGGTGCACATGAGCGTAGACAGCAGAATCGTGAGACCAAGGGCGTGGCGGTGAGAGCCCTCCAAAGTTGGTCCTTTTGACGTTTATGCCTCTGGCGGGGATAGGGTGTGGGTGACTGGTGTGGGATTGCAGTGGAGGGCATCCCAGGCCTTGCCGGACCTGTGGGTGTCATAGCGGGTAAATCGGTGGAGGTGACCAAAATGGCCCAAAATCCAAAAAATCTCCAAGGGGGTCCCCCATGGATTTTGGGGGGAAATCCGAAGGTCAGCGATTTGGTCCAAACTTGCGCCACGCGTATAGTGGGGGATAGGGTGCACATGAGCGTAGACAGCAGAATCGTGAGACCAAGGGCGTGGCGGTGAGAGCCCTCCAAAGTTGGTCCTTTTGACGTTTATGCCTCTGGCGGGGATAGGGTGTGGGTGACTGGTGTGGGATTGCAGTGGAGGGCATCCCAGGCCTTGCCGGACCTGTGGGTGTCATAGCGGGTAAATCGGTGGAGGTGACCAAAATGGCCCAAAATCCAAAAAATCTCCAAGGGGGTCCCCCATGGATTTTGGGGGGAAATCCGAAGGTCAGCGATTTGGTCCAAACTTGCGCCACGCCTAGAGTGGGGGATAGGGTGCACATGAGCGTAGACAGCAGAATCGTGAGACCAAGGGCGTGGCGGTGAGAGCCCTCCAAAGTTGGTCCTTTAGACGTTTATGCCTCTGGCGGGGATAGGGTGTGGGTGACTGGTGTGGGATTGCAGTGGAGGGCATCCCAGGCCTTGCCGGACCTGTGGGTGTCATAGCGGGTAAATCGGTGGAGGTGACCAAAATGGCCCAAAATCCAAAAAATCTCCAAGGGGGTCCCCCATGGATTTTGGGGGGAAATCCGAAGGTCAGCGATTTGGTCCAAACTTGCGCCACGCGATGAGTGGGGGATAGGGTGCACATGAGCGTAGACAGCAGAATCGTGAGACCAAGGGCGTGGCGGTGAGAGCCCTCCAAAGTTGGTCCTTTTGACGTTTATGCCTCTGGCGGGGATAGGGTGTGGGTGACTGGTGTGGGATTGCAGTGGAGGGCATCCCAGGCCTTGCCGGACCTGTGGGTGTCATAGCGGGTAAATCGGTGGAGGTGACCAAAATGGCCCAAAATCCAAAAAATCTCCAAGGGGGTCCCCCATGGATTTTGGGGGGAAATCCGAAGGTCAGCGATTTGGTCCAAACTTGCGCCACGCGTACAGTGGTGCAGAGGGTGCACATGAGCGTAGACAGCAGAATCGTGAGACCAAGGGCGTGGCGGTGAGAGCCCTCCAAAGTTGGTCGTTTCGTGGTTTATGCCTCTGGCGGGGATAGGGTGTGGGTGACTGGTGTGGGATTGCAGTGGAGGGCATCCCAGGCCTTGCCGGACCTGTGGGTGTCATAGCGGGTAAATCGGTGGAGGTGACCAAAATGGCCCAAAATCCAAAAAATCTCCAAGGGGGTCCCCCATGGATTTTGGGGGGAAATCCGAAGGTCAGCGATTTGGTCCAAACTTGCGCCACGCGTACCTTGGGGGATAGGGTGCACATGAGCGTAGACAGCAGAATCGTGAGACCAAGGGCGTGGCGGTGAGAGCCCTCCAAAGTTGGTCCTTTCGTCTTTTATGCCTCTGGCGGGGATAGGGTGTGGGTGACTGGTGTGGGATTGCAGTGGAGGGCATCCCAGGCCTTGCCGGACCTGTGGGTGTCATAGCGGGTAAATCGGTGGAGGTGACCAAAATGGCCCAAAATCCAAAAAATCTCCAAGGGGGTCCCCCATGGATTTTGGGGGGAAATCCGAAGGTCAGCGATTTGGTCCAAACTTGCGCCACGCGTAGAGTGGGGGATAGGGTGCACATGAGCGTAGACAGCAGAATCGTGAGACCAAGGGCGTGGCGGTGAGAGCCCTCCAAAGTTGGTCCTTTAGACGTTTATGCCTCTGGCGGGGATAGGGTGTGGGTGACTGGTGTGGGATTGCAGTGGAGGGCATCCCAGGCCTTGCCGGACCTGTGGGTGTCATAGCGGGTAAATCGGTGGAGGTGACCAAAATGGCCCAAAATCCAAAAAATCTCCAAGGGGGTCCCCCATGGATTTTGGGGGGAAATCCGAAGGTCAGCGATTTGGTCCAAACTTGCGCCACGCGTAGAGGGGGGGATAGGGTGCACATGAGCGTAGACAGCAGAATCGTGAGACCAAGGGCGTGGCGGTGAGAGCCCTCCAAAGTTGGTCCTTTTGACGTTTATGCCTCTGGCGGGGATAGGGTGTGGGTGACTGGTGTGGGATTGCAGTGGAGGGCATCCCAGGCCTTGCCGGACCTGTGGGTGTCATAGCGGGTAAATCGGTGGAGGTGACCAAAATGGCCCAAAATCCAAAAAATCTCCAAGGGGGTCCCCCATGGATTTTGGGGGGAAATCCGAAGGTCAGCGATTTGGTCCAAACTTGCGCCACGCGTATTGTGGGGGATAGGGTGCACATGAGCGTAGACAGCAGAATCGTGAGACCAAGGGCGTGGCGGTGAGAGCCCTCCAAAGTTGGTCCTTTCGACGTTTATGCCTCTGGCGGGGATAGGGTGTGGGTGACTGGTGTGGGATTGCAGTGGAGGGCATCCCAGGCCTTGCCGGACCTGTGGGTGTCATAGCGGGTAAATCGGTGGAGGTGACCAAAATGGCCCAAAATCCAAAAAATCTCCAAGGGGGTCCCCCATGGATTTTGGGGGGAAATCCGAAGGTCAGCGATTTGGTCCAAACTTGCGCCACGCGTCCAGTGGGGGATAGGGTGCACATGAGCGTAGACAGCAGAATCGTGAGACCAAGGGCGTGGCGGTGAGAGCCCTCCAAAGTTGGTCCTTTTGACGTTTATGCCTCTGGCGGGGATAGGGTGTGGGTGACTGGTGTGGGATTGCAGTGGAGGGCATCCCAGGCCTTGCCGGACCTGTGGGTGTCATAGCGGGTAAATCGGTGGAGGTGACCAAAATGGCCCAAAATCCAAAAAATCTCCAAGGGGGTCCCCCATGGATTTTGGGGGGAAATCCGAAGGTCAGCGATTTGGTCCAAACTTGCGCCACGCGTATAGTGGGGGATAGGGTGCACATGAGCGTAGACAGCAGAATCGTGAGACCAAGGGCGTGGCGGTGAGAGCCCTCCAAAGTTGGTCCTTTTGACGTTTATGCCTCTGGCGGGGATAGGGTGTGGGTGACTGGTGTGGGATTGCAGTGGAGGGCATCCCAGGCCTTGCCGGACCTGTGGGTGTCATAGCGGGTAAATCGGTGGAGGTGACCAAAATGGCCCAAAATCCAAAAAATCTCCAAGGGGGTCCCCCATGGATTTTGGGGGGAAATCCGAAGGTCAGCGATTTGGTCCAAACTTGCGCCACGCGTAGAGTGGGGGATAGGGTGCACATGAGCGTAGACAGCAGAATCGTGAGACCAAGGGCGTGGCGGTGAGAGCCCTCCAAAGTTGGTCCTTTTGACGTTTATGCCTCTGGCGGGGATAGGGTGTGGGTGACTGGTGTGGGATTGCAGTGGAGGGCATCCCAGGCCTTGCCGGACCTGTGGGTGTCATAGCGGGTAAATCGGTGGAGGTGACCAAAATGGCCCAAAATCCAAAAAATCTCCAAGGGGGTCCCCCATGGATTTTGGGGGGAAATCCGAAGGTCAGCGATTTGGTCCAAACTTGCGCCACGCGTAGAGTGGGGGATAGGGTGCACATGAGCGTAGACAGCAGAATCGTGAGACCAAGGGCGTGGCGGTGAGAGCCCTCCAAAGTTGGTCCTTTCGACGTTTATGCCTCTGGCGGGGATAGGGTGTGGGTGACTGGTGTGGGATTGCAGTGGAGGGCATCCCAGGCCTTGCCGGACCTGTGGGTGTCATAGCGGGTAAATCGGTGGAGGTGACCAAAATGGCCCAAAATCCAAAAAATCTCCAAGGGGGTCCCCCATGGATTTTGGGGGGAAATCCGAAGGTCAGCGATTTGGTCCAAACTTGCGCCACGCGTAGAGTGGGGGATAGGGTGCACATGAGCGTAGACAGCAGAATCGTGAGACCAAGGGCGTGGCGGTGAGAGCCCTCCAAAGTTGGTCCTTTTGACGTTTATGCCTCTGGCGGGGATAGGGTGTGGGTGACTGGTGTGGGATTGCAGTGGAGGGCATCCCAGGCCTTGCCGGACCTGTGGGTGTCATAGCGGGTAAATCGGTGGAGGTGACCAAAATGGCCCAAAATCCAAAAAATCTCCAAGGGGGTCCCCCATGGATTTTGGGGGGAAATCCGAAGGTCAGCGATTTGGTCCAAACTTGCGCCACGCGTATAGTGGGGGATAGGGTGCACATGAGCGTAGACAGCAGAATCGTGAGACCAAGGGCGTGGCGGTGAGAGCCCTCCAAAGTTGGTCCTTTTGACGTTTATGCCTCTGGCGGGGATAGGGTGTGGGTGACTGGTGTGGGATTGCAGTGGAGGGCATCCCAGGCCTTGCCGGACCTGTGGGTGTCATAGCGGGTAAATCGGTGGAGGTGACCAAAATGGCCCAAAATCCAAAAAATCTCCAAGGGGGTCCCCCATGGATTTTGGGGGGAAATCCGAAGGTCAGCGATTTGGTCCAAACTTGCGCCACGCGTAGAGTGGGGGATAGGGTGCACATGAGCGTAGACAGCAGAATCGTGAGACCAAGGGCGTGGCGGTGAGAGCCCTCCAAAGTTGGTCCTTTGGACGTTTATGCCTCTGGCGGGGATAGGGTGTGGGTGACTGGTGTGGGATTGCAGTGGAGGGCATCCCAGGCCTTGCCGGACCTGTGGGTGTCATAGCGGGTAAATCGGTGGAGGTGACCAAAATGGCCCAAAATCCAAAAAATCTCCAAGGGGGTCCCCCATGGATTTTGGGGGGAAATCCGAAGGTCAGCGATTTGGTCCAAACTTGCGCCACGCGTAGAGTGGGGGATAGGGTGCACATGAGCGTAGACAGCAGAATCGTGAGACCAAGGGCGTGGCGGTGAGAGCCCTCCAAAGTTGGTCCTTTGGACGTTTATGCCTCTGGCGGGGATAGGGTGTGGGTGACTGGTGTGGGATTGCAGTGGAGGGCATCCCAGGCCTTGCCGGACCTGTGGGTGTCATAGCGGGTAAATCGGTGGAGGTGACCAAAATGGCCCAAAATCCAAAAAATCTCCAAGGGGGTCCCCCATGGATTTTGGGGGGAAATCCGAAGGTCAGCGATTTGGTCCAAACTTGCGCCACGCGTAGAGTGGGGGATAGGGTGCACATGAGCGTAGACAGCAGAATCGTGAGACCAAGGGCGTGGCGGTGAGAGCCCTCCAAAGTTGGTCCTTTAGACGTTTATGCCTCTGGCGGGGATAGGGTGTGGGTGACTGGTGTGGGATTGCAGTGGAGGGCATCCCAGGCCTTGCCGGACCTGTGGGTGTCATAGCGGGTAAATCGGTGGAGGTGACCAAAATGGCCCAAAATCCAAAAAATCTCCAAGGGGGTCCCCCATGGATTTTGGGGGGAAATCCGAAGGTCAGCGATTTGGTCCAAACTTGCGCCACGCGTAGAGTGGGGGATAGGGTGCACATGAGCGTAGACAGCAGAATCGTGAGACCAAGGGCGTGGCGGTGAGAGCCCTCCAAAGTTGGTCCTTTAGACGTTTATGCCTCTGGCGGGGATAGGGTGTGGGTGACTGGTGTGGGATTGCAGTGGAGGGCATCCCAGGCCTTGCCGGACCTGTGGGTGTCATAGCGGGTAAATCGGTGGAGGTGACCAAAATGGCCCAAAATCCAAAAAATCTCCAAGGGGGTCCCCCATGGATTTTGGGGGGAAATCCGAAGGTCAGCGATTTGGTCCAAACTTGCGCCACGCGTAGAGTGGGGGATAGGGTGCACATGAGCGTAGACAGCAGAATCGTGAGACCAAGGGCGTGGCGGTGAGAGCCCTCCAAAGTTGGTCCTTTAGACGTTTATGCCTCTGGCGGGGATAGGGTGTGGGTGACTGGTGTGGGATTGCAGTGGAGGGCATCCCAGGCCTTGCCGGACCTGTGGGTGTCATAGCGGGTAAATCGGTGGAGGTGACCAAAATGGCCCAAAATCCAAAAAATCTCCAAGGGGGTCCCCCATGGATTTTGGGGGGAAATCCGAAGGTCAGCGATTTGGTCCAAACTTGCGCCACGCGTAGAGTGGGGGATAGGGTGCACATGAGCGTAGACAGCAGAATCGTGAGACCAAGGGCGTGGCGGTGAGAGCCCTCCAAAGTTGGTCCTTTAGACGTTTATGCCTCTGGCGGGGATAGGGTGTGGGTGACTGGTGTGGGATTGCAGTGGAGGGCATCCCAGGCCTTGCCGGACCTGTGGGTGTCATAGCGGGTAAATCGGTGGAGGTGACCAAAATGGCCCAAAATCCAAAAAATCTCCAAGGGGGTCCCCCATGGATTTTGGGGGGAAATCCGAAGGTCAGCGATTTGGTCCAAACTTGCGCCACGCGTAGAGTGGGGGATAGGGTGCACATGAGCGTAGACAGCAGAATCGTGAGACCAAGGGCGTGGCGGTGAGAGCCCTCCAAAGTTGGTCCTTTAGACGTTTATGCCTCTGGCGGGGATAGGGTGTGGGTGACTGGTGTGGGATTGCAGTGGAGGGCATCCCAGGCCTTGCCGGACCTGTGGGTGTCATAGCGGGTAAATCGGTGGAGGTGACCAAAATGGCCCAAAATCCAAAAAATCTCCAAGGGGGTCCCCCATGGATTTTGGGGGGAAATCCGAAGGTCAGCGATTTGGTCCAAACTTGCGCCACGCGTAGAGTGGGGGATAGGGTGCACATGAGCGTAGACAGCAGAATCGTGAGACCAAGGGCGTGGCGGTGAGAGCCCTCCAAAGTTGGTCCTTTAGACGTTTATGCCTCTGGCGGGGATAGGGTGTGGGTGACTGGTGTGGGATTGCAGTGGAGGGCATCCCAGGCCTTGCCGGACCTGTGGGTGTCATAGCGGGTAAATCGGTGGAGGTGACCAAAATGGCCCAAAATCCAAAAAATCTCCAAGGGGGTCCCCCATGGATTTTGGGGGGAAATCCGAAGGTCAGCGATTTGGTCCAAACTTGCGCCACGCGTAGAGTGGGGGATAGGGTGCACATGAGCGTAGACAGCAGAATCGTGAGACCAAGGGCGTGGCGGTGAGAGCCCTCCAAAGTTGGTCCTTTCGACGTTTATGCCTCTGGCGGGGATAGGGTGTGGGTGACTGGTGTGGGATTGCAGTGGAGGGCATCCCAGGCCTTGCCGGACCTGTGGGTGTCATAGCGGGTAAATCGGTGGAGGTGACCAAAATGGCCCAAAATCCAAAAAATCTCCAAGGGGGTCCCCCATGGATTTTGGGGGGAAATCCGAAGGTCAGCGATTTGGTCCAAACTTGCGCCACGCGTAGAGTGGGGGATAGGGTGCACATGAGCGTAGACAGCAGAATCGTGAGACCAAGGGCGTGGCGGTGAGAGCCCTCCAAAGTTGGTCCTTTAGACGTTTATGCCTCTGGCGGGGATAGGGTGTGGGTGACTGGTGTGGGATTGCAGTGGAGGGCATCCCAGGCCTTGCCGGACCTGTGGGTGTCATAGCGGGTAAATCGGTGGAGGTGACCAAAATGGCCCAAAATCCAAAAAATCTCCAAGGGGGTCCCCCATGGATTTTGGGGGGAAATCCGAAGGTCAGCGATTTGGTCCAAACTTGCGCCACGCGTAGAGTGGGGGATAGGGTGCACATGAGCGTAGACAGCAGAATCGTGAGACCAAGGGCGTGGCGGTGAGAGCCCTCCAAAGTTGGTCCTTTAGACGTTTATGCCTCTGGCGGGGATAGGGTGTGGGTGACTGGTGTGGGATTGCAGTGGAGGGCATCCCAGGCCTTGCCGGACCTGTGGGTGTCATAGCGGGTAAATCGGTGGAGGTGACCAAAATGGCCCAAAATCCAAAAAATCTCCAAGGGGGTCCCCCATGGATTTTGGGGGGAAATCCGAAGGTCAGCGATTTGGTCCAAACTTGCGCCACGCGTAGAGTGGGGGATAGGGTGCACATGAGCGTAGACAGCAGAATCGTGAGACCAAGGGCGTGGCGGTGAGAGCCCTCCAAAGTTGGTCCTTTTGACGTTTATGCCTCTGGCGGGGATAGGGTGTGGGTGACTGGTGTGGGATTGCAGTGGAGGGCATCCCAGGCCTTGCCGGACCTGTGGGTGTCATAGCGGGTAAATCGGTGGAGGTGACCAAAATGGCCCAAAATCCAAAAAATCTCCAAGGGGGTCCCCCATGGATTTTGGGGGGAAATCCGAAGGTCAGCGATTTGGTCCAAACTTGCGCCACGCGTAGAGTGGGGGATAGGGTGCACATGAGCGTAGACAGCAGAATCGTGAGACCAAGGGCGTGGCGGTGAGAGCCCTCCAAAGTTGGTCCTTTGGACGTTTATGCCTCTGGCGGGGATAGGGTGTGGGTGACTGGTGTGGGATTGCAGTGGAGGGCATCCCAGGCCTTGCCGGACCTGTGGGTGTCATAGCGGGTAAATCGGTGGAGGTGACCAAAATGGCCCAAAATCCAAAAAATCTCCAAGGGGGTCCCCCATGGATTTTGGGGGGAAATCCGAAGGTCAGCGATTTGGTCCAAACTTGCGCCACGCGTATAGTGGGGGATAGGGTGCACATGAGCGTAGACAGCAGAATCGTGAGACCAAGGGCGTGGCGGTGAGAGCCCTCCAAAGTTGGTCCTTTTGACGTTTATGCCTCTGGCGGGGATAGGGTGTGGGTGACTGGTGTGGGATTGCAGTGGAGGGCATCCCAGGCCTTGCCGGACCTGTGGGTGTCATAGCGGGTAAATCGGTGGAGGTGACCAAAATGGCCCAAAATCCAAAAAATCTCCAAGGGGGTCCCCCATGGATTTTGGGGGGAAATCCGAAGGTCAGCGATTTGGTCCAAACTTGCGCCACGCGTAGAGTGGGGGATAGGGTGCACATGAGCGTAGACAGCAGAATCGTGAGACCAAGGGCGTGGCGGTGAGAGCCCTCCAAAGTTGGTCCTTTTGACGTTTATGCCTCTGGCGGGGATAGGGTGTGGGTGACTGGTGTGGGATTGCAGTGGAGGGCATCCCAGGCCTTGCCGGACCTGTGGGTGTCATAGCGGGTAAATCGGTGGAGGTGACCAAAATGGCCCAAAATCCAAAAAATCTCCAAGGGGGTCCCCCATGGATTTTGGGGGGAAATCCGAAGGTCAGCGATTTGGTCCAAACTTGCGCCACGCGTACAGTGGGGGATAGGGTGCACATGAGCGTAGACAGCAGAATCGTGAGACCAAGGGCGTGGCGGTGAGAGCCCTCCAAAGTTGGTCCTTTTGACGTTTATGCCTCTGGCGGGGATAGGGTGTGGGTGACTGGTGTGGGATTGCAGTGGAGGGCATCCCAGGCCTTGCCGGACCTGTGGGTGTCATAGCGGGTAAATCGGTGGAGGTGACCAAAATGGCCCAAAATCCAAAAAATCTCCAAGGGGGTCCCCCATGGATTTTGGGGGGAAATCCGAAGGTCAGCGATTTGGTCCAAACTTGCGCCACGCGTACAGTGGGGGATAGGGTGCACATGAGCGTAGACAGCAGAATCGTGAGACCAAGGGCGTGGCGGTGAGAGCCCTCCAAAGTTGGTCCTTTTGACGTTTATGCCTCTGGCGGGGATAGGGTGTGGGTGACTGGTGTGGGATTGCAGTGGAGGGCATCCCAGGCCTTGCCGGACCTGTGGGTGTCATAGCGGGTAAATCGGTGGAGGTGACCAAAATGGCCCAAAATCCAAAAAATCTCCAAGGGGGTCCCCCATGGATTTTGGGGGGAAATCCGAAGGTCAGCGATTTGGTCCAAACTTGCGCCACGCGTAGCGTGGGGGATAGGGTGCACATGAGCGTAGACAGCAGAATCGTGAGACCAAGGGCGTGGCGGTGAGAGCCCTCCAAAGTTGGTCCTTTTGACGTTTATGCCTCTGGCGGGGATAGGGTGTGGGTGACTGGTGTGGGATTGCAGTGGAGGGCATCCCAGGCCTTGCCGGACCTGTGGGTGTCATAGCGGGTAAATCGGTGGAGGTGACCAAAATGGCCCAAAATCCAAAAAATCTCCAAGGGGGTCCCCCATGGATTTTGGGGGGAAATCCGAAGGTCAGCGATTTGGTCCAAACTTGCGCCACGCGTATAGTGGGGGATAGGGTGCACATGAGCGTAGACAGCAGAATCGTGAGACCAAGGGCGTGGCGGTGAGAGCCCTCCAAAGTTGGTCCTTTTGACGTTTATGCCTCTGGCGGGGATAGGGTGTGGGTGACTGGTGTGGGATTGCAGTGGAGGGCATCCCAGGCCTTGCCGGACCTGTGGGTGTCATAGCGGGTAAATCGGTGGAGGTGACCAAAATGGCCCAAAATCCAAAAAATCTCCAAGGGGGTCCCCCATGGATTTTGGGGGGAAATCCGAAGGTCAGCGATTTGGTCCAAACTTGCGCCACGCGTATAGTGGGGGATAGGGTGCACATGAGCGTAGACAGCAGAATCGTGAGACCAAGGGCGTGGCGGTGAGAGCCCTCCAAAGTTGGTCCTTTTGACGTTTATGCCTCTGGCGGGGATAGGGTGTGGGTGACTGGTGTGGGATTGCAGTGGAGGGCATCCCAGGCCTTGCCGGACCTGTGGGTGTCATAGCGGGTAAATCGGTGGAGGTGACCAAAATGGCCCAAAATCCAAAAAATCTCCAAGGGGGTCCCCCATGGATTTTGGGGGGAAATCCGAAGGTCAGCGATTTGGTCCAAACTTGCGCCACGCGTATAGTGGGGGATAGGGTGCACATGAGCGTAGACAGCAGAATCGTGAGACCAAGGGCGTGGCGGTGAGAGCCCTCCAAAGTTGGTCCTTTTGACGTTTATGCCTCTGGCGGGGATAGGGTGTGGGTGACTGGTGTGGGATTGCAGTGGAGGGCATCCCAGGCCTTGCCGGACCTGTGGGTGTCATAGCGGGTAAATCGGTGGAGGTGACCAAAATGGCCCAAAATCCAAAAAATCTCCAAGGGGGTCCCCCATGGATTTTGGGGGGAAATCCGAAGGTCAGCGATTTGGTCCAAACTTGCGCCACGCGTATAGTGGGGGATAGGGTGCACATGAGCGTAGACAGCAGAATCGTGAGACCAAGGGCGTGGCGGTGAGAGCCCTCCAAAGTTGGTCCTTTTGACGTTTATGCCTCTGGCGGGGATAGGGTGTGGGTGACTGGTGTGGGATTGCAGTGGAGGGCATCCCAGGCCTTGCCGGACCTGTGGGTGTCATAGCGGGTAAATCGGTGGAGGTGACCAAAATGGCCCAAAATCCAAAAAATCTCCAAGGGGGTCCCCCATGGATTTTGGGGGGAAATCCGAAGGTCAGCGATTTGGTCCAAACTTGCGCCACGCGTATAGTGGGGGATAGGGTGCACATGAGCGTAGACAGCAGAATCGTGAGACCAAGGGCGTGGCGGTGAGAGCCCTCCAAAGTTGGTCCTTTTGACGTTTATGCCTCTGGCGGGGATAGGGTGTGGGTGACTGGTGTGGGATTGCAGTGGAGGGCATCCCAGGCCTTGCCGGACCTGTGGGTGTCATAGCGGGTAAATCGGTGGAGGTGACCAAAATGGCCCAAAATCCAAAAAATCTCCAAGGGGGTCCCCCATGGATTTTGGGGGGAAATCCGAAGGTCAGCGATTTGGTCCAAACTTGCGCCACGCGTACAGTGGGGGATAGGGTGCACATGAGCGTAGACAGCAGAATCGTGAGACCAAGGGCGTGGCGGTGAGAGCCCTCCAAAGTTGGTCCTTTTGACGTTTATGCCTCTGGCGGGGATAGGGTGTGGGTGACTGGTGTGGGATTGCAGTGGAGGGCATCCCAGGCCTTGCCGGACCTGTGGGTGTCATAGCGGGTAAATCGGTGGAGGTGACCAAAATGGCCCAAAATCCAAAAAATCTCCAAGGGGGTCCCCCATGGATTTTGGGGGGAAATCCGAAGGTCAGCGATTTGGTCCAAACTTGCGCCACGCGTACAGTGGGGGATAGGGTGCACATGAGCGTAGACAGCAGAATCGTGAGACCAAGGGCGTGGCGGTGAGAGCCCTCCAAAGTTGGTCCTTTTGACGTTTATGCCTCTGGCGGGGATAGGGTGTGGGTGACTGGTGTGGGATTGCAGTGGAGGGCATCCCAGGCCTTGCCGGACCTGTGGGTGTCATAGCGGGTAAATCGGTGGAGGTGACCAAAATGGCCCAAAATCCAAAAAATCTCCAAGGGGGTCCCCCATGGATTTTGGGGGGAAATCCGAAGGTCAGCGATTTGGTCCAAACTTGCGCCACGCGTATAGTGGGGGATAGGGTGCACATGAGCGTAGACAGCAGAATCGTGAGACCAAGGGCGTGGCGGTGAGAGCCCTCCAAAGTTGGTCCTTTTGACGTTTATGCCTCTGGCGGGGATAGGGTGTGGGTGACTGGTGTGGGATTGCAGTGGAGGGCATCCCAGGCCTTGCCGGACCTGTGGGTGTCATAGCGGGTAAATCGGTGGAGGTGACCAAAATGGCCCAAAATCCAAAAAATCTCCAAGGGGGTCCCCCATGGATTTTGGGGGGAAATCCGAAGGTCAGCGATTTGGTCCAAACTTGCGCCACGCGTGGAGTGGGGGATAGGGTGCACATGAGCGTAGACAGCAGAATCGTGAGACCAAGGGCGTGGCGGTGAGAGCCCTCCAAAGTTGGTCCTTTTGACGTTTATGCCTCTGGCGGGGATAGGGTGTGGGTGACTGGTGTGGGATTGCAGTGGAGGGCATCCCAGGCCTTGCCGGACCTGTGGGTGTCATAGCGGGTAAATCGGTGGAGGTGACCAAAATGGCCCAAAATCCAAAAAATCTCCAAGGGGGTCCCCCATGGATTTTGGGGGGAAATCCGAAGGTCAGCGATTTGGTCCAAACTTGCGCCACGCGAAGAGTGGGGGATAGGGTGCACATGAGCGTAGACAGCAGAATCGTGAGACCAAGGGCGTGGCGGTGAGAGCCCTCCAAAGTTGGTCCTTTTGACGTTTATGCCTCTGGCGGGGATAGGGTGTGGGTGACTGGTGTGGGATTGCAGTGGAGGGCATCCCAGGCCTTGCCGGACCTGTGGGTGTCATAGCGGGTAAATCGGTGGAGGTGACCAAAATGGCCCAAAATCCAAAAAATCTCCAAGGGGGTCCCCCATGGATTTTGGGGGGAAATCCGAAGGTCAGCGATTTGGTCCAAACTTGCGCCACGCGTATAGTGGGGGATAGGGTGCACATGAGCGTAGACAGCAGAATCGTGAGACCAAGGGCGTGGCGGTGAGAGCCCTCCAAAGTTGGTCCTTTTGACGTTTATGCCTCTGGCGGGGATAGGGTGTGGGTGACTGGTGTGGGATTGCAGTGGAGGGCATCCCAGGCCTTGCCGGACCTGTGGGTGTCATAGCGGGTAAATCGGTGGAGGTGACCAAAATGGCCCAAAATCCAAAAAATCTCCAAGGGGGTCCCCCATGGATTTTGGGGGGAAATCCGAAGGTCAGCGATTTGGTCCAAACTTGCGCCACTCGTATATTGGGGGATAGGGTGCACATGAGCGTAGACAGCAGAATCGTGAGACCAAGGGCGTGGCGGTGAGAGCCCTCCAAAGTTGGTCCTTTTGACGTTTATGCCTCTGGCGGGGATAGGGTGTGGGTGACTGGTGTGGGATTGCAGTGGAGGGCATCCCAGGCCTTGCCGGACCTGTGGGTGTCATAGCGGGTAAATCGGTGGAGGTGACCAAAATGGCCCAAAATCCAAAAAATCTCCAAGGGGGTCCCCCATGGATTTTGGGGGGAAATCCGAAGGTCAGCGATTTGGTCCAAACTTGCGCCACGCGTATAGTGGGGGATAGGGTGCACATGAGCGTAGACAGCAGAATCGTGAGACCAAGGGCGTGGCGGTGAGAGCCCTCCAAAGTTGGTCCTTTTGACGTTTATGCCTCTGGCGGGGATAGGGTGTGGGTGACTGGTGTGGGATTGCAGTGGAGGGCATCCCAGGCCTTGCCGGACCTGTGGGTGTCATAGCGGGTAAATCGGTGGAGGTGACCAAAATGGCCCAAAATCCAAAAAATCTCCAAGGGGGTCCCCCATGGATTTTGGGGGGAAATCCGAAGGTCAGCGATTTGGTCCAAACTTGCGCCACGCGTACAGTGGGGGATAGGGTGCACATGAGCGTAGACAGCAGAATCGTGAGACCAAGGGCGTGGCGGTGAGAGCCCTCCAAAGTTGGTCCTTTTGACGTTTATGCCTCTGGCGGGGATAGGGTGTGGGTGACTGGTGTGGGATTGCAGTGGAGGGCATCCCAGGCCTTGCCGGACCTGTGGGTGTCATAGCGGGTAAATCGGTGGAGGTGACCAAAATGGCCCAAAATCCAAAAAATCTCCAAGGGGGTCCCCCATGGATTTTGGGGGGAAATCCGAAGGTCAGCGATTTGGTCCAAACTTGCGCCACGCGTAGAGTGGGGGATAGGGTGCACATGAGCGTAGACAGCAGAATCGTGAGACCAAGGGCGTGGCGGTGAGAGCCCTCCAAAGTTGGTCCTTTTGACGTTTATGCCTCTGGCGGGGATAGGGTGTGGGTGACTGGTGTGGGATTGCAGTGGAGGGCATCCCAGGCCTTGCCGGACCTGTGGGTGTCATAGCGGGTAAATCGGTGGAGGTGACCAAAATGGCCCAAAATCCAAAAAATCTCCAAGGGGGTCCCCCATGGATTTTGGGGGGAAATCCGAAGGTCAGCGATTTGGTCCAAACTTGCGCCACGCGTAGAGTGGGGGATAGGGTGCACATGAGCGTAGACAGCAGAATCGTGAGACCAAGGGCGTGGCGGTGAGAGCCCTCCAAAGTTGGTCCTTTTGACGTTTATGCCTCTGGCGGGGATAGGGTGTGGGTGACTGGTGTGGGATTGCAGTGGAGGGCATCCCAGGCCTTGCCGGACCTGTGGGTGTCATAGCGGGTAAATCGGTGGAGGTGACCAAAATGGCCCAAAATCCAAAAAATCTCCAAGGGGGTCCCCCATGGATTTTGGGGGGAAATCCGAAGGTCAGCGATTTGGTCCAAACTTGCGCCACGCGTAGAGTGGGGGATAGGGTGCACATGAGCGTAGACAGCAGAATCGTGAGACCAAGGGCGTGGCGGTGAGAGCCCTCCAAAGTTGGTCCTTTTGACGTTTATGCCTCTGGCGGGGATAGGGTGTGGGTGACTGGTGTGGGATTGCAGTGGAGGGCATCCCAGGCCTTGCCGGACCTGTGGGTGTCATAGCGGGTAAATCGGTGGAGGTGACCAAAATGGCCCAAAATCCAAAAAATCTCCAAGGGGGTCCCCCATGGATTTTGGGGGGAAATCCGAAGGTCAGCGATTTGGTCCAAACTTGCGCCACGCGTAGAGTGGGGGATAGGGTGCACATGAGCGTAGACAGCAGAATCGTGAGACCAAGGGCGTGGCGGTGAGAGCCCTCCAAAGTTGGTCCTTTTGACGTTTATGCCTCTGGCGGGGATAGGGTGTGGGTGACTGGTGTGGGATTGCAGTGGAGGGCATCCCAGGCCTTGCCGGACCTGTGGGTGTCATAGCGGGTAAATCGGTGGAGGTGACCAAAATGGCCCAAAATCCAAAAAATCTCCAAGGGGGTCCCCCATGGATTTTGGGGGGAAATCCGAAGGTCAGCGATTTGGTCCAAACTTGCGCCACGCGTAGAGTGGGGGATAGGGTGCACATGAGCGTAGACAGCAGAATCGTGAGACCAAGGGCGTGGCGGTGAGAGCCCGCCAAAGTTGGTCCTTTTGACGTTTATGCCTCTGGCGGGGATAGGGTGTGGGTGACTGGTGTGGGATTGCAGTGGAGGGCATCCCAGGCCTTGCCGGTGGTGTGGGTGTGATAGCTGGTCTCACGATTCTGCTGTCTACGCTCATGTGCACCCTATCCCACACTCTACGCGTGGCGCAACTTTGGACCAAATCGCTGACCTTCGGATTTCCCCCCAAAATCCATGGGGGACCCCCTTGGAGATTTTTTGGATTTTGGGCCATTTTGGTCACCTCCACCGATTTACCCGCTATCACACCCACACCACCGGCAAGGCCTGGGATGCCCTCCACTGCAATCCCACACCAGTCACCCACACCCTATCCCCGCCAGAGGCATAAACGTCAAAAGGACCAACTTTGGAGGGCTCTCACCGCCACGCCCTTGGTCTCACGATTCTGCTGTCTACGCTCATGTGCACCCTATCCCACACTCTACGCGTGGCGCAACTTTGGACCAAATCGCTGACCTTCGGATTTCCAGAAAATTCATGGGTCCCTTTGAGATTTTTTTCGATTTTGGGTCATTTTGGTCACTTGCTCCGATTTACCCACCATCTCACCCACAGATTGAGGGTGGCCAGGACTGCTGTGGAGTTCACTTGGACAGTGCTCAGGCCAACAGTATGGGCGCCAGAGGCGGAAAAGTGAAAAATGGGGGAAAATGCCGTTTGGAAGGGTGCTGCCACCATGCCCTTGGGCCCACAAAACAGAAAAAGTTAAATTATTACATATTCACAAAGATACAAGATGCTTTGTGATGCCATTGTACTTTTCAGGGTTCAACGAGTATCCCAGAATTAACTCAGTGGGGCGGTCAACTAGATTAAACTTACATTGTCAGCATAACATATTTAAAGTGATAGGAAATCTGTTGGATGTCATGATATTCTCCACAATGTCAATGAACCAGTTGCTTCCCCAGGTAATACCACTATCCCTCCTACTTGCCTAGATCTGTAAGACATTACATTGTAAGAGATTGGGTTTCACATAAATTTGTATTCAGGGCTTCCATTTTTTTTTTTTTTTTTTTTTTTTTTTTTTTTTTTTTTTCTAGGAGGAAGGAAGTGTTATGTATAAGAAGTATTGGATAACTTACACTCATGCGTAGCTATTCGATCCATTATTAGTAAGATCGAATTACATGGTCACAATGCTCATGTGCTACATAGTACATTTTGTATTTTGCTTATGTTTCTGTACCTATAACTCCCCACAATGGCGGACCAACTAAAATAAACCCACGTACCCAACACATGTGTTTGGACATCTTAAAACATCCCACAACATACATACCAATGTTTTTTTCCACCTTGCAAGGGAGGTAGCCAAAAAACAAAGGATGGGATTATATACTTACAGGCTGCTCATGTAATACATGGCCATGCATGCAGGTACATTGCATGTAACAAAAACAATGGAGAAAAACTTCCTGTTGCAATTTCTAAGTCCAAAGTGTCCTTGAAAATATATAAAAAAAAAAAAAAAAATTGAAAAAATAATGGAAATGCAAACACCATGACAACATGATAGGTTGGACAAGAATCTGGATTGTGAATGGAAAGAAATTGTCAACAGAAGTTTGGCAAATTGCAATGATTTATTGCTAAGCTGCTAAAATGTACTTGAAAGAAAGTAATTCTTTATGATGGTCCTTAAGAGAAAGGCTTGAGTGCAGATGGCAGTCACAACAGGGAAGCAATTAGTTTCTTGTAACTGGTAAATATTGATTTGAACTTATAGTCCCCAGCTGTGAAACACTATGGACAGAGCAAAAGTATGTACTGTATCATCTTATTTCCCCACACTTCCTTGCAGTTGATGTGATGATCTGTTCTCATCACCTTCCACTTCATTCAACATAGCTGAATCTACTGAAGTGGACATTGAGGGAGCCATCTGCAGGGAAGTAATTTTTTTTTTCTTACAGGTGAAGTATTGCTGAAGTATATAACATCTTCCATTGGCAAGTAAATTAAGAAAGACCACATGTCAAAAGGATGTGAAGAAATACAGTTTTCCATATAGACACATAAATATGAGGAATAGCTTAGGTGATATAGCCCAAGCTCAAACAGTACAAGAGTTCAAATCTAAATATGATAATTGGAAATCAAGGAAATAGATTACATTGGAGCTGTACAGGAATTTGAGTCTAGGTATGCTAGAAAATTAGGGAATAGGAGACAAAGCCCAATGAGCATTGCTCCTTTCCTGTATACATTTATGTAAATACAGTATAGATAGGGAAACATAGGTAAGTATAGTAAAAGTGTATAGGTACACAACCCTTTATTCAAAACCCTTGGGGCTAGCAGCATTTCGGATTTCGGGATTTTTCGGGTTTTGGAACAAATACTAGCTGTCCCAGTAAAGTTTGGGCAGCATTCCACATAAGAACATTTTTATTACTGCAGAAATGTGTAAACACTCAAATAATTTGGATAAATAAAGACTTCGATATTGTTACAGCTTATTTATAGTGAGATAATCAAAAACATGAATAATGAAACAGTGGGGATAACTTAAGCCATAGATACACAAATTTTAATCATACACAAAGTTGTAATATTTCTGCAGGAAAATGTATGAATATCACCTAAGTGGAATAAAGACAGTTAACTATATGTATAGGTATGTAATAAACTGACAAAATAGAATAAATTAAAATAAAGTCGCTAACATTCATGTTCAAATGTCATCAGTATGCTTTTGACAGAAACAGGATTTTTGAGTGATATCTGTTATACAAAGCCTATACAGAGACTATAATGTTGTTTAAGTTTATAGAGACTTATATGCTACAGTAATAAATTGGTAAATGATGTAATGGAATAAATCAAAATAAAGTTTATAACATTAACACATTCATGAAAGTACATATCTGCAATTAAGTTACAAGAGGCAATGGGCTGTAACTTTTAAGTACATGTACACACAACCACAGCACTTCACTTCACAGCATGACATGCGCACTGTGGTGTTAAAGGTTTCACGTTTGGTGGTAAATAGCAATGTGCCTGCCAAGCATAGTCACATCACCCAAGTGTCGGTGTCAGGTCAGGTCTACAATGGTGCCTTAGAATTTGAATATAATTCGTTCTAGAAGGCTGTTCGAATGCCAAGACAATAACTGAAATTCCAAGGAAGTAAGTGAAAATAATTAAACTGAGCTCTCAGAGAGTATGGGTAGAGGAACAACATAAAAATTAATACACCAAAGAAATGTCTTAAACATTTGAGAATTTGTTCATATTTTGAAAAATCATTTGTAATTTGTGACAAAAATTTCTTGAAATTTTTTCATTTGAATTTTGGGGCATTTGAATTCTGGGCACACTACTATATTTTCCTGCCAAATGAAACTCATTATAACGCTTTCTACCTTCTACAAAAAACATTCGGATTTTGGAACTTTTCGGTTTTCAGAATTTCGGATGGTTGGGTACCTGTATTGAAAATAGACTTGCTACATTGATTAATTTATAATTTTGTGCTATGTTTGCTTTACTGCTTGCTATTATTGAGTCTTCATCACTTCCTGCTCATATACTTGAACTTGAGGTCCTCTCCCTTCAGTCCCGACTCCATCCATGCCAGTATCTTCCTCTCTTGTTCTGGAGTTGTCACGACTTTCCAATCTCCTGATTCACCTGGTAAGAGTAAATTAATAAACAAAAAAATATATAAATATGTACATAAAATTAGGGGTAGGATATAAAGGAAAAGAAGTAAAATATAAAACATGCTAAATGATAAGCCACATAGTCATGAGCAAAAGTTTTGGACCACCCAGTATTTCATGATAAAAATTGTTTGGCAAAAAAAAAAGGGTACATTGATTTTATGAGAACCGTAGTGTGAGTCAAAACTTTTGCTCATAAATGATGGGTCAAAAGACAAGAGCGTGACTAAACTATTTTTGGAGTAATTTAATCTAAAGTAGAGACCAAAGATAGATTTGGTGCACTTCTTAGTAACACTCAACAAAGCTTTCCACCAAGCAGTGAGTTTCTTGACTGAGTGTTGCATTTTTGCGATTTTGAAATTCCCAAATGTGTGGTAATTGTTATTGGGAATCTTAGTGTTTACTTTAGTTCGGGAAACTTTCCCTCAAAGTGTCATTTTCTTTGATTCAGGAGCCTTTCCTGAAACTTCAAACCACCCCTATCATAACTTTAAATAAGATACGATTAAACTCCCTTCCTCTTTATTTTGTTTATTAAATCTATGTAACAATTTTGGTTTAATAAATCAGGAATTAACTTTGAGAAATTACTTAAAGTAAATATTAACCCATGGCCTTCTGAGCTCTTTTCGAACCCGTAAGAGTCCCTTGGAATACTGTGCGCACTAACATCGGAACAGTAATCAGATTACCCTGAGCTCAGGACGAAGAAGGACTTCTTTTTTGGAAACCTCTAACCAAGGGATCACATCTTTGGTTCAGAAGGTCTTCAAGATTTCAAATTCATAAAGTATCTACATTTGGAGAATCTACACTGATTAAAACAAAGGTGACCGGTAAGTTCTCAAATGTATTCCTGAAATGTTAAACCATAGTTTTCATAAATTACATCAACCAAATCTTTCTCCATTCCCTAACTGAAGGATGTTGCCAAGATGAATAAAATAACCTAGCAGCAATAGCGTCCTTTGGTGATAAATGGATTCCTTATTAGCAAGTCGCAGCTGAAAATCTGAGAGAAATGCAGGATTTGAACCCACAACTAAGTGAATGCAAGACATACATGCTCCCAATTACACAACTAGCAGTCAGCTGATACTTATGAGGTCAAATATAACAAAAATGTCTCGTTGTATTGCCTTCACACGTACGCACCCACATTACAGTATTCAGGTCACTAATGGTGATAGGTTACATTAACAGAAGAGATCTTTTGATTAAAAGGAGGGCTTTAAGAGGTCAGGGGAACAAATCAAGGAATAATACATGCCTAAAAGATGTGAAAAAATACAGTTCTATATAGATGCATAAATACCTTGATTAGCTTAGAAAGTGATACAGCCCAAGTTTGATCAACACATGAATTTAAATCTACATACATACATACATATACCAAGGCTTTTTCCCCCTTTCAAGGGAGGTAGCCAAAAAGGGAAAGGCATAAAAACTCTCCCACCCATTTCATCCCTAAATACACTCCACACCCCTCCCACCCTCCCTTTCATCTAAGCACCTCCTGGATGACGGGTCATCCCTGCACCTTGCCCACCACCCTGGGTCAGAAGCAGTGTCGCAAGACACAGCACATCCACAGCAAGGCCACTTCATTTAATCGGCGACCCCCCCCTCTCCGTCCCCCCTTGCATATAAGGAGAGGACGGGGAGAAATCCCTTCGGGCTGCGTCAAAATTTACTCACACATACCATCATAGAATTTAAATCTAAATATGATAATTGGAAATCATGGCTACAGAACAAGTTGGTACTGTACATAAATTTGAGGCTAGGTATGATAAATTGGAGAGCAGGAGATAGGACCCAATGAGCATTGCTCTTTTCCTGTAAATACAAACACACACACACATTCGTCGGATGGACAGCAAAGATTGGAGTTCCGAAGAAAAAGTGAAATTTTCGTGGATCTCAATGTCAAGGAAGTACCTTATTGTATTTACAGGGAAGGGGAAAGCTCGTGGTGTAGTGGGAAGGTGAGGAAAAAGAAGGGGAGGGATTACTGAGGGAAATGGAAGGAAATGAGGAAGGGGAGGACTTGGTCCAGGAGGCCAGGTGTCTTGTAAACAAGCGAAGGACCAAGGATGATTTTGGAGATGAAGGGATTAACAAAAATGTAAAGATTAGAAATATAGATAAGAGCAGCACAATGGAAGGTGATGATAATAATTTCCAGGGATTTAATGAGGGGGGAGGGGATACCAACCTCCCCCGATTAGCAAGACTAGAGGAAAAACTTGAGAAAATGACCAAACATTGGGAGAGTAGGTTTGGTAAAATGCCAGATATTGCACAGAGTTGACAAATTGGAAGAATTAGAGAAGGTGAACAAAAACCTAACTAAGAAGTAAAAGATAAGAATGAGGAATTAAAGAGGAATAATAAAGAGAATAAAATGTCCATAGCAAAAGAAGCACAGGGTTGGAAAAAAATCCAAGAGAACAGTAAAGTTGCATTTACTGACATAATTAAACAGCAAATGAAAGAACAAACTGAAGACTCAGTTATTAAAGTGATGAGACAGAAGGAGAATATAGTAAGAGACTTAGCAGATAAAAAGAAATGTATAATTATATTAACCACTTCAGTACGGGACTTAAATCTCGCGGGCAGCAGCCAATGCCAGCCGTATGACGTCACGTAATAATATTCTTATCATAAAATATAGTCACCGCTTATATCGATCGTTCTTCCTTTCACCCGCGAATTTTGAAAACCACAGAGAATGGGATTCAGGGCGCATTTGGGAGAATGTAAAAACACAGGGGCGACTACAATAAATATAATCAAGACGCCGATATGGCAGCGTCGCGAATCCACTTGCTCCTCATGACGCCTACGTGTGCGGCACCGTATGGAAGGGGTTAAGAATGGAGAACTATAATCTAAATAGAATCACAAGAATCAAAGAGGAAAAAGAAAAAGTAAGCAGTTTACTAGAATTAGTTCAGGAAGATGAACCTGAAATCATGAAACAAATTTAAGAGATGTTTAGACTCGGAAAATATAGTACAGATAAGACCAGACCAATTAAGATTAAATTCAGGTCACAAACAACAGCAGAGAATATCTTAGCAAAAACAGGGAAACTAGCAAAGAGTGAACAATATAAAAAGGTATGGATAAAAAGAGAAATGAATAAAGAGGAAAGAGAGGAAGAAAAAATGAAAAGACAAGAAGCTAAGGAAAAAAACGAGAACAGAACAGAGACAGAAAAAGAGAAATTCTATTGGAGAGTAGTGAATATGAAAGTGAGGAAATGGGACATACCAGAGAAAAACAAAAGGGAAACAGAAAATACAATGGAAGTAGCAGAAAATTAAGAGTGTCTTACACAAATATAGATGGATTAATAACAGGATTGAATGAACTGAATGATTATCTGAAGGAAAAAGAACCGGACATAATGGGAATTGTAGAGACAAAATTAAAAGGTCCACTACCACCCAACAGTGTAGGACAAGATGCATATAATTATTAGATTAGAAACAGAGAGACAAAACAAGGGGGTGGAGTTATGTTCCTGACTAAGAAAGATATAAATGTGAGGAGAGTCACATATGAAAAGAATACAGTAGAGATGATTATGATCGAAGTGGAAGACAGAGATAAGAAGAGCAAAAAGTTTGTGATAGATTATGTGCCTCCAAAAACAGCCTCGTGAGAAGAGAGTGAACATAAAAGTATGTTAGAAGACACAAAGATAACATTAAATAAGATAATGGAAGATGGAGGAAGAATAGTTATGATGGGTGACTTTAATTGCAAAGAAGTCTGCTGGGAAGAGATGACAGTAAAGGGTGGTGACGACTCATGGGGAAATGTTCTACTCGAGATGATTATTGCCCATACAATGACACAATGGATACAAGAGAACACTAGGTATAAAAATGAAGAACCATCAAGATTAGACCTAATAATTACATCTGAACCTGAAATAGTGGAAAAGATTGAATATAAGACAGCAATAAGTAAAAGTGACCACATATTGATTGAACTGGAACTAAATGAGGAAAAATACACGAAAAGAAATGAACAATATAGAAAAGGAAGAATGATGTATGAAAATTTTTTTTTTGATAAAATAAAAGAATTCTTTAAAAAAAAAAAAAACTGGGAAGAAATATACAAAGAAGAAACAACAGTGGAAGAGAAATGGAATATTTTGACAAAAATTTATAAAAAAAAAAAAAAAAGGAGTGGAAAAATATGTCCCAATACAAAAACAAGAAAAAGAATATGTAAAGTGCTGGTACAACAACAGTTGTAGGGAGTTAAAAGACAAAAGAGATCAAGCTTGGACCAAATTGAAGAAAGACAAAAGACCTGAAAAATGGAAAATATATACTTGTTATAGAAATGAATATGTACAAGCGTGCAGAGGAAAAGAGAAAATAAGAAAAAGATGTCATTGAAAAATGTAAAGATCAACCAAAACTATTTTACAGATTTGTAAACAACAAACTGAAAAACAAACAAGATTTAGATAAATTAAGACAAGGAGGAGTAGAATACACAGGAAATAGAAATGGCAGAAATTATGAACAAGCATTTTAAATCAGTGTTTACAAGGGAGAACATACAACCTGGAGAGATTGAATGGAAAGAGAAAGTCCCCACTATGAAAGAAATAGAAGTAACAAAGAATGAAATAATGAAACACTTGATTAATCTTGATGTCAGAAAATTGCATAGACCAGATGAAATAGCAAACTGGATTTTGAAAGAATGCAGGAATGAATTGGCAGACAAAATACATAGCATAATAAACAGTTCCTTGGAAGAAGGAAAAGTTCCAAAAGACTGGAAAAAAGCAAATATGGTACCTATATATAAAGGGGGAAATAAAGAAGACCCTAACAACTATAGACCAGTCTCTCTAACAAGTACAATAGCAAAAATTTGTGAAAGAATTGTCAAAAGTAGATGGGTAAAGTATTTAGAAAAAAACAACGTGCTAAATCCAAGGCAATTTGGATTCAGACAAGGACGATCATGCGTCACCAATTTAATATGTTTCTATTCAAGGCTAATAGATATAATACAAGAAAGAGATGGATGGGCTGATTGTGCATTTCTAGACCTAAAAAAAGCTTTTGACAAAGTACCACATAAGAAGTTGCTTAAGAAATTAGAAATTGAAGGAGGAATACAGGGCAAACTGCTTAAATGGATGGAAGACTTTTTGCAAGAAAGAAAAATGAGAGTAGTGATAAGAGACAAACACTCAAATTGGGATGAAGTAATAAGTGGTGTTCCACAAGGAACAGTTCTGGCCCCAATAATGTTTGCTATATATATATTAATGATATGGATGAAGAAACTGAAAGTTATATGAGCTTCTTTGCAGATGATGCAAAACTATTAAAAAAAGTAAACACGGAAGAACATTGTGAGTCACTAGAGAGTGATCTCAATAAAGTATGGGAATGGAGTAGGAAGTGGGAGATGGAGTTCAATACTAAAAAGTGTAGTATAATGAAATTTGGAAAAAGCAAAAACAGAATAACAGGATCATATAAATTGGGAGAAGAAAGTATAAAAAAAAGTTGAAAATGAGAAGGACCTGGGAGTCATTGTTATGAATAATATGTCACCTGAGAAACAAATAAATAAGATTTTTGGAGAAACTTATAATTTAATCAGAACAATTGTAGCGCCTTTGCGGCGTGCAGCGTCTAGAACGACTTTTATCAAGGTCTTATAACTGAGGGATGGAAGGGCGAGGTGGTTGAGGCGCCTCGTCTGACTAGGGTTCAACTAAGAGCTCCTCGAATGGGAGTGATCAACAATACCCACATAAGGACGAATTGGGAATTAAAAAAAAAGAGTTAAGCCTGACGACTTAAGAGTTATACGCTGCCACCACCCAATCGCTCATAAGGATATGTGTGATCAATGAAGGAACCATTAGTTAATCCTGCCTATCAAACGTCTCCTCCCTCTCAGGTCGTTAGGGGTTGGTTCTGGGTAGCGAGTAGCCTCCCGTGACACTACAATAACGATGTCCCAGTTGGGTAATGAAAGAATGTAGGTTAGGTTTTTCTGTGAATTATTAAACTGTAGAAAAGTAAAAACATACAAAAATATATTGTGGGTATTTTCCACTAGACAATATTGAATACACAGGGGTCCATGCAGATTGAAATGTATAAGTACCCGAACGTGCGAGGTAGTTAGATGACGTAGTTATGGAACTACGAGTCGGTGAGTATGGGAAATCTTAAGTAGATCACGAACGCGTATGGGGGTGTGGTTATTACGCTCCAACCTTCTGGCCACGGTCTGTCTGTCTATCTAAATCTATGTCAGATATCGTCCTTAAGATACGTATTCTTACGAGAGGACGATCTCAATCAGAGTTACACTCGAGAATAAAGAAATGGCTTCTATTGAATATATGCGACACCTTCGACTAACCCCCCCCTTTCTATGCAACTAGTGATTTGTGTTTACACTCCCTTGGCACCCTTTTCTCCCTGTTAATGGGAGTATGTAGGGCGTTAGACTCGTCTAAACTCCTTAATGCTAATGCCTATCTACTATATTATCAATATTTCATATAAATCTCAGATATCACCACTTGATTTCATTACTCTTACAGAGTGAACTCACGTACCTGTTAATGGGAGTATGTAGGGCGTTAGACTAATTCTCAGCTACGCATAACGGTACAGTGGGGCAGGCTCTACGTTCGCATCCCTGCGTAAATCTACCAACTCCCCCTCTCACGTTATATAGTGGAACTTCATTTCACGGCTCAATGCAACCCTTAGCTGCTGAAATCCGTCCCTAAACTATTCCTCAAGTGGGATCCTGAACTGGAGGTTTTGGAATTTTTCCTAATCCTCTTAATGTTAATTGCTCTAACCTACGCCTTCGTCTGAACGCGTCTTAGTGACGTCACGGGTGGGCGGAGCTACATTACGCCCGTATGTAGTACACTAAAAATAAAACGCAATTACGGAAATAATAATCCTAAAAAAAAAATCCCTGGCGTTACACAATCAAAGTGGCATTTACATACCTGGATGAAGAAATGGTGAAGAAAATACTAATCACTCTGGTAAGACCAAGATTGGAATATGCAACAACGATGTGGTCACCAAGTACAAAAAAATGTATAACAAAACTTGAAAGAATACAAAGAGCAATTACAAAATTGGCACCAACACTCTCAAAACTATCATATGAAGAGAGACTAGCAAAACTTGAGCTACAGACACTAGAGCAAAGAAGAGAGAGAGGAGATTTGATAGCTATTTACAGAATCATGAAAGGCATAGAAATTATTGATAGAGAGGATCTAATAAAATGGGATGATAGAAATACAAGACTGTAGCAGTGGTACCCGACCTTTCCTGAAGAATCCTCCAGTTTCCTTGGCAACCTCTTCCCTCACTGGCAGGAGACCTTCAATAGCTCTCGTTTTCATCGCTGAGAATGATGTGTAATCGACAATCTGTAATCCAAAATACATAAATAACAAATCCCACATACAGTCATGAACAAGTTTTGACCCTCTCAGAGTTTTTCATGATACAAAATTCAAATTCTTTGCCTGATACTTTTTTATCTTTTCAATAAAATTTCCTAACTGTAAGCTAAATATTACATAAGTTAAATAACATTTAAAAAAATAAATAATTTATATGAGAACTGCACTGTGGGTTAAAACTTTTGCTTGTGACTGTACCAACAGATTAGGCCCAGGGAAGTCTCTCTGGGTCAACTGAAATCCCCTGATGGTGACAAAAAATAAATAAATAAATAATGATAATAATATATAAATACCCATCTAGAGTATTGGCTCCATGTTATTGTGGGGTTAAAAGCTGCTCAGTAGCATGCAACTCATACTTTAGGGTCTATATGGAGTGCCTATACAGACCAGAGTAACACATCATTTTCTTTGTGGTAGAGGAAATATCTATTCATAGAGAAATGATGATACTTTATTACACTGTGACTGTCCCTCCATTATGCTGCCCCCCCCCCCCACTCTTGTTACTATCCTGTACCACTTCCCTGAATATTCATTCTTATTTTGCCGAACATTCTTCAAGGATTTCAGATTACAAAGGATTACAAAGGTGGAGCATGCCAACAGGAGACCTTTTGGTCCATATTTAGGTCAGATGAAAAAAAAAATTATTATAATGATAAATAAATGAATAAATAAAAAATATAATAATGTAAATAATAAATAAGATACATAAATAAATCCATATGTATAGTTAAATAGTAAACAAACAGGTAAATAGTAAATAATAATAAATTGACATATAACTAATAATAAATGAGAATCAAGCAAATAATAATAAACAAACAGACAAATGATAACAAAACAAATAAACAAATAATATAAAATAAATTATAGGTATTACAGCATCTTGCTTAGGTGTTTATCTAAATGATTCTTAAAGCCTCGAACTGAACTACATTGCACTGCCTCTGCAGGAAGTTTATTCCATTCATTAACTACATGGTTGGCAAAGTTGTTTCTACCCACTTTCAAATTTTTTGGACAGTTTGAGAGCATTGTTTCTTGTCTGATTCTCATTCAGTGTGAAAATTTTGTCAATTTTGATGTTGTCAATTCCCTTTAGAATCTTAAAGACCTCTATCAAGTCACCTCTGAGTCTACACTTCTTTAGGGAAAACAGATTCATGTTTTAGTCAATTTTCGTATGATTTATTTTTTATATTTGGAATCAGTTTTGTGGCTTGCTGTTGTACTTTTTCCAATCTGTCAATGTCTTTTATGAAATTCAGTGACCATACAGAAAGAGCATATTCCAAATGTGGATGAACTAATGACTTACATAGCTTGTTAATTAGAGATGGACTTTTAAAGTCAAAAGATTGCTCAATCAGTCCTAGAATCTGATTTGCTTTCTCAGAGGCTGTTATACACTGCTTGGATGATTTGAGATTGTTACTGATAATTATGCCGAGATCCTTTTCACTATCCACTTTTGTTAACAAATTTCCAAATAACTTGTAATCGTACTAACTGTTATTTTTACCTATGTGCATTACCTTGCATTTACTTGTGTTAAATTTCATTAGCCACTTTTCAGACCACTGCTGTAATTTATCTAAATCTTCTTGAATATCTAATTGGTTTAAGTGATCATTTGCCATTCCACAGTTTTGTGTCATCAGCAAATTTGGAAATAGTAGATTTTAGTCCATGGTCTATATCATTTATATATACTATGAATAGAAGTGGCCCAAGAACAGAACCCTGAGGAACTCCACTTGTAACATTTTTCCATCCAGAAGTTTTTCCATTTAAAACAACTCTGTTTTCGATCATTCAACCAATTACTAGACCAACTTAATACACTACCACTTATTCCATGTGAAGCTGAATTAATTAGTAAGTAGTCTTTTGTGGGGGATGGTATCAAAAGCTTTTGCAAAGTCTAGATATATTAAATATATATTGTCTCTTTTGTCACAATTCTATATATATATATATTCTTTTTTTCAATTCTTAAGCTTTGAACTAAAATTTAATTTTCTATGAAGAAATTTCTTTTGTTTATATATTCTTTAAATTTTTATATCCATGGCACATGATTCAACTTGTCAACAAACCATAATAATGGTATTTTTCTAAATGCTTTACCTTTCTGATCTTATCTTCGGATAGTTCAGTCCCTAGAAATGCATCCAAATTTTTTAGTTCAGTCAGCGGGTCCTCCTTCAAGTCCTCATAGAACATGAAATGGAGGTTCTTGTGGTCCTTCTTTGCCCAGGCCTCCTTCAGGTGCAGGAGGTAGGGACCCGGGATCACTACAAAAAATATATTCTTGTTATACAGGATATATACACAGTATATACATGTATGTATGTATTTATGTATGTATTGTGTATGTATTATGTATGTGTGTATGTATACATACACATGAGGGAATGACATATATATAATAGCTTGGCAATACCTGGGATAAAATTTGTGTATATCAATATTTCTATATATTCATATATTGCTTTTACATATTCACACACAAACACAGAAAGTGAGGAAACCATTACATCAACTTCATCTTACGGTTGTCTTTGACGAAGAGGTCCACGAACTGATCAAATGTTCCTGTGTAGTCTTGGCAAAAGAAGAGTCGACAGTGGTGGAAGAAGGAGACACAGACATCCAGAGGATTGCGAGCCATATATACCACCTTTGGGTAATGAAAATATATATAGTTACAACAGGTTCAATGGTGCAGTGATATCTATCTATATACCACCCCTACCCATTCCGCTCCCATCCACCACCCATTTGTTTACCTATCATCTTAGCTCCACATGGATAAAGGGTCATCCCTGTCTCCTGACCTCTGCCCAGGAGTGAGAGGAGAAACAATAAACTAAGAGGCAGAAAAGAGCAAGATTTTCATTTCCTTTGTGGGCCAGAAGCAACTGGCAACGGTATTTTTGTTATGGTAACATAATGGCCTGGCAAAACTGGCGATGATGATGGATAATAATTTTGTCACCACATATTTACCTTACAAGTCTCCAAAAGGTTCTCTGGGAAGAGAGACAATGGAAGATGAGTCTTGATCACACGTGGATCTGGGGCAACTTCGGTGAGAGAGAAAAAAATGTCTTTCATGTCCTCCCGATGTGGGAATGCCTTCCTGTAGGCTTGGATGGCGGCATCACCCAAGGGTGGGTGGTGCCGGGACAAGAGGTAGGAGTCTGCCCTATAAGGAACATGTTCTTAAAACAATGTAATGTAGAAGTCAAAATGATCAGAGCACCTCCATTCTTCTTAAGCTTGGTACATAGCAGGACATCTCCACTCAAAAAGAATACTGATCAGGATCTTTCCACTCGAAAATTTTAATGATGATCAGGCTCTCTCTTCACTCAAAAAGAATACTGATCAGGATCTTTCCATAATAAAAAAAAAAAAATGCTGTCCACTTTTAGCTTCTATTACCCTTCCCTTTTGCAACCCTTTTCAAACAACTTCACAATGTCCATGACTTTACCACTTTGGTGTAATATTATCCACAAGGATAGAAGCACTGGCCACATAAAAAAAAAAACTCTTGGACAGCAGTTGACCCCATAGATACGAGCCTCTGATGACCATTGAACTGAGCCATATTTCTTCAAGTAACTTACTCAATGAAAGGACTCCTCAAGAAGATCTGCTCTTTGGCCCCTGGGTGGTCAAGGTCTGGGTTGTTCCACATGGTCCACACTATCTCCTGAGTCCATGTTGTACCACACTTAGGGTATGTCATGATGATGACATCACTGGGCCGATACTGTGGTGGGTTTCATGAGTGATTTTTTTTTTTTTTTTTTTTTTTTTTTTTTTGGGTTGGAACAGCATGTCTGTCTGTCTATCTCTCTCACTAGAAAATAAATATAATTTCTTAACTTCAAGAATTTAGAAGGGTACACTGTTCCCTTCCAATGACACTTTCAGTAATAAAATTCACATTATAACATCTTCACCAAGCCTGCATCTAATTGGCTGCTGCACTGAGCATTCAACTGAAGCAGGTAATCAGGAGCAGCCATGACAATATTGCCATAATGTGAGTTTTATCATTGACAAAGTCCATGGTGATGGATCTGTGTATTTTCAATAACCCTTGAAACTAAAGACAGGTACCTATGAGACAGACATCAGATAGGGTCATATCACTACCACTGATCTCCAAATCTCCAAAATACCTCAGGTGCTGCCAAGAGAGGATGGCACTCAGTCTCCAGACTAGGCCCAAGATATCTCTATTAACTTCCACTGGCTAACCTGAATTTTGTACATATAGATGACATTTTTAAACACATGTACTCTGTAACATGAATACAATGATTTTGAAGATATATTGAAGTACGTGTTCTAACTCGATTAATTTTTTTTCAAAATATTGGGCATAAGTAATACTTAATCTTACATTCTTAAAGATTTACCCTCAATAATGTGTTGACTATCCTCCCAATTATTATCACTGAGGTGTTTTATTAAATGCTGGAAAAAAAAATTCTGCCACTGTATTACTGCTTTCTGCCAAATGCCAGTGTACACGAGGCAGGCTTCTCAACCTCTGGAATGAGGTAATGAAAGAACAAATTTGGGGGGATGCTTCAGCCCCCTCCCCTGTATCTGCCACTGACTATACTCATATCAATTAAACCTTTTTATAAAAGAGCTGACAACAGACTACTGTTCCCTTCCTCCCCAGGGTCTCTCTCTCTCTCTTTTAAGGGGATAGAATCTCCAATGATATAGCATTAGTATGCGTGCCCGAGGGAGGGGGATGTCCTCCTCAATGCCCCATTATCTACCTAAACAAAGCTCTTGGTAAATGGGAAAATGAGGGAAACAGATGACAAATTTATGTTCTTAATAATTCTTATTGTAAATATCATCTATATTGATTGTATCATAATAAACTCAACTAATGGTGGCTCCCTACGTCAGTTTATAAAACCTAACCGACTACTTTCATATATTTTGATCCTGACAGTAATGATGATGAATTTCACCAAAAAAAGGGGTATATCCTGCAACACCCCCCCAAGCTTCAAAATTAAAGTGAAGGGGGGCAGGAATGTCCCCCTGCCCCTAACTCAAAAAAAAGACCTTGCCTCTTCCTACTACAATAAGCAGATGACACAGAAACAATCTTCCACAAGTGCATTATATACAATAGCCCCACGTTTCTCCCCAGAGAGGTCTAGGGGAGGGTACAAAGACCAGTGCCAGCCACTATGGAGCTGCAGGCACCCAGACAGTCAAATTTGGGACAACAAAGCCTTCAAAAGAAGATGCTACTGACAGGTGACATTTTGATCCATAACTAATTTAGATGTTAAGAAATTAAACAAAGAAGTGAATAAGTGCACAAACCAAACAAGTGACAGGCATTACAGCATAATGCTTATATGTTTATCTCAGTAAATCTTAAAAATTTGATCCATGCTACATTGCACTGCCTCTGCAGGAAGTCTATTCCATTTATTGACTAATATTATTCTTGTTGTCATTTGGGTCGCCTTACTTTGTGTTCGTAGATGTTGTCAGCCAGTTTCAAGGAGGGCGTGTGTAGGAACCATCCTCCGGGGTCGAGGCGCACCATGCCCTCAGAGTAACTCCTGAAAAGGACCTCCTGCTGAGCCAGTTCTTCCTCCTCCAGGGGCACTGCTTCGTGGCCGCTCTTCAACTTGACACTCATGGCATGCAAGGTCTTTGAGAAAAATTATAAATTAAAAACAGATGAATAACTCCATAGATAATGAATAAGTAAATTGTTGAATGAATTAATAAATGAATATATAAACAAATGAATGTATAAATAACACCCATATCCTACCAGGTCTGAAAGTATATGAACGAAGAAACAAACGAATAACTGCCTAGATAAACGAATAAGTAAATTAGCTAATAAATTGATGAATAGATTAGGTCACATAAAAATAATTACTGTACTTGGTTATAACGTCCTTGCTTCTGGAAGGAGGCAGGTCGGGCGAGCGTTTTTTTTTTCTGTGATTTGTCGTAATATGTGCATGAAACATGCAAACTACTCACCGGCTAGAACTATGACAAACGATCGCCTGCATGACTCCTGTAGCGGCTCGTTATCAAACTATCCGTCAGAGAATTCTGCATGGAATTCAGAGATGTGTCGTTGGCCATTCTCATCCATACTAGGCTTTATTGCCCTCTTGTGCTATGCTAACTACGGTAAAATCCATACAAATGCCGTAAACAAAACACCCCGGGTCTCCTGTACTTTTACCAAGTTTAACCATTTATCCACTGCGCCGAATGGTACCGAGGCGTAGTCCGACACGTTCGGACGGCTCGAAAGCCGCAATTTATTCATTCGTTTATTTATTTATTTATCTATTCATTTATCTATTTATTAAGAAAAATTTGGTCGGACGAGAACGATAACAAAATGATTTTTCTTATGTGGCCTTAGCAGACAAATTAATGTATGACACATGTCGTGCCAGGTCTTTGAGAAAGTACAGCCTACGAAGAAACACATGAACAACTGCACAGATTAATAAGTGAATCATAGGTTGAATGAATAGATTATTATACAAATTAATGACCTACCAGGTCTTTAAGGAAGTATATAAGCGAAGAAACAAATTGATAATAACTACGTAGATAAGTAAATTAGTGAACGAATGAATAGATAGCCTACGTAACCAAATGAATGTATAAATAATAATCATGGCATGACGATCTTTGAGAAATTGTATGGACAAAGAAAAAATTTAATAAATGCATAGATAACCGAATAAGTAAGTTGGTGAATAAATGAACGAATAGACTACTAAACAAATGAATATATAAATTAGCAGAAATGAAGCACTATATAGATAGATGAATGAGATAAACAAACCCATAAATCAATATGTGAATGACAAAAATAAATCAATGTATAGACGAAAGAATAAATAAATACAGAAGTGAATGATAATAATTTTGCATGTTGATATAGACGAAACCGTAGGTTTAGTTGTAGATGCAGACGTGTAGAGACGTGACGCATCCTACGACCCGTCACACACTGATCAAAGAAATCTTCGGAGCGCCTTTCCAAGTTCCCGTAGTTGGCAAGCGTAGTTCGCAAGGACGTCCCGGCCAGCAAGCGGTCAGCCAATCAGGAACTTGGAAAGCTCCCCACGTTCCCGCCAGCCTCCTTTAAAAGGTCAGCGTTTCGCGGAGATGGGCAGAACAGTGCCGACCAGCGCACAAACAACATCTCCTCGTCCAGTCTTCTGGCCGTCCCATCGAGCCTCGCCGTCATCATCTGCTACCGCCTCGCTGACGTTAGGCTCCACGTCCAGCTACAACCATAAGCTCCACTAAGCTATGGCCTTAGTCCGAGCTTCACCTATATTTCTCATGTGACACTTCTAGTCTCGCACCTTGTGGCTAATTACCAAAAGAAAGAGATTAGATATTTTGTGTTGATTTTCATTTGTCCTGCCATTGTTCCGAACCAAATACTACTACAGATGGAATCTTGGACAAATCTATATGTACTGGAATTATTTATTCATTTATGCATCATATATATATATATATATATATGCTGGTACAATGTGACAAGTTGATGAAGGTGGAAAAAGAAGTCACGGGTCTAGTTCCGAGTTCCTGAGTTTATTCCTCTGAAGAAGCATAGAGCGAAACCGGTCAGGAATAAACTCAGGAACTCGGAACTAGACCCGTGACTTCTTTTTCCACCTTCATCATATATATATATATATATATTTGCGGTTGGTATCGTTATACGTGGCTCCGCCTTCGCTATGTAGACCCAAAAATTAATCTGATCAGATGTAGCAACACTTGTATCGCACCCTGGTTCTATCACCCTGTCTCCACTACCAAGATGTCTTCACTACCACACCCTCGTGCGGGCAAAGCCACACTAAGGTGGCCAGGCGTCAGGCTTTGCGCCGGACAGTCCTCCTTTTGAACATCTTGTCCTCCATTCGGCACAACCTCACGCCAGTCGTGCATTTGTCCTCCTTTGTTGGGGTGAGACAATAGAAAAATAAATAAATAAACAAGAATGTGAAAGCTTACGTGACCATATAGTAAAATATTGACATATATAACAAGTTTTTTACCTTACAAGGGAGGTAGTTCAAAAACAAAGGCACAAATCCATTCACATCCATTTCATCCCCACATACTCCATTCACATTCACCACCACTTTCACTCTTTTCTTGGCTCCTCCTGGATGACAGGTAATCCCTGCATCTTGTCCACTGCCCTGGGTCAGAAGCAATGTAGCAAGACACAGCACATCCACCGAAAGGCCACTTCGTTTAATTGGTGAACCCCTTTCTCTCCATCCTCACATGCAGAAAAAAAGAGAAGACGGGAAGAAATCCCTTCGGACTGCGTCAAAATATTCACACGTACTCCCTCATCACCCACCCACCCACCCCCATGCACCACAGCATCGTCCATACACAACCATTCTCCATTCACCCCTATCCTCTGTCTTCTCCCGTCCTTCCTCATCAAACATCTCCCTCTTTCCCAATTCCCCTTTTATCCCATCCATATATCTCATCCTTGGTCACCCCCTCATTTTCACTCCCTCCACCTCTGTCTTACACACCTTTTTTACTAACCTTTCTTCACTCATTCTTTCCATGTGTCCAAACCATCCCAATACTCTTTCATCAACCCTATCTCCCAACTTCCTTTTCATCCCCGCTCTCCTCCTCACCCCGTTTCTCACTCTATCCAGTCTAGTAACCTCTACCATACTTTTCAGGAATTCCATCTTAAACAAATTTAATCCCTTCCTCTCTTCCTCGTTTATGTTCCACGTTTCTGCCCCGTACAGTGCTGTCGGTACAATCACTCCTTCATACAATCTCCTCTTAGCATCCATTCTTAAATGTCTATTTTTCTTTACACTTTATAATCCCCATAGGCATTTATTTGCTTCTTTCAATCTACATTCTACCTCCACCTCCACTCCTCCCAAGTGCGTAAAGTTATTTACTTCCTTCAGCCGCGAACCCTTGATAACCACTTCCAATTTGCTGCCATTTTTTCCCCTTGTACATCTCATCACCTTTCATTTACGCACATTTATTTTTAGCTTCCTTCTTTCACACACCCCAAACTCTGTCACTAACTTCCTTAATCCCTCCTGATACAAGAGCAGTATCGTCAGCGAACAACAACTGATCTACTACTCTCATAAAAAAAATCTTGACTGTTCTTAACAGCTTTCTTCCTACCCCATATATCTGCAATACCTCCTATAGTGCTTTCCTGTCTACCCTGCCATAAGCCTTTTCCAAATCCATAAAACCCCCAAAACATCCTTACCTTTTCCTAAAGCTTTCTCACATAGCTGCCTTACCACAAAAATCTAATCCATGCAACCCCTACCTGTCCTAAACCCACTGTTCCTCACCAATTACTCCCTCTGTTCATCTCCTAATTCTCTCAGTCAAAACCCTCCCATAAGCCTTCCCAACTACACTTAGCAAACTAATCCCTCTGAAACTACTACACTCACTTGTCCCCTTTTCTCTTGTAAAAAGGAATTATACAGGCACCCCTCCAGTCCTTTGGCACTCTACCCTCTTTTAGACAAACATTAAATAACTTCACAAGCCAGGCCATCATTACTGTACCTCCTTTTTGTAGGCACTCCGCATGGCACCCATCTAACCCAGGTACCATACCTGCTTTCATCATTTTAATAACTGCCTTCACTTCATTTTTTCTTATTTCTCCACCACTTTCCTCATTAATCACGGTCATTTTCTTAGTGCCTCCCACTGCAACTACCTTTCCCTCTCTATCCTCCTTTACATTTAGCAACTCCCTAAAATACTTTGTCCATCTTCCTCTTACTGCTTTCTCTTCCATTATCATCTCTCCATCTGCACCCTTTACCTTTTCTTCTCTACTTGATTCATCTCCTTTTCCTCTCTTAATTTCCTTCTAAAACATATTTTTATTAATTAAAAAAAAAACTCATACTCTTACTCCATTTCACACCTGCTCTCCTTTTACCTCCATTATCTTATTCTTTACTTCTCTTCTATTTTCTTTGTACCTCTCATATGATTCCCTCGTCCTATTTTGCAGCCAATCTGTAAATACTCGTTTCTTCTCGTCCTCAACCTTCATCATCCCACCACTTACTACCCTTCCTTCTATTTCCTCCCGTCCTCCTTGTTCCACACACCATCTTTGCACACCTTGTGACTCCCTCCTTGAAACATCCCCATTCCTCCTCCACTCATAGTTCTACTCTAACCTTCACCCCCTCTCACTCCTCCTCTCTCAGCTTCTTATACTCCTCATTTTCTTTCTCATTTAAGCAGTTTAATTTAAGCACCTCCCTACCTTCTGTCCTTTCCTCTTTCTCCAAATATCTTCCACTGTCAACTTACCTTCCACAAAAAAATTATCTGATATTCTCCCACTCTCTCCCCTAAGAACATGTACATCTAAAACTCTTCCGATTATTCTCCTGGTTACCACTATATAGTCCATTAAAGCCCTACCTACCACCCTTCCATCCACCACTCTCTCCCATGTGTACTTATACTCGACTTTCTTCCGAACCACTGTGTTTGCTATCATCAACTCTCTAGACACATCTCCACCATCAACTCTCCACTACGATTTTTTCCTGGCACTCCACACTTCCCAACCACTCCGTCTATTGGTTCGTCTCCTATCCTAGCATTGAGATCTCCCAATACCACTACATTGAT
Organism: Oratosquilla oratoria; assembly: GCF_046742065.1. NCBI lineage: Eukaryota > Metazoa > Arthropoda > Malacostraca > Stomatopoda > Squillidae > Oratosquilla > Oratosquilla oratoria. The sequence continues at coordinate 51,640,525 of NC_134797.1, read as the reverse complement.
ATTTCTCCCTAAACCCTCTATGCACTCATTTAAAAATTATCCAAAAAGCCTCCCTTTCCTCTACACTCTTCTCACTACGAGGACCATATGAACTTACAAAGACCCACATCTCTCCATTTTCACCTTCATCCACATTAACCTTGAAGAAATCTTCCACTAAACCACACGTTTACCTAACTCTTCACTTACTAGTATAGCCACCACTTCTCTCCCTCGTCCTTTCTTCACTCCTGACACCCTCCCAACTACACTCCCAGACTCAAACTCACCCCTCCTTTTCAACTCAGTTTCACTCAGTGCTAACACATCCATCTTTCTTCTCACATACTGCCTATCTCTTCCCTTTTACTCTCACCTGCACCATATCCACGCACATTAAAAGACCTAAACCTTAGGGTTCTGGTTGGAAAACTTTTATTATTATTATTATTATTATTATTATTATTATTATTATTATTATTATTTGCAGCATTCTATCTCCCCTACCACAGGGTTCGGTGAAGAAAAAAAAATGTATATTAAGAGAGTTCGTACAGGACATTATTAAAAGTGAGGGGACAACATATCGGAGGGACAGTCGCAGTAGAACATAGTATGATTTTTCTTTGAATAGAGACTGTCACAATTTTTGAAATTGTGACACCCGGCTCGCTGTCCCCCCTTCCCATTTTCTCGTCTGTTTTCTCACCGTTTCAGCCCTTCGTTCCCTATACTCGGGGGAATTACCAGAGTCCTTAAGACTTCTAGTAGCTACATCCTGTCCTTTCTCCTCCTCGTTATCCTCTTCATCTGTCATGTCATTTTTGACAATCAATTTCAGTGCCTTAACGAAGGGAGAGACTTCTAATTATCTAGAAACACCCCCCCCCTTTTGATTTGTGTTCTCAGAGCCAAGCTCAACGGTTTTCGCGCCCAAACACACCCCCTCCCCCCCCCCCTGCGCGCTGCCACATATTTGTTTAAGCTAGGCAATTAGAATAATTAGGATTGTGTCTAACCCGCTCGTGAACAGTGTCTACCTCAAGGAACAATTGCAACTGTGTCACCTCCCACATGAACATTATTCGTAGTACCCTTCACAACTAGGGACGGAGACGTAGAACTATTGGCAATGTCGGAAGCCGGCTAGCGGACATCTTGACCTGACCTGCCGCAGGACACAAGCAGTCTAAGCATCGAGTTCATCAAAGGAGGTCAGACCGCTCGTTCTCGGAAGACCAATCGTGTCCTTTCCTCCCTCATGTGACTGTTGGGGATTTACATCCTTGTGAGCAAATCGAGTGTCGATTATTTGGGTACACACCCCTCAAGCAAAAACTCTGAGTGTAGTGCGATTGACCGGGAATACGTCGATGAAGTGACTTACAAGCCCATCACAGCGCCCGCCCAGGCCGTCCACCCCCCGCCCCCACCAAAACGAAGCGGCGCCGGTTGGAGCTCAGCCAGGAGACCACGCTAATTGAAGACGTCTCCACAAGCAAGACACTTATTAAGTACTAATACTTTAACAATTTCTTAAGCTAGGAACGCGCGCAGGGAATAGATAGGATGTATGTATGAAATCCAACTGTTAAAACCCTTATTTAATCAAGATATATTTCTAGTGTTTAATTATTTAATTCATTAAAACTCACAATAGGAGTTCTGGGTTTCATTAGCCTAGGACGGTTCACTTAATGAGTTGTCCCATCATACCCCTCCCCCCTCTTTGATTTACTCTCACGCTTGCCTTGGAGGGAAGGCGAGTGGTCCCGAGATGTGATACAAATCGCCTGGACTTCGGTTCCCCAACTGCAGCTATCTTCCCCCTCCCTTCATCAATCACTTAAGGTACGTGTTACCCACACCACCTCATCTACCACCTTCTTCCACTGTCCAGGAATTTGCGTCAGAGACTTCATCTATCACAGACAAAATGATAACAAAAGTATAATAAAGTAGCATCATTTCTCTATGAATAGAGATTTCATATATCACAAAGTGAAGTAAGTCCCAAGAAGAACGTGCCTTTCGTAACTGTTCTTCTTGGGACTTACTTCACACAGAACTCTTGAGACTGAAACAGATACTCATCAACAACAATTACTCAAACACTATCATAGACAAAGAAATCAACCTCTTTCTGACACGTACCCAAACTCAACAGGAACAAAAACCCACACAGACTATACACAAAATTTTCTTTAAGAATCAAATGACACCCGCATATAAAACTGACGAACGGGTCTTAAAAGAAATCATCACAAGGAATGTCACATGTATCAACCCACAAGAAAAATTAGCCATAATTATATACTACAAAAACACAACCGTCTCTAGCCTGTTCATGAAGAATAACCAGACAAAAGATAACAACACCATAAAGCAAGCGAATGTGGTATACCAATACTCCTGCTCCGAAGAAGGTTGCAAACTTCTGCCTAACATGAATTATATTGGTGTTACCACTACTTCACTTAGCCGAAGGCTCACAATGCATGCCCGCGATGGTAGCATACGGAAACATATGACTCAATATCACAACAGAAATCCAACAAGACAAGACCTAGTTAACAATACCAAAATACTCAAACACTGTAACAATCACAAAAAACTACACATCCTGGAGAAAGTCTACATTTCACAACACACACCAATCATCAACATACAAACAAACACATTAGGCACCTTTTCCCTCGACAATATGACATATAACATCAACGGACACCTTGTCCAGTTCCCCCCCCCAGTCATAATCTGACTCGAACCTCTCCCAATTCCACCTCACCGTCCAGCTTCCCACCCCCGCAGTCATTATGATCTGACCCGAACCTCTCCTAATTCCATCTCACTGGAACCATAAAGCCTTGTCATTTTGTAACTCCTTAGCATAATTGACATGGACCTTTTCCTGTCATTTTATCTGCCTGAAGATGGTTGTATGTAACAACCGAAAGCTTGCGATTGTATTTATATAATTAGTGTCAATATACCATGGATCTCGGTAGACTTGTGTTTAATCTACCCCTGGACTATAAGAAACATATAAGAAGAATGGAAAAAACAACTAAGAAGATAGTTGAAACTGAATTAGCATTGGTCTTTAACAAGACATATATATATATATATATATATATATATATATATATATATATATACATATATATATATATACATATATATATATATATATACATATATATATATATACATATATATATATATACATATATATATATATATATATATACATACATATATATACATATATATATATATATATATATATATATATACGTATGTATCATCAATATTCAGTTTCCTTTTAGGAAATTTGGAAATAGCCACCCTAAAGAATACCCACATTCCTTAAGATCTCCCAAACAACAGCAACAACAACATCCACAAACAACAACCACCAACACTGCAACAACAACTAGCACCACCACCACAAGCAACAAAAACAACCAACATCACACCACCACAACTACCAATACCTGATACGTTTTAATTTATATTTTCATTTACTTCTGTTACTTTTTTCATTTTGCACCACTTAACTATTTGCGTTAGGGACTATCACAATGATAACCTCACACATCACTCACATTTACACGTCTTACTTCAACGAGATTATCTGCACGAGTGGAACTGAACCAGCCTCACGCCACGTGTTAAGGCGCCATCACACTGGGCTATTTTTACTTCAGCCTCCAATTCACCGCCCATTTCCAACATTTTTTCGGCGTAAAATAACTACGTCAAAGTATCTAGTTTTCTCGTCAATTTACATGACATGTCATTTGCTGGAGGAAATTATTTTCCTCCAGCGTATAATCAGATTCCTTCCCGAAAGCTGTGGGCTGCAAATCAGCTCCAACAGTCGGAGGAAAAATAGACCAGTGTGATGACACCTAAGACGTAATCACAAGAAGCATTGTCAAGCGAGTGATAAGCAAATGTAGGTAAAGGTCTTACACTTATGCGCGATAAGGTTGATTATACGAGTCATACGTGGCAAATTGTAAGCAGCCGAAGATGTCATGTTAGAATCTGAAGAAAAAATGAGCGTTTACTAAGGAAAGGTTACACAAAGTACCTGACTGCGATCCGATTTTCAGTAGGGATGATGAAAGTAGACTAATATTACCATTAATAAAGTAGAAGTAGTCAAACAGATTGAAAAACTTAAAGGTCAACTGAGGTTTTAGATTTCTTTATTTTTTGTTATTTCATACATGAAAATATAACTTGGAAGTTAGAACACTAAAATGCACGTTTCTAGCATTTTATAGTCTTGATATTATCCAAAAGTTCGTAGCAGACGAACTTTTCAATGTCGTAGATACATGTTCCACCGCTAGGGCAACTGATGACGTCAGTATTACCAGCGAGCAACACGATGGGGATTTCACATGAAGTGGAGAAGATTTATTGGATTTAGATACCCTTTCGTGTTCCAATGTGGGTACGGTACAAGGATACATGTACGATCCTATTCGGATATCCAAACAAGACTCAACTGACGAAGAACATGTCGAGAGCGAGGAATCTTCAGAGGATGAACGCCCAGAACGAGCAGGAAATAAGGACTGGTGAGTTCGACGGAATGCATTACTGCATGCACGCTTTACATACGTAAATGCACACCATCAACCACACCACACCAGACACATGATTTCGTTGGTTTGTCATCAGACGTGCGGATGAAGGTTTGAAGACATGAAGTAGCAGGCCTTATACCTAGCAGACGTTGAGGGGCCTGGCCCTATCTGCCAGGCCCCAGCATGCCCAGCAGGGTTGGTTTTGATTTTATTTTGTTGGAAAAACATCCACACGACCACCAAGATGACCACGTCCACAGTGCATGGATAGTTCATCTGTGCACGCAAGGAGGTTAGCATGGTTAGGCCTATGAACATGGTTAGGCCTATGAACAAGCAGAAGAAAGTTTTATTAAATTTTCTAACATGCTAACGAATGGAGTAGACTTAGTTACCATGTAGTGAGCGCTGAAACTATCGGTTGTTTTAAGAAACGGTTAGACAACTTTATGGTTGGGGATGACAAGTGGTAATGGACATGGAACTGCCTAGTGTAGGCCTTATGGTCTCTTCCAGTCTCCTTCATTCTTATGCTTTTATATAACAACTTTACTTGTATTTTCCTGTGCACTACCTTTTCTGTATGTATCTTTTAAATCCTAAAACTTGCATATACAATTTTCTCTAGGCTACATGCTTGTCCTCCTGGACAGTATATACTTTTTTTAATGTTTTGCTATAGATTTGTAAAAATAATTTTCAGTTACAAAAAATAAAGATAAATAAAAAATTGAAATTCTAACAAAAACCAATTTACGAGATTTGCAATAACCCAAAGAAAATTAAAAGACAATAAACAAGACTTAGCTGAAAATAGATAAAAACAAATAAGATGACTTTTCATTTACCTTTGCAAAAAAAAAAAAATGTCAGGCTTAATACACGTGGTGCAAGGGCTGTGCGCTAATAACAAGGACCAAAATAAAATGCAGTATAGAGAACTCAGACACAAATATTCGCATCTCGTGTGACCCATGTAAGAAAATTTATTACTTCATTCAACCAAAGATGGAAATTAAGAAAACCGGAAGAATTAGCGTATAGAATTCCGTGCTCAAGTTGCGAGTGCCTATATTGGAGAAACTTGCAGAGGTTCATCATAAGAACATACAGGAAAGGTCAGATATCACCGCAGCACCAGCGCAATCGTAAACCACGTGGACGAGAAGAGGACATTTCAATAGAAGACGGAACCAAGCAAGCATCCTACACAATAATTTTAGTAAGAGACAGTGGAAAAATATAGAAGCACTGTAAATAGCCACCAATAACTGCACACACAAAAAAAACAGGATAGAACAATAGGTGATAATACTCTCAAAGTCAGAAACGTTCCACGCAGCAAAGATTAAAATAGAAATGAGACCTTTCGCAGTCAGGCTCGCAGATTCCTATTAGCGCTAGAATTTTCAATTGTCTCGGATTTCACGTAGCAAAGGGGTGACTTAACTAATTTGGAAACCGATATTTAAAAAAAAAATACAACATAAATTTCTGCATAAGTGTATTTAAAATTAAAAACATGACTCTTAATGTTATAATTTTTACTTACTGGTGTGTGATAAGGCTTTGTAATTTAATTATAAGATAAAACTAAAAATAGGTAATTATTTTTATTGAAGTAAGTATGAGCAGTAAAAATAAGAGGATGTTGATTTCATTTTGTGCATTTTATCTGAGAGTGTTGAAAAATAATGGATATCACTGTAACGTCCTTTATATGAAGATAATCAGTGAGATAAAAGATAACAACAGTGGTGGCGGACGTACGAGTATACTGAAGTGTGCGACGTTTGTGTAAACAATAGCCTCTTAGATCTGCTGGGAGCTATTTTCAAACAAATAGGACTAATTTTACGTGTACCGTGGCAGACTGCACATCAGATTAAAAAAGCCGAGGGTTAATAATTGTACCGGAAAAATTAAGTCTTTGATGCAAAATTATATTTTCTATACATTACATGGATTTGCCTATTGCTTGGTGCATTCAAATGAAAGTATATATCAGTATACGTCCATTGAAGTCGGTAGAAAATGACAAATTGCTTGGCTTGATACAATTATAGGCTGTTTTACGAATATCATCTGTAATTATAAATAGAGGCTCAAACAATGCTATATGCCGTTTGCAATCATGAAATTAATTGACTTAAATTTCAGACACAATAATGTACAACGATACACCTCTGTAAGCTTATAATACTTGCCCAAAAAAATATTTATTTTCTGGCAAGAATTACAAAATCTGGCTGTGTCTGGTATCAAATCGCTCACTGCAAAAGGTCCCATTTAATGCGGCGCATTCCTCAAGGAGAGCCAGTCCAACCAGATCACATGAATTCAAGCCACCTTAGATGTTAAACCTACCCTTGTATCCTGTCACTCTCCACATATTTTCTCTGTTTAAAACCTTGTGTGTGTGTGTGTGTGTATTTTTACCTAGATGAGTGGCAAGTCCATGACTGTAGATCTATGGGGTGGCTTACCTGCAAATTCATGTGAAGAAGCTGTGGAATTGCCAACTAATAAATATAATAATGGGAATGGGAATGGAATAATAGAACACCATCACACTATCAAGTTCATTGCCAAAAGGAAAATAATACTACCCATGGAGGCAGTTTTCTGGTATAATATGTCTGCTTGGTCAGGCCAAGGTGAAGACTCAGTTCCACAAAGAGCCATATTCAAATATAGATGGCAGCATCCCAAAGTAGCGCCAGTGCTACCGGCCAGTGCTAAAGAAGGCTCTGTTTCAGTACAGGTCAGGGAGGAGGTATGGGTGAAGCCAAGGGATAGTAAGTGCATCTCACAGTGGACAAGGGGTGTCGTAACGGAGGTAAATTCACAGAACAACATCTCTGTCGAGGGAGTGCCATGATATATCCTGGATCTTCATCATGTAGTAGATAGCGAAGAAAACAATGAAGAGTTACAATGTGGTAGTGGATAGAGGAGAGGTGCCTCAACAACTACAGCATATTAGACATCCTCCAGAATGGATGCAGGACTATGAAGTAGGAAGCAGAGGAGATGGAGAAGATAAAGAATAGATCAATCTCGAGATCAAGGGGGGGTATGAATGTGGTGCAAGTACGGGTGTGCAGTTGTCACCCCTAGCATGGGGTCAGAGGTCACCCTGTAGAAGGGGTTGAATGGGCATCAGCCAAGGGGGGGGGGCATGTCAGTGTCAAGTGAACAAGGGGAAAGAAAGGAGTTAGTGAGAAAAGTGCAATGGAAAAAAATATAGAGAATAATTAGGTAAGGTAGGATTGCAGGGTTGGCAGGCATTATTAGTGAAAAACTAGCTAGAAGAGCCTTTGTCATCGGGTCCTATGACGAAGAATCAGGAAGAATGAAGAACAGCGGCTAAGGTGATATGTGGCCTCACGACAACATCACAGTGCAATTTCTGTGCTGCAGCTTTCTCACGAAAGGGTGGTCTCAAAAGTCATGTGATGACCCACATAAATGTCTTTTTAAATGCGACCTCTACATTACAGCTTTCTCATAAATGGGTGATCCGAAAAGGCATACAATGACCCACACAGGAAAGTCCTTTCCACTGATTTGTACAGTGCATATTTCTCAAAGGCATGTCTTGATCAACACAGATCCCCTTTTCCCTTGTAAAGTGGAACTATACAGGCACTCCTCCAGTCCTCTGACACTCTACCCTCTCTTAAACAAACATTAAATAACCTCACCAGACAGTCCACCATCATTGTACCTCCTTTTTTTTTTAGACATTCTGCATGACACGCTTCCAACCCAGGTGCCTTACCTGCTCTCATCTTAACAGCTGCCTTCATCTCATCCTTCCTTATTTCTCCTCACTCATTACTGTCATTTTCTTAGTGCTTCCCACTGCAACTATCTTTCCCTCCCTATCCTCCTTCACATTTAGCAACTCCCTAAAATACTCTGACCATCTTCCTCTTACTGCTGTCTCTTCCATTATCATCTCTCCATCTGCACCCTTTACCTTTTCTTCTCTACTTGATTTGCCTCCTCTTCCTCTGTTTCTTTCCAAAGCATCATTTTATTACTTTAATTCTTTTTTTCATACTCTTACCCCATTTCACATCTGCTCTCCTCTTTGCCTCCATCTTATACTTTACTTCTCTTTTCTTTGTACCTCTCATATGATTCTCTCATTCTATTTTGTAACCAATCTGTGAATACTCGCTTCTTCTCTTCTACAACCTTATTTGCTTCCTCATTCCACCACGCACTACCCTTCCTTATATATTTATATATATATATGTATATATATATATATATATAATGTATATATTTATATATATGTGTATATATATATCTATATATATATAGATATAATATATATATATGTGTATATATATGTATATTATGTATATATATACACACACATATATATATATATATATATATATATATGTATATATATAACATGTATGTATATATATATATATAATATATATGCATATGTATATGTAAATGTATTATATATATATATATATATATATATATATGTATATATGTATATATATATATATGTATGTATATATATCATATATATATTATACATATGTATATATATACATATATATATACATATATATATATATATATATATATATGTGTATATATATACATATATATGTATATATATATATATATATATATATGTATATATATATATATGTATATATATATATATTTTTGTTTTATCAACAACAATGCACTTTAATTCTAAGCCATATAGGCGCATGCAGAAATTGTAACGAGTCACTCGGCACTTGTAACGTTCTCGCCGCAAGGGTTCGAGTCCTTGGGCGTCCCTCGTTACAATTTCTGCATGCGCCTATACGGCTTAGAATTAAAGTGCATTGTGGTTGATAAAACGTATCTCTAAACACTGGGACCCATTCAGTGTCGTACAACATATATATATAATATATATATATATATATATATATATATATTATATATATATATATATATATATATATATATATAACAATTATGGATACTAACAGAAAGACTGAAATGCCATGTATTATTTGACAAGGTTAATAAAATTATTCCTAAGAGTTTCAATATAATTCATATTTGCCCTTGATAGCAATAACAGTTAACAAATTCTTATAAAAAAAAAATCATATGATTCTCTATACACCAATTTTAGGGTATTACTGCAATGCTGTGAAAACCCTACTTTGTGCACCAACTGACAAATCCAAAATCTTACCATTCTTAAAGTAAGAATACCATTCATGCAATGCCACTTGAGTGGCAAGATCTCATTAAAAAAAATAAAAATAAAAATAAATAAACCCAACTTTCTTTCAAGGAAAATAAAGAAGATGCAGTTAAGAGAATCGTACAGTACATATACAGTTCCCATTCAACCATTATTTACTGTAAATGAGAAAAATAGTTTCATTTTATCACAACTTCTAGACTAGTTCAAATGTTTAACTTGTACATCTTGAATAAATACACAAAGAATGACATGCCTGAGTCAAAGTGTGCGCTTGTCTCTGTTGTTTAAGAAGACAGCACATCAATTGACTTATTAACAGTATAAAATATTTATGTCCATTTTTTGGCAAAGAGATCCACAATATGGAAAGATGGACATAAACGTGACAACTTCACTTTCATGATATGAAGATGAGTTAAACTCAAGTTGACAGACAAGCAAACAAAAATATTCCACTTTGTCAGTGAAGTACTACTTGGTCAAGTTCAACAGTTATTAGGTAGTATGTGCATGTGCAAGTACTATACAAAATATGTACACAATTGCAAATATTTATGAACATATATACATATGCATAATACCCATTTTCATTGTCTTTTCACTTAAAGTATGATTAAAAAAGCCCACTCCATATAACCAATGTTAGGGAGAATGCATTCAAAATTATTTCTATCATATAAACAAACAAAATCATTATTTTGAATGATAATATAATGTGCACTCTATCCAGTCCACAACTATGAAACCCAATTTTCTATTACCATGTACTCACACTACTATTTATCATAATATTATGGCTCTACAATCCAGTATTACTGATATGGTTGTTAAATTAATACATTGTACAAATTTCTAGGCTTTAGCAAGACAGCCATGAGTGACAACACTGCACAGGTCACAGATCAGTGTGGTAGCTGCAGGTGGGCATGTGTGTAATATATTCAAAGAATTCAACCACCCTGTCTTAAACTAAAAAATGTATATTAGTGTATCATACTGAATTATGCAACTATAATTTTCAGTAATTCAACAAAACTAATACATATTCATTTTCACAAAGACAAAGGGGTGCATACAGAATATGCATGCAAGACAACTTAATGTTGCATGTCTTGATCAATACACATGAGTAATCCTTTCACTACTAATTGAATAATTTTTTTTAATTATAGGCACTATATTCCATTCTGAATGGCTTTTGAAGTGAGGCTGCTAAACTAATTTAATCAGATCATTCTTCCAAATTTTTGCTATGGCTAATATTAACTGATTTTATTCAGTTATAAGAAGACGCACTGAATGAAGGAGTTAATCCCTTTAGTCCTGGGACCAAACAGCACCTCCTAGATGAAATCACCTGATGATTGTTAATGCAATTTCATCATGTTTAAGGGATCAATGACAATAAAAGAGTGTAGCCCTTTTGGGGGAACCCCTAAATTGCCTTAAATCATTTGGCACTGACCTGTTGATCAATCACACTGTCCAATGCTTGATTTCTCTCTTACAGGAAATCCACAGCCACCATGAAACCACATACGGCCACCAGCTCTATTTACACGTCATTCAGTAAAAAAGACTGTAGAATGTCTGGATTGGATCAGTGCTACAGTGCAAGACACCATGTTCTGAAGAAAATCTATTCTTACTTAACTCACAAAATTAAGTATCTAACCAAGGACATCCCTGAACACTATCACATCTTCGAATCTGGTGTGATTGTAATGACTGGAGGAGGAGGTGAAGATGGAGAGGTACTTGTTGATCCTCTTATAATTTCCCCTCCTTTTCTGGCCAAAAGTACTACTGGGTCAGAAGCATTAATCTTTGCATTTTCCAAATATTTCTTTGTGTTGGTATCACAATCTTCTAAAAAGTATCTGAAATTTCAGATAATGGAAAAGAAGTTAATACCCACAATGAGAGAGGAAAGATTAGCAAATGAGTGTGGAAAGCAGAGGTGGATGGGGTGATTACAAGTTATTTGGAAATTCGTTAACAAAAGTGGATAGTGAAAAAGATCTCGGCGTAATTATCAGTAACGACCTCAAATCATCCAAGCAGTGTATTTCAGCCTCTGAGAAAGCAAATAAGATTCTGGGACTGATTGCGCGATCTTTTGGTTTCAAAAGTCCATCACTCATTAACAAGCTATATAAATCGTTAGTTCGTCCACATTTGGAATATGCTGTTTCCGTATGGTCACCGAATCTCATTAAAGACATTGACAGACTGTAAAAAGTACAACGGCGAGCCACAAAACTGATTCCAAATATAAAAAATAAATCATACGAAAATCGACTAAAACATATGAATCTGTTTTCCCTAAAAAAGCATAGACTCAGAGGTGACTTGATACAGGTCTTTAAGATTTTAAAGGGAATTGACAACATCAAAAGTAACAAAATTTTTACATTGAATGAGAATCAGACAAGAAACAATGCTCTCAAACTGTCCGGAAATAGATTCAATTTGGAAGTGGGTAGAAACAACTTTGCCAACTGTGTAGTTAATGAATGGAATAAACTTCCTGCACAGGTAGTGCAATGTAGTTCAGTTCGAAGCTTTAAGAATCATTTAGATAAATATCTAAGTAAGATGCTGTAATGATTATAATTTATCTTATATTATTTGTTTTTGTTTTGTTATCTTTTGTCTGTCTGATTTTCATTTATTATTAGTTATATTCTTTTTAGGATATATGCCCCGTGGGGCTACAGGGAGAAGGATGCCTAGTCCCTCTCCCCGTCCCTTTCTTCTCGCCTCTTACGATCCAAGTGGGATACTTGGTGGCAGTATTCTTTTCCCCCACCACAGGGAATTCCACCATCACAGAAAGAGAATACTCAGAGAAATGGTACAGGACAACAACAAGGGGTTGGGGGACAGCATAACGGAGGGACCCAGGGCGGTGGGCAGGGTGCAGGGATGACCCGTCATCCAGGAGGTGCTCAGATGAGAGGGAGGGAGGGAGGGGTGTGGAGTGTATTTAGGGATGAAATGGGTGGGAGTGTTTTTATGCCTTTCCCTTTTTGGCTACCTCCCTTGGAAGGGGGAAAAAGCCTTGGTATATGTATGTATGTATGTATTAGTTATATGTCAATTTATTATTATTTACTATTTACCTGTTTGTTTATTATTTAACTATACCTATGCATTTATTTATGTATTTTATTTGTTATTTACATTATTATAGTTTTTATTTATTATTTTATTATTAATATGATTTTTTTTTCGCATCCGACCTAGATATGGATCAAAAGGTCTCCTGTCGGTATGCTCCGCCTTTGTAATCCTTTGTAACTTGAGGGTAAGACTGAGAGCGAGATGGATGGATAGGGTGAAAGGGCCTCTGAGCAAATGGGGAATGTATTGAGTAGGGAAGGGAGGAAGGAGGGGATAGGTGTGAGAATAAGATGGTTGTGTATGGATAAAAATTTGATGCAGCCAAGGTGACTTCTCCCTGTGATTTAGATAAACTTCTCCCTGTGGTTTAAAATGACAATTGCTGATAAAATTATCAGAGTAGACACCATACGAGGATGAAAGCTTTATCAAAAATATTCTTAATAAAAGTCTCATCCTCACATGATATCTACTCTGACCATTTTGTCGACAAGTGACACTTTAAATCTTCCCCATATGGTGTTTACCTTAACCATTTCTCCCAGTCTTTATTTTTTGCATGAGGGGACAAAAGATGATTTCAAGCATACTGGGATACAAATGAATAAGTACATGATGATTAGTGAGTTACTTCAATGGTTATTACACTGAACTGGTGCTAAAATTCAATCAATGCTGTCCCTGTAATGGCTAGGATCTTTTTTGTCCCATTCACTGCAGTTTATGTATATAATAAGAATACAACCAACCTGCAGCACAGGTACATACCTGTAATTGACCATAATACCACAGGAATTACCAAGACCACGTGGAGACCAATCTGCTTTCCAATTAATTCTCCACATTACTGCTCCATTTTTCAAATGGAAGTTGGCTGAAAATTCAAAAACTCATTCAGTACTACCACATCAAATCTATTTTACTGCAATCAAGTACTACTAATAAATGAGAAGAGAAAAACCTAACTTTGAACTCAGGAAAAGAATGGTACTCTTACCAACACTATCAAATGCAAATCCTCTTCTCTTCTCATTATACAAATAATGGGAACACAGCCGCATAAGAGGTTCTTCTAAAGCTTTCACAAGAGATTCATCATCACTCCATCCATTATTTCCTAAGCTCTTCCTTAGTTTTTCATATACTTCGTATTCTGAATGTACGCTAAATAATTTCTGTAAATCCTCTACTTCACAATCTGTAAAAAGCTTTATTTCTCCTGTAACACAAACAAAAGAACAAAGATTTGAATACCAAAATTTACATAACCATAAGGCCCTTTCCACCTTACAAAAGGGGTGGCCAGCCATTCCAAAATATATTATCAAATATTCAAAATCATAAACACAACATTTTTATTGTAACACCAACTTCTGTATCAAATAATGCTGCAATATGAAAATCACTTCTGATCTATAGTAATGGAATCATAAACATAATGCATAATATAAACAAAGCATACAAACCTCTTTGGGCTTTTACTAAGGACCCTATCAGCCATTTGGTATATCCAGGTATAGGAGATAGACTTGAAAACTGGCTAATCTTAGGAAGCTCTGCCTGCAATTCTCTCACAACACGTTTTATGAGGTAGTGACCCAGTTCAATTCCCTGTGGGGATCTTGACATGAGTATCCATCTGGGTTAACCTTTCAATCAATAAATCAAATAATCTTATTCAAACTGTGGGACACCTCTCCCATGTCTAGTCACCTTGCTTTGAGAGCAAGAGCTAACTGGATAAAAAAAAAAAGGAGTGGGAGGGCTCTACTCGCAAAGTTATAAACATAAACAACAAACTTAAAATGAAAATAATACATAAAATAAAATTGACATGAATCATGTACTAAATCTGTATGGATACCTGAAGGCCTTTCTGTGTTGACGTTATTGAATAGAAGATTGCTGTGGTGATGGTGGACGGATCCTCTCCAGCTGCCATACTGTTTTCTTCTACATTAAAGCAGAAAAAGCAACTTTTATAATAACAGTATATTGGATATGCTATTACTCAACAAAATTAATATATTCTGCCACCTAAACATTATGGATATAACTTCTATCTATATACCAAGAACTTTTTCCCCCTTATAAGGGAGGTTGCCAAATCAAAGGCACATACCCACTCCATTCCATTTCTTATCCCCTGCCCATTACCCTGGCATAAACAATAAATAAATAAATAAAATAAATAAAAACAAAATCCATCCTATGCAGGCTATCAAGCATGCATCATGCATGTAATTGGTCAGGTCATAAATTGTCCTTTTTCAGTGCTTTTTTAAAAATTCTATGTTTATTCATGGGCACAAGGGTCCTCATCCTGTGAGACCTCAGACTCTAATCTACACATCCTACTCTAACCTTAGCCATATGATCCAACATTTGTAAACAAAGTCAACATACCTTCTGAGGAATATCTTGGATTTTGGACAATTTTGTTCATAGATCTTGAAATCTCATTAGTAAGAAAAGTATGAAGCACTACCAAAGGCTCACTTGGCATACATGAATGAGTAAATACAAAACATCTTCTATAATTGCCCACTCGCCTCTTCAGATCTGTCCAATTTCTTACAGGATGAACAGCTTCATATTCTGACACCTAAGAAGAAGTATAAGATTGAATAACAAAAATAAAAACTAACAGGAAACCGACATATGACTAAATTCATTCCAGTAATGACATTCTGAAAAAATTCACATTTCGTTGAGCCACTTTTCAGAATCTGATTACAAATTTAATATTACCCTGAAAATACAGCAAATATTCAAATCCCACCTTTTGTAACATATCACAAGAAGACTCCCATGTGATGCGCTGAAGACTGAGAAGGCCCACAGTAAACCAAAGGGACAATAGTTCCCGAAGTGTCACATCCAATGTTTTGAGGGCTGCTTGGTTTTCACTGTCACTGCTGAGCCCATATAGTGTAACCTGTGAAATCAATTATATCAGTAATTAGGTAAGAATTGTGATCAAAATAATGAATGTTGGATATAATATATTCATATAATGATGTATCCAATGAATTTTATGAAAAAAAAGAGACTTAGATATAGACCTAAAACTGGTGTATGCTTCATGACTTTGTTCAGCCAAAAGAAACTACTGTAAGGAATATGGTTAAGACTGAACAAAACTCCTTTCAGTCCAGGGGACATCATCAAACTGAATAAAATATCATCAGCCAATGTGGAGCTTACAAACTACAGAAAAGTTATCTGTCACATGATCTTTCATATGATTTTTTCAACAATACAATTAATGCAATTGGTTATTTTTGTTCACTAGTAAATCTCCACTAAGTTAAAAACAAATAGGCTATAATATTTGTGGAACTGAAGAAAACTTTCTAAGGTTTAGAAACAAATTACCAGGATATGCTCTCTAAGGTCCACAAGGAACTTGACCCCTCCAGATAACCTTGATATCTGCATGGTGACCCAGTGGAATGAGGGTTGCAGGGCCTGACGTAATCGGTCCTCCCATCGTAATATGGCTGTGGCTTCATCTGGATCACCTTCCTGGGGAAGAAGACTATATGCAAACACACACACACACACACACCAAAAGGACTTTCCTCCTTATAAATGGGATGGCTGAATCAAAGCATGCACCTACCCTGCAACCATCCAATACCAATTCGTCACTCCTTCCATCTTAGCATCTCAAGGGTGAAGTCATCCCCGTCCCCTGCCACACCACTCAGATCTAAGGCAATGAAGCAAGACACAGCATTTCCACAGTAGGGTCCATCAGCAAGAGCTGGCTTATCCCCCACTCCTACATTATATGGTGACCCCCTGCATCCACTCAAAAGTTGAATAAAACTGGATTACATTGGCCAGAATAAAGTTTACTGAGCACATTACTATACAATTAAGTTAAAGATTTAAAAACTACATGAAAAATAACTAAGAAATTACCCACTCATATAATTTAATTTCTGTTCAAGAAAAAGGTACATTAGGAGCTGGTTTCATAAAAAAATAATTCAAAATATAATAAAATTAAAAAAAAAAGCATTTATAGGATAAAATGTTAAAATACTCACATTTGCCCTTGGAATACTCTGTGCCAGTTCTTTCACTTGGTCATGATTTGTTCCAAGATTCTTTGCAAGATGCAAAAGAAATTCTGATTTTTCACCAATGGATAACTGATTGTAGTAATAACACATGTCCCTCATGTCTTCCTGAAGTGTAACAGTAAATAAATTATCATTGATGCAGTACATGGTTTAGTGCAAATCAAGGTTTACATGTATTTATACTTGTTCCATATTTGGAATGAAAGCAATTGGTGACATCCTCCAGAATACTAGATCTATTAACATGTATAACTAAATATATATGGCCTAAATTTGTTGCCTGGAGTTCTATTAACAGGAAACCAACAGTTCCCTAGTAGCTAGCAAATGTTCTCAGATTCTATTACAGATCTCTGTGAGTAACAATTTATTGCCTTGAGTTTCACCAACTAGCCTTTCTTGGCTTTGGGAGAGCTGCTGCTCTCTCATTTCACTGTTTGTTTTCATATTTTCCTGTTCTTGACCGCAACTGGAGGTGACCCAGTCAGGACAATTTGAAGTAGACCACGTTTAGGGCACCATTTCTAGTCCCTTCCCCTTGTGGGGTGAGCAGAGTGGCTCCTAAAAAGGGCTGCTCAGTCACATAGACAACTACCAAATAGTACTACCACCTCAGTCCCAGCACCAAGCTACTGATTTTATCCATGTCACTATGTGTGGGGTTTGTGACATATATGGGCTTCCAGGGATCTTCATCCTCTGCCCCCACCATCACTTGCCCTTGCCACAAGACTATTAGTTTTTAAAAAAGGGGGGAGAGGAGGTTGAGGGTTGTATATTTGGGAAAGGATAGTTTGAGGATTGGGCATCAGTATTAGGGATAATATGAGGCATAGGGGTGAGCAATTACAAGAGGTGTGAAAGAGAACGAATGGGAAAGAAGTTTGGGGCTTTGGTTCGCAAGGTTCAGAGAAGTGGTATGGTTTGGTATTAATCAAGTCTATAGTGCCTGAGCCACTCCTTGCTTAATCTCCCAGCCTAGGAAAAACAAGTCCTTTAGAGGGTGCATGGCACATACACCACCTGGCAATAGAGCATGACACTGAAAGAAAAATTAAACTATTCCCACATTTGTCAGTACTTTTTTTTTTTAGAAGTGCACACCTACGTAATATTGCAATGGATAATTAAATACTGGTTTTGTAAACTTTAATACATCAATGTATGTTTTTCTTGGCAGTAATGAATGACAAAAAAAATACACTATCGAATGGAGCTGTGACGATAGGTTCGAGATGCCATGCAGTTTCATCAATGTCAGTGTGACAATGGTGCTGACCTTGTGTACCGGGTGTTCTCTCACTCCAGTGATCTCATCACATTACATATTCTCAAAACAGTACTACAGAGCTGAGTTGCAAGCTTTTCTTCAAGCTATGAAACTCCTCTACACCCTGCAGTCCGATCAGATGACAAAACTGGCCATCAACATCCCCAATGACAACAAATACCTTGATAACTGAATTACAGGTACTCCATTAGTAAATGCAGGTGAGGTAGGTTAGGTTAGACGAATTTATCATTCTTTAATTTCTTCAACCTCTGCATCTAAGATAGCCACTCATGCACTCATTGGAGCTCTGTTAGTGAATTGCTTTTAGCAACTTTTTCTGTTATTTATTTCCGCCAAGAAAAACATATTACACCGATGTATCATAATTAACAAAATATATAATTTTTTTTTTTGCTATATCACAAAATTACCCAATTGTCTCACCCTGGCTTAAGGTAGGACATATGCCATGCACCCCATTTGTGGAGGATTTGGACTAGGAAAATAGTCAGGATTAGGGTTAAGGGTGGGATCAGAATTAGGGGCAGGACTGGGATTAGGTTTGAGGAAAGGGAGGTAGTGATCAGTGATCCTATTTCTACAAGCATCAAGAGTGGAACTATTAACTATGTTAGATGGGTACTCATATATCAAATTTGAGATATGTATGAATGTAAATATATTTTCAACTTAATAATATCACTACTAATAACATCATTATTATGAATGGAAATGTTTATAGCAGGCAGAGGGGTTACTTAAAACTACTAAATTGAGCAATAATTTAATACAGTACAACATATCATAAAATCTGTGACCTTAGGCTATCAACATTAACATCAATATTATTATCATTATCATCATCATTTGTAGCCTCTTGTTCCTTTCTAGTAACAATGCATCTTCCAGAACACTGACAACAATCACTGGTAGTAAACTTATCATTTATCTTCAAGGTCTCTTTTCACAGACTTTATATTTTCTTTCTTTTTAATTTGAACCGGTACATGTTTAAAAAATGTTCACATAATAAAGTACATAATCTGCACAACTGGTTGCTTGAACAACTGTTGACATTTATACAATATATCAGCAAGCCACTTGATGTTATTAAGAACATTGTTGCCACCATGAGAAGGTTTCTTGTGGGGAGGTATGAACACTGACACATACTATTTCCAGGGCTTATAGCTCTGCTGCTTCATTTACAAAATGTAGTAAAATGACTATGAGTAAAGTGGCATTCCACGGGTTGATTATCCAATGAGTAGTGGTTAGGCCAAAGACTCCTCAAAATGTGCAACTTATACATGAGAGTGACAGAAGGAGAGGAGGCACGCCACTTAGAGATAGAAAGGTTTCACCCTTCTCACAAATCTCTTCCTCACTTCACAACCATTATAAGCCCTTTTATCCTTATCTAGTAATACATGCACAAAATTTTCAGTGGATAGCAAACTGCGCCCCACTTGCCCCCACCACCCTCTGAATGCCCATGACACCAAATGGACCCAAATAAGATTCCAAGCATGATCACAGGAACAGGTGCCAACTGATATGGCTGCATTCCTAACAAGTCTGAAAAGGGGCAAATTTATGTGCTCCTGCATACAAGGCACACAACTACCTTAGATTATACACAGTCATGAATTTGTGAAACTATTTTTAGGGATGCTATATTCTTGACAAATTCTTTATGTTCTGAAAACCAATAATTATCTATCCTCCATTCCCATGCTTTTTGGGCACCTCCACTCCCATCTTCCATATAAAATGATTTGTATTTTGCCATCAACATTAGGGCTATTATAAGTCTTTTGCAACTTCCTATTGAAAAAAAAAAAAAAAAAATCATAAGAAATAAATCTCTTACCAGTGACAAAAAGTGAAGGGTCTTACAAGTGGGAAAAGGAAATAATACCTAAAAAGGCAGAGTTTTGTCTCTAGGTGCAAACATTTACACTTTTCAGAGAACAGAGATCACATGCACAGATAACCAACTACTACAACTATGAGCTTAACCCCTTCAATACCATGACACCTATGTAGGCGTCATGAGGAGTGAGTGAGTGTATGAGGATACTGGCATCAGCCTCTTGATAATATTAATTTTGTAGATGTAGCTGAGTGACCCCCATATTCTGTGAACTGTCCTGATCATATTTTCTGTGGTTATTAATATTCAGAGTGAAAGAGAATGAGTAATACAGCTGTAACTTTATATTTTATAATGCGAGTATTGTGATGCATCATCGTACATCAGGCAGCTAGCGCCACCCACGAAATTTGACTCATATTGAAGAGGTTAATCCTGTTCCACATCAAACAGTACTTATCTTTTTATTCAAGCTGTTGCCAAATTAAGTCATATACTTCTACAGCATGCCTTCACTAAGAAAGGAAAACCCACCTCAACCCAGCATATAAATATATCTACCAAAACGCATTTTTCCCCTTACAAGAGGATGGCCAAGTTGAAGCATACATTTCACAACCCTACACTTGATGGTTCTTAAACTTTGGTATTTTTTTTAGAAGTGCACACCTACACAGTATAGCATTAGAAAATTAAATATTAGTTTTGTAAATTATAATGCATCAACATAATATACGTTTTTCTTGGTAGAAACCAATAACAGAAAACATTGCTGAAAGCAATACACAAACAATTGACATCACGGCAACTCCTTGAGACTCTTTCTTTAGATAGGTTCGGAGGTTAAAGATGATGACAATGACCCTAATGACCTCTAGAATTATAAGTACTGCATTACTAAATTCATGTTAGATTGGGTAGGTTGGTAGGTAGGTAGGTAGGTAGGTAGGTAGGTAGGTAGGTAGGTAGGTGGTAGATAGGTAGGTAGGTAGTAGGTAGGTAGGTAGGTTAGGTTAGGTAGGTTACATCTGAATAGATGAATTTATCATAATCTAATTTCTTCAATCTCCACACCTACCAAAATAAAGATGGCTTCTCAAGCTTTCACAGCGGCTTCATTCATTTGTGTATCACTTTTAGCAACTTTTTCTGTTATTGATTTCCACCAAGAAAAACATATTACATTGATGTATTATAATTTACAAAATATTAAATTTTCTATTGCTATATCGCTTCGGTGTGCACTTCTAAAAACTGACCCATACTTTCATTCATTTCCAGTACAATCATGCCTACATCTACACATTCTCATGCCCACTATCAAGTCAGTAAAAGAAAATGAATATAGTAATGAAGAAACAAATATGCACTACCACCTACTATGGGCTATGGTTTTATAAAATATATTTATCTACAGCTACAAATACCAACATCTAATAATTTGGTCTCTTTCCTACTACTTTGTAACTTTGGTCACTTACATCAATATCGAGATTGCTAGCTTTACTTCCTCTTTTTTTAACTGCCTTTTGCAGTGCATCTTTGGTATATTGTAGAAAACCTGATGGAGAACTTGGAGGTGGTGGTGATGATGGAGGTGATGGCAGTGGGGATGGAGTTAGTGGTCTTTCACGAACAGGACTTAATGTTGAGAGGCCTAGTGACGCTGGAAAAAACACCTGACTCCTTGTTTTATGTATTGGAATTGGGGAAGAAATAGCCCGGCCTTCCATACGTCTGGTTCTACTTAATAACAGCTGATGCTCCTGATCGACAGTACAAGAATATTCACCAATAGAAACAAGGCCACACTGCCAAATCCCTAGTCCGTGCTTACGATACACAGTAGATCTTGCGAGACTAGGTTCTATAAATAAAACACGAGAGCTTTCTGCTGGTACTCTCCTAAAAAACATGTATAGGGCCATCCTGTCTTTCGTTTTTCCGAGCTCAGTCCTCTCAAACACATTTGTTGTTTATGTGACTGTGCGTTTGCGTGCACGCTCTTCGAAGTTTCGATTTTTGAGTTTCGAACCGTGTCCGAGGCTGCCCAATCAATGTAGAAAGCACTACAGACTGTAAAGGGATTTACCTGATTGCATATTCATAATGTGTAATATATAAGAAAATAACTTCGTTTGTGGACCAGTCTCTTTTTCCATCCTTGAGGCTTAGTTTTAAAAATGTTTATGATTTCAAATTGGAGTCTTAGCGTATTCTATTCTCACCTATTCTACTCTGTTTTATTTTCTTTCATTTCTTATTATCTTACATTAAAGAAAGAAAATTCCCTTATTTGCAGTAAGCGAGAGAATGTTGCAATAGCGCATGTATACTATTCTATTTGGTTAAACATCAGTACCTGAGGAAAAAGCCAAATTGACCCGATGGTTTGGTGATGGTCACATTGCACAAGACTGTACGCTAGTGGTGGGCAGCTACCGGTAAAGTTACCGGTTTTATCGGTAACAACCTTAACGGTAGCTTACCGGCAAAAATTATGCTACCGTTAAGGTTCCGTTAACCGATAAGCTATACCATAACACTCGGAGAGCGGTAAGCACGTCTCGGCTTGGTGGTACTGAGTGACGGTACTGACGGTAGTGGTGGGCAGCTACCGATAGTTACGGGTTTTATCGGTAACAACCTTGACGGTAGCTTACCAGCAAAAATTCTGCTACCGTTAAGGCTCCATTAACCGATAAGCTATACCATAACACTCAGAGAGCGGTAAGCACGTCTCGGCTTGATGGTACTGAGTGACAATACTGACGGCTAGTGCTGAGCAAATACCGCTAATCTCAGTACCGGAATTACCGGTAAACAACCATGCCGTTACCGGAATTACCGGTATTTTACCGGTAAAAGACTCGTGAGGTAGTAGTCGCCTTTATGACTTAAATCTTTAAACAAATTTCATCCTACTATGGTGTGTAGTCACAACCCCATTGCATATTCTGTATATTGAAATAAAGTAAAAATTTCGATAGCCAGTTCTATTTTGTTTACGATATTGTGTTTATGGAGATATCTGGCAACTCCTCCCACCAATCGGAAGCAAGCTATGATTCTCAACAGTAAACACATGATTTTGAATTTTATAGATATCAGTGCGTTATCAAAGTTAGAGGTAGAAGCATGCCGCCTATCTACAGTATCCAGCCTCCCAGTTTAACTGTCTCTCCTGAAAAATCAATGTTTTTGTCTTTTAATAAGCTATATGTCTGGTTCTATTTTACATATTATTTTGATTGTTATGTCATTGTAAAGGGAAAAAGTCATACTTTAATTGGTGCTACTTTAGTATGCTATCTACCGCGCAAGTGAGTGAAAGGAGGGTGTCTGAGGGTGGGTGTGGTGTATAAACTTTTGTCCGCCTCTGCATGCATGGGTCTATGTTTGGAGGGTGCATGTGGGAGTGGGAGTTTTGTTAATACATACACATATAAAGCTTTGACTAAATTGTAATAAATGTTTTCTTAAAAACTAACCTAAACTGACTAATTTGTAATAGATGTTTTCCTAAAAACTGCTTTTAATGTTCCCTTGTTTTAATACTTATTTCATACAAATTAGCCCAGCACGTGATCCAAAGACCAAGGTGAATACTCAAGGATATATTAGATTTCATTGTTAGCATATTTTTTATTTATTTCCTCAATTATCTTTTCATACAAATTAGTTCATATTCTTATTTAGAAACAGAAGCATATTGGCATTTTCATCACTAGCATATATATATATATATATATATATATATATATATATATATATATATATACATACATATATATATTTACATATATGAGTATTCATTTGGCGACGCGTAATTTTTCGATTAAAATTACACAATTAATATAATTTCTTATGCTGATCACAGAAAAAAACATTAATTCTATTTAGAAATTGACAAAAATGCAAAAAAAAAAAAAAAAACCGGTTTAATGGTAGTGGTGGGCAGCCACCGATAGTTACGGGTTTTATCGGTAACAACCTTGACGGTAGCTTACCAGCAAAAATTCTGCTATCGTTAAGGCTCCATTAACCGATAAGCTATACCATAACACTCAGAGAGCGGTAAGCACGTCTCGGCTTGATGGTACTGAGTGACAATACTGACGGCCCATTGTACCGCTAATTTTACTGGTTAAACTTTTACCATTAAGCAAGTATGTACCGCTAAGGTCTCGGTAATTATTTTACCATTAATTTTTTTTTTTTTTTTTTTTTGGCATTTTTGTCAATTTCTCAATAGAATTAATGTTATTTCTGTGATCAGCATACGAAATTATATTAATTGTGAAAGTTTCATCGAAAAAATCCGCGTCGCCAAATGAAGACTCATATATGTCTATATATATATATATATATATATATATATATTTATATATATATATATATATATATATATATATATATATGCTAGTGATGAAAATGCCAATATGCTTCTGTTTCTAAATAAGAATATGAACTAATTTGTATGAAAAGATAATTGAGGAAATAAATAAAAAATATGCTAACAATGAAATCTAATATATCCTTGAGTATTCACCTTGGTCTTTGGATCACGTGCTGGGCTAATTTGTATGAAATAAGTATTAAAACAAGGGAACATTAAAAGCAGTTTTTAGGAAAACATCTATTACAAATTAGTCAGTTTAGGTTAGTTTTTAAGAAAACATTTATTACAATTTAGTCAAAGCTTTATATGTGTATGTATTAACAAAACTCCCACTCCCACATGCACCCTCCAAACATAGACCCATGCATGCAGAGGCGGACAAAAGTTTATACACCACACCCACCCTCAGACACCCTCCTTTCACTCACTTGCGCGGTAGATAGCATACTAAAGTAGCACCAATTAAAGTATGACTTTTTCCCTTTACAATGACATAACAATCAAAATAATATGTAAAATAGAACCAGACATATAGCTTATTAAAAGACAAAAACATTGATTTTTCAGGAGAGACAGTTAAACTGGGAGGCTGGATACTGTAGATAGGCGGCATGCTTCTACCTCTAACTTTGATAACGCACTGATATCTATAAAATTCAAAATCATGTGTTTACTGTTGAGAATCATAGCTTGCTTCCGATTGGTGGGAGGAGTTGCCAGATATCTCCATAAACACAATATCGTAAACAAAATAGAACTGGCTATCGAAATTTTTACTTTATTTCAATATACAGAATATGCAATGGGGTTGTGACTACACACCATAGTAGGATGAAATTTGTTTAAAGATTTAAGTCATAAAGACGACTACTACCTCACGAGTCTTTTACCGGTAAAATACCGGTAATTCCGGTAACGGCATTGTTGTTTACTGGTAATTCCGGTACTGAGATTAGCGGTGTTTGCCCAGCACTACTGTACGCCCTAGTTCTGATTATTCCCATTATCATCGACCCGAGTAGTTTGCCGGAAAACCGAAATGTCCCAACATCCACGAGATGTTGAGATGGGAAGGGGGTATTAAATGGGTTTTAATGGGTATATTGTAGGAAGGTGTCCTTTCACTCGGCCATAACATATATTATTGTAAAGATGGAAAAAGACTTGATGCCAAGGTTTGTTGTCAGATACAAGGGCACGGAGATCTCGGTCAAGTCGCAGAGGAATCGAGAACAAGCTTACAGTTCAGCTGTTTATTCCGTAAATAGTGACAATGACATGAAAACAAGAAAGAAATAATCTGAACGATAAAATGCATACATAAAAGGTGAGGCACTCACGAGGGAAAATTACACACAAGGCTATTAGTAAAATTATATCAAGGATGTAGTATTTAACTTCAACAGGATTTTGGTACGTAAGTATCGAAAGTGCACTGATCTCGCATTCGCTTAGTTGTGGGTTCAAATCCCGCACTTCTCTCCGATTTCCAGTAGAAAGTGCGTAGAGCAAAGGTGACGGCTTCGGCCACATTTATCTTTAGTAATTTATTATCTCTATTCCCGCGATGGTTTTTTTTCACTATCGCAAACTTTTCGTGATATGTTTATTCATGACAAGACTTGCATAACCATGCACACTGTCCAAGGGTCGTGGCACCACGAGCCAAGCATAAAGATCGCCTTGAGTGATAAAATCTTGGCGCGTCACACCAGTTCTGAGCAACTTAGAAATACTAAACCAATTTAAACACGAAATCTGAGTAAGATAGGGCAGGACTGATAATAGCAATGACGAGAAGAAATGTAATCGTTTTATTAAGTTTTACTTAATCTTGTGTAAATGCCCGACCACAAAGTTAGGTGGGAAGATGAAGCTGTAGAGTCGCACAATATACAGTATATTAAAATCTACATTACTAGCCCTACCCCTTTTCCTATCATTTCCATCATTCATACTCTCAAGTTTTCCAGTTTGTTGCTTGCCACTCTAAACACTCCTTTATAATATTTATCAGACTTTATTCCTCTTTTGCTATGGACAGATATATTCATTTTTCCCTTCCCCCCACCCCCCAAAAAAAAAATCCGTTGTTTCTTCAAATCATCTCTGCGTTCGAAATAATTTTCATTGACCAACAATAATTTTCCATAACTTGATTTCTACAAACTTTATTCTTGTTCAAATATGGCATCCCCTGTGTAAGAGGCTGGCAGAGAGGTAAAAGACAGGTTGTTACATCTTATAGGTAGGTTGCAGAGGTGGGTGGACCGATTCGGAAGTCCGATTATCCAATTAATCGGATTCGCATTTTCAAATCGAATAATCGAATCGGACTGCAGAAATTTTAAAGCGATTTGTGATTAATCCAGGTCGACTTCGTCTTTTTTTTCGCAATAACAGTTTCTTAATATTTTTTCTATATTTTTCAAATATTTTTTTCTTATTATTCTATTCTATTCACACTTTCGAATTTTCCCTGTAATATATTGCGTAGAGTATCATAGTTAATTATTAAATCACATGTAATAAAAAGGTTATACCTTACAAGTGTAAAATAGGTATAATACGTGTTTAGTTTTGGTTTTTCGTATGCTGCTGCGCTGCTCCATTGCCACCACTTGTGAACACTTCGAAGTAATCAGTTTTCATTTTCCTGCTATTGCGGATCCCAACAGCAGTAAGTTGCACCATTGATATTCTGGTGGGCACTTGCTTGTTGCAAGTGTGCATTTATTTGTACATTCAACTTAGCATTTATTTGTGCGTTTCGTAATTTCTAAATACTGACTTTTTACAGAATTTAGCGCGTGCAAAAGGAGTAGCCTTGTCGAATCGGATAATCGCTAATCAGACTTAGATTTTTGGCACCCGAATCGGATAATCGAATCGGACTCGACGAGCTAGCGAATCGGCAATCGCTAATCGGACTTCATTTTTTTTTTTTTTTTTTTTTTTTCGAATCGCGCTCACCTCTGGTGGGTTTGTAGATAACAACCCAAGCGAGCTGTCTGTGTCCACTTTTCCGCTTTGTGAAGATAATAAAATATTGTTTGTAAATAACAGCCCGGGAGCTCGAGGATACATTTTTATTCCTTTGTGAGAATAATGCAGAGACCCGAGATTATTCTATGTAAACAATATTGCCGTTAAGACGATACAAAGAATCTGATTGGTGAAACGGTGGAGAACATTCAATTGGTTCACGAATGTAAGATCATGCCCTTTGGGAGAGGATCTTAAGTATAAGGTTTAAGATCATTGGACTAAGAAAATCACCACGTCACTGCAAAGCTCACGTAGGATCTTGTTCAAGTGCTATTGGGGGATTCCTTGGAAGAACTTTGGAGGGTATGGTGTATAAGAATTAACAGGAGAAAAGAGAAATTTTATTCACCTAGATAGAAGATTATAACTGGAGGGAGACGTAATATCCATAAGTGAGGACCACAAGGGTAGTGACACCCTTAATTGAAATATATATATATATATATATATATATATATATATATATATATATATATATATATATATATATATATATATATATATATATAGGGGAAGGCTCGGAACCCTAAACACTCTAACGTTTCTGAAGAAGTTCTACGCGAACGAAATTCCGAGCCTTCCCCTGTGTTTATGTTCTCCATCATCCAAATAATTTGTCTAAAATACTTATCCATATATATATATATATATATATATATATATATATATATATATATATATATATATATATATATATATTCATACACACTGGATGGTTCCCAGTGATCAATTAATATCTTTTTTCAACCACATATCACTTTTAATGGGACCTTTCGCAGTCAGGCTCGTAGATTCCTATTAGCGCTAGAATTTTCAATTGTCTCGGATTTCACGAGGCAAAGGGGTGACTTAGCTAATTTGGAAACCGATATTTAAAAAAATACGACATAAATTGCTGCATAAGTGTATTCAAAATTAAAAATATGACTCTTAAAGTTATAATTTTTATTTACTGGTGTGTGATAAGGCTTTGTTAATTTAATTATAAGATAAAACTAAAAATAGGTAATTATTTTTACTGAAGTAAGTATGAGCAGTAAAAATAAGAGGATGTTGATTTCGGTTTGTGCATTTTATCTGAGTGTTGAAAAATAATGGATATCACTGTAACGTCCTGTATATGAAGATAATCAGTGAGATAAAAGATAACAACAGTGGTGGCGGACGTACGAGGTGACCGACGTTTGTGTAAACAGTAGCCTCTTAGATCTGCTGGGAGCTATTTTCAAACAAATATGACTAATTTTACGTGTACCGTGGCAGACTGCACGCCAGATTCAAGAAAAAGTAAGAGAAAGACAAATGTTAATCGTACCGGAAAAATTAAGTCTTCGATGCAAATTTTCTATACATTACATGGATTTGCCTATTGCTTGGTGCATTCAAATGAAAGCATATATCAGTATACGTCCATTGAAGTCGGTAGAAAATGACAAATTGCTTGGCTTGAACAATTATAGGCTGTTTTACGAATATCATCTGTAATTATAGAGGCTCAAACAATGTTATATGCCGTTTGCAATCATGAAATTAATTGACTTAAATTTCAGACACAATAATGTACAACGATACACCTCTGTAAGCTTATGAAACTTGTCCAAAAAAGTATTTATTTTCCGGCAAGAATTACAAAATCTGGCGGTGTCTGGTATCAAATCGCTCACTGCGAAAGGTCCCATTCCATACCATCGCAAACGAGACTGAGAATCGCTCGAAGGAGGTATCCGTTGGAAATTGAAACGTAGACGAGACGAGGATTCGAACCCAGCTAACACGTAACAAAGTTACATTGACGTAAACCAATACGCTATCTCTCTTGATAGCGTATTGGTTTACGTCAATGTAACTTTGTTACGGGTTAGCTGTGTTCGAATCCTCGTCTCGTCTACGTTTCAATTTCCAACGGATGCCTCCTTCGAGCGATTCTCAGTCTCGTTTGCGATGGTATGGAATTAAAAGTGATATGTGGTTGAAAAAAAAAATAGATATATATATACATATATATATATATATATATGCCTTTGTTAAGAAAAATGAAATATTGATGAGCGAGGAAGGGTGGGAAGAAGTGAAAAACGACGGATGTGGAGGTATTTTAATGCAAGATCAAGGTATTTAACCCATCCCTTCTTAATTATTTCAGCACTCACCAGGCGATTTTCTTAATTTCGTTTAAACTGATGTAAACATGAATTACTCATAGTCATGCATAAACAGATACAACTCTCACGACTTTGATTATTTTTAGTTTTCAATGCCCGGCCCGTCTTTCTCCTGGCCAGCCGACAATGTGAAGCAAATCAGTCGCCCTCTCATGTTAAACCAGAGGTCCTCAGTGAGTACCACCTCGGTGTGTCTTACAGTATTGGTCAAACTCCATGGAGGAGGACGGCAACACACATCCTGAGTGGTTTCCAAAGACGTGTAACATACTAGCGTATGTCACTGGACTAGGTGACGTAGGGAGACATTGACACTCGGTTTGGTATGTGCGCTTTATTCTTGCGGATACTCGTGCGTCGGCCTCAGGACTGACGTGGCGTGGTTCCCACGTGGGGGACCGACCGCGAAGGCCTGGTGACGCGCTACAGATCAGAGGTCAGACTGACTGACGGACGGACTACCTGGCCGACTGAATTAGCTGCCCGCTCGGGGGAGGCGGTAGATATACCCAGGACCGATCTGACGCCTTGACCAGACGCGACCTAATTGGGGTGACCCATCTTAGCCTTCGAGCGTTGAGTCAGGTCCGACTGCCACACAACTCTTCATGCATCAATTTGCACCTACAAACATACTTGTGGGGTACATGTACACCATACACCACAGACGTTCTTCTGAAAGACAATTAGGCAGAGAGCCTTGTCGGTGGATTTGTTCCTCTGCGGCAAAAGTCCTATGCTGAGGCCCCTCGCCGATGTCCCACGTCGAAGTCCCTTAACAACGTTATCATAAAAAAAAAAAAAATGGCACAATAGTTCGTTATTTTCGCGGATGAAGCACGACATTGGCGGAAAGGATGGCGTCTCCGATTACGAGTTTTTCGACCGTTAGTGTAGGACACGCAGGTGGCTGATGTACAACAATTAAACCTAGTGTATTCGTTCCTAACATTTTTAGTTACAATAATACTTCCTTTAGACATATGCTTTGCTTAATATAATATAGTTTTATGCCGATAAGAGGGGAGTTTTGACCAAAATTGGCTATATGTGATATCGCCAGGGCAAATCCTATCTCGACGAATGTTGGTTGTCATAAATAAACAAGTTTTGAGTTCTACCAAATTCATAACAATAAAGATAACACAGTGAATGAGCAGATAGACCAAAAGTTTGTGGAAAATGCACATAAAACCACACACAATCACAAACACACAGAAGGTTTTATAGAATATATTAAGAAATGTAAGCTTCGTGGAGTAGATAGGAAGTAGTAAACAGCTTAGGATTTTGCATGTCGCTAAGTTTGACCATTGGAAACACAAAAACGGAACCCGCTTTTATCTTGCATTGTAGATTCTAATTACGTAAATGGCATTAGAATTATAAACATAGACACGTACACACACAGACCTAGTGTAATCAACAAGCTAATATTGAACATCATACTACTAAATCTCCAAGACATCAGAATTAATAAAGAAAAATAGCCGATACTATGTCTGGAACCCACTGAAGCAGACCAACGTCACGGAAGTTGCATCCTCTTTATAAGGTGGTACACATCCAGCATCGACCAGATGCGTTTGAAATATATATATATATATATATATATATATATATATATATATATATATATATATATATATATATATATATATATATATATATATATGGTAAGAATGGATAGACACGATTGGGAACAAGAGACTTTATTTCTGACCGGTTTCGCCTTTGAGACTTCTCAAAGGCGAAACCGGTCAGGAATAAAGTCTCTTGATCCCAATCGTGTCTATCCAATCTTACCATTCATACACCTGTCATGATGTCACGATATATATATATATATATATATATATATATATATATATATTCGTGAATACAATTTACACTTATTGTAAATAATTAGTTATACACATTATTGCATCTTATTTGTAAAGATGTAATAAAAAAAAAAAAAAAAAAGCAGACGAGATGTCCAACCGCATGCAACGGCTCCGACCAATTTGTCGGCTGACCACAGGCTCATGCGACCTTCAGCTCGCTGTCAGTGTCAACCGGAAT
>NC_134797.1:51488649-51603649 GCF_046742065.1 Oratosquilla oratoria | reverse complement strand
TTGCGGCTCCAACAGCACATAATTTTTATTAGACTTAAAAAATGGCTCTTCTAGCTACAAGGATTCCTTGCCACTTGTCCCTGTAATGGTAGCCTGCACTCATGATGCGTTATGTTCTGATATTTGTGTTTCAATGTGGATTTTTATGTTTTGCGTTTTACTGTATTTTGTGCATTCTTATAATACTTGGGCGAATCTAATTTTTGTCAGTGTGACGGAAATTACAGATGTATAATCTATCTACCTATAACTCTGTGGGCCACTCCCATTCGTCACGTGACTACTACGTCACACCAACAGGTCGGAGGAAAAAGTCTTTCAAGCAAACGGGCCAGAGAACCATATTCAAAACACAAGAAGAAGAAAAAATAGACCTAATCTCATATCTTGACTCTAAATTGGGAAAAGTTTGCTTGTTGGGGCCGTTGCCAAGGTCCTTGGATGAAAGACCGACGTATTTATATCCTTGTAAATGTCAACAGTGACAGGCCCTGGCAGATGTGGGCGTGTGTTCTCGTCGTGTCAGGCAAGGTCCAAAACATTCGACCAAAAGGGGTGATCACACTGGGTCATCATTCCTCCAACCTCCGATTCATTATCGGTACCACCCACCTCCAACACTTTTCCCGCCGTAAAATCACTATGATGTGCTATATTGTTTTCTAAAAGAAAAAGAAAAAAAAAAATATATATATATATATATATATATATATATATATATATATATATATATATATATAGAATGTCATTTGATATGCTGAGGGAAAATTACTTTCCTCGTGCATATCAGATTCCTTCCCGGAAGCTGCGGGCTGCAAATCTGCTCCAACAGTTGGAGGAAAAATAGCCTAGAGTGATAACACCTTAAAACTCCCCAGACGACAGTGAAACTCCACGTTCTCATCTCCTTTAAACACAAGAATAGATTGACGCTTTAGCCAGAGCAAAGTGTATAAAGACCGTCGTGCTTTGGGGCTTAACTGAAATAGTTTAACCCCTTCAATTATGGGGTCCTGTCCTCAGGTCACTAAAGTTACCTGATAAAAGTCACGACTCGACGGCACAGTGGTACCGTTCTCGAACGCTGGTTCGGAGATCCGAGTTCGAATCCCACCCAGGGCTGAATAGATTTCAGCATCGCTTCACTGCGAGCCGGCACTCCAACTCTGGTGGGCAAGGAGTTGTGTGTGTGTGCGTGTGTGTGATCACAGCATTACCGGCAAGTCGGGCCTTATACGAGCTTTGATCTCTCATCCGGGAAGGTAACAGCTGTCGATCACGAGACCAACACGTGTTCCAAGGCCATGGTGATGAATCACAACATCATGAATGCCCTCCATCGTAGAGAGGTTTGATTTGAACTTAATTCGTTGTCAGGAGTAAACGAAAAATGGACAATAAAAATGCAACGTCAGTGATGAACGATAACTGCAGACCACGTAATGTCTATCAATGTGAAATACACAATCTTAGGACATTGTATTTCTTCATAGAACTACGACATGTTTTTGTGAAATAATACACGATTGTATTTTTAAATGACACGACAATACACAAGTACGCTTCCTCGTAAATCGGAATGGGAAAAGGATTGATAAACAAGGCGAAAATAATATTCATAGAAATAGGGTAAGGACAGCTAGATTCAATTCAAGAGGCCTCGATATGTACAATGCATAGTTTTAATTACAACTTCTGTCGCTTCATTATATGGTGGGTGGACGAGGAAGGAAGGTTGCCTTGTAAATGGAACGATGGGGGTAAACCAACTTTAGAGATGTTGTGTCTTGCTGCGTTGCTTTTAACTTAGGCAGAGGGCAGGGGAGTAAGGATGGCTCTCCATCCACAAGGAGCTAAAATAGAAGAGAAAACAAAAGGGTGTTGATTGAGTGAGGGATGGGTGAAGTGCCTTGGCTAGCCACCTCCCTGATATCTCTTATAACGCGGAAGAGGTATTTTGATATATGAACGAATGAGTGAATTAGTATATATATTTTT
The DNA here is from genome assembly GCF_046742065.1 of Oratosquilla oratoria. Taxonomy (NCBI): domain Eukaryota; kingdom Metazoa; phylum Arthropoda; class Malacostraca; order Stomatopoda; family Squillidae; genus Oratosquilla; species Oratosquilla oratoria. The sequence goes on along the minus strand of NC_134797.1, from coordinate 51,601,651 downwards.
GTTAGCTTCGTTTAGTGCAATGGTTTTGCTTGTAAATAATTAATGGATTAATTATTTCCTCAAGCTTAACTGTTAAAGACGTTCAAATGCAGTTTGAGTCAGTCATCCCCTACCCCTTCGCTACCGAATGGGTCCCACGGAATTGAATAAGATAGCCTGATGATAACCAGGCTATTAGGAATACCCCACCTAGGGCATAAGGACTTCATAAAGATAAGCTACAGCCCTTTAGGTGCCGAGGGAGGGTTGTCACAGAAATAGATTAAATAATCTAGCGGTAGTTGGAATAAAAGGGAATAAAAATGCCACCCGGAACAGAAGGGGTTAAGACGAAGTAATCTATAGCTGCACTGAATCGACTAAAGTGATACCAGATTGAATAACTGAAATAATAATGTCTGGCGTTACCGTACAAGATAAGCACAATGACATTGGAGGCAGCTAGAATATGTGGTGTTATCTCATAATATAGCACATGTTATCAGGCCAAGGTTCAAGCCCACGTCGACTCAGCCACTCAATCTCCCCTATACGTCCTTGATTCCCTTATCCCTTCGAAGCTCCATCACCACCTCCTCTTCTGCAGCTCAGGCATCTTACTGCTATGACTCCATACTGCTGTGGCCGACAGAGGTATGGTCTGACTATAATACAACCAGTGACAGCGTTCCAGAGGTTGCACAGATGGACGAATGTATTCCGTTGTCGACATACAGAGTTTTTTTTTTTTTTTTTCCTTGGAGACTATCGCGCCGAAGAGGTGAATTCACGAAGGTCAAGGGGAGGGGGGTTCAATGAGGGAAAGTAGACGCTAAAATGTATATGCATTCTTTTGCACGAAGGCGACAGAGGAAATGTCGCCAATACATTTATATTCCAAGTATGGTGTCAGTCTTCCTGTTCTCTTATTTATGATAAACAAAGAATTCTCACGGCCTGATCGAGTGGGTACAGAATCTACCTGGTCGACACCCACCTCTCGAAAACATGCAATTTATGTACAAAATTAAAAATTAAAAATTCAACAATTAAGTAAACACATAGGAAAATAAGAAACAAAACTAATATTAGAGTTATGGTTACTAATGCATTCACAGTGCACTGTACAAATATTGTAAAAGATTATATTCATAATAATGAAATGCAACAAACTGACGGAAAACTAGTCTAAATCGATAGGTAAAAGCCATCCTCGGGAATGTTTGGGGCCCTTCCAACCACTGCATATGCCCAAGAGGCCCCATAACCTTTGCACCGACCTCCCAGTACCAATACATATTCACTCCAACACCTATAGTTTTCTATTCTAATGTGCAACACATATACTACCGAGAAGTCTTCACAAAATATGTTTTCAGGGGAAAATAATCCTTGTGAGAAACTTGAGATGAATCCAGGATTACCCAACCCACCCATCCCCCTCAGCCCCACATAGACTAAAGCAGTACTAAATACCATTTATAGACAAAGCAAAGATTGTCCTTCCTTCCAGATCACTTTATTTAGTTCCGATGTGCCTGTTCGGGAGCTAAGGAAGTAATTATTCATATGCATGGCATTGAACACGTGGACGAAGTTTCAGTAACCTGTATTTTTTACAAGTGATAGAGGTCGCGTTGTGAATCTTGATAGACACCCATAAAAATTACCTCTGATATGCCAAGTATGATAGTTGATAATTGGAGACATTTTACATTAGTGCAAAAAATAACAAGGGTAGTGACTGATTAAAAAAAATCAAAATTTGCCAGGAAAATTTGAAACAACAGTTTGGTTAGAATCACAGTCACAGGCAAGGGAAGTGTCAGGAAGGAAAGTCTGCGTTTTGCGTTCCCCAGTGGAAGGAAATAAAAGGTGAGTGCTTTGGCTGACTCTTGCATAATATATGTATATGTGTATTGTGTATATATATACATATATATATATATATATATATATAAATATATGTATATATATATATATGTATATATATATATATGTATATATATATACATATATATATATATGTATATATATATATATATATATATATATATGTATATACATATATATATATATATATAATATATATATATTGATAGATGATGAATTGATGAATAGATGAATAATAGTATTTCCAAAGACAAACACTGAAGTATTTTAGTCTTGAATTACGTGTTTTCGTCATGAGAATATGACATACATCTATTGATGACATGAGAACACCAACAAAAAATACAATTGTGATAGAAAAAGGGTGGAAAAACACTAGTGTCATACAGAAAGTATGTGTTCACGAGATGAAAGTCTTTAGACTCCTCTTGTATGTCTGGTTCAGAGAAAATAAATAGGACCATGTCTTGACATCAAAATTTCAGCTGCCATCAACCATCTTCTCATCCTGCATGTTTCCCGAATCTCACTAACGACAGTAACATACTAGAGAGAGGACAACGGCGAGTTACTAAACTGATACCAAATATGAAAAAAGAAACCAGAAGGTGACTACCAAAAAAGTTTAGTCTTGTTTTCTTTAACTATGCGGGGAACTGATGAGAACTCAGATAGGATATTAGAAAATCTAAAGAATTTAGACTATTTTCACCATGCATACAAACCAGGTAAGAGATAGGCAAGAGATAATGTCCTAAGCTGTCAAGAAAGGTTGAATGAGAAGTAGGTACAGACAGCATTGCCAATTCCGAAGTCATTAAATAACCAGCTACGGTTGTCAGGGCCTGTTGTGGATGTGCTAGGTCTTGCTACATTGCTTCTGACCCGAGCAGTGGGCGGGAGACAGGGGTAACCCTTCATCCACAAGGAGATAAATTGGGACAATGCAAAAATGTTGGATGGGTGAAGGTAGGGAGTATACCTTGGCTAGGCCCCCTTTATGTAATGAATGTATGCATATATATATATATATATATATATATCTATATATATATATATATATATATATATATATATATATATATATATATATATATATATATATATATATATGTGTGTGTGTGTGTGTGTGTGTGTGTGTGTGTGTATGTATGTATGTATGTATGTATGTATGTATGTATGTATGTATGTATGTATGTATGTATGTAACACTGGGTTTATTGGATTTATCAATTTTTTTTGTCGCTTCACTTCCGTAGTCTCCCTATCCAGAATAAATAACGTGGGGAGAACTGGAACGAAATATTGGAAATATGACACCGAGTTGAAGAAAATATTCAGAAAGCTTCGTCCTCAGCAAGGCAGTTCTTATCATAATTATCTATTTGCTCTTTGAATTCTACGTCGGTGGTTGTGACGTCCGATAGGCTGACGTGTCGCCATGAAATCATGTCTGCCATTACGGCCGAGTCATCCTTTAGGCATGATACTTTCAACCGCCATTGCCGCAAATTCAAGTCGTCTTCACCAGTGCTGGGGTAAAAGCGAAAATTTACCAATATTTATTTTGTTCTTGTCTTATATTATTTTATATTATAAAATGATATGTGTTTTTATTCATTCTTTTATTCATTTATCTATTTACTTATTCATTTTGAGAGAGAAGTTTCCAAACTTAAGAATGCTGTATGACACCCTAATCTAAAGACAATTGGTAATGCTTTTGTGATATAACGAGATGGGTATGACAGTTTGAGGGCTTCTGCATATAACGGTGTCTATCAGTATACCAAAGGTTTCTTTCCCTTATATGGGAGGTCGCCTGCCATGGCATACACCCACCCTGACCCATCCAACACCCATTGATTTCCCTCATATCTTAGCAATGCAGCAATACATAGTAAATCCACACCAATACCCGGCAGCCGAAGCTGGTTTACACCCACCCATTCATTTACGTGGCGACCCTCCTTCTTCGTCCCTTTACGCGTAGAGAAGACGGGGTGAAAAAAATTGAACAGCGTCAATCAAACGTCCATTCACAAACTTTCTCCACTCACACCTATATCTTGCCTTCTCCCTTCCCTGCAGAACAGACATTCCTCCTATTTTACCCAAGGCTCCCTTCACCCCATCCATCCATCCATCTCAATTTCGGTCTTTCCCCCAAGTTCACACTGTTCGGTTCTGCCTTCCACATTTTTTTATTAATCTTTTTTCCCTCGTTCTTTCCATATGCCCAAACCATCCCAATATTCTTTCATAAACCTCATCTACCAGCTCCTTTTCCTACCCCGCTCTCCTTCTCGCCTCACTCTATACATCCTCGTTATCCCAATTCATTTCAAACACATTCAAATTTATCTTTCTTTTTTTTTTTTTTTTTTTGGCTTCCTTAAATTCCAAGCCTCCGCCCCATACAGTGTCGCAGGCATAATCACCCCTTCATAAAGTCAGGAAATGAATAAATCGATATGAAATTGTGGTCATTCTCACCAAAATACAAGCTTAACTGATCTTAATGGAGCATTGAAATCTTATCTCCCTCTAACTGTCGCCACCACCATCGAAACTGGATCGCACGCAAGATCCGTTACTCCGCTGCTTCGAAGTGACGTGACGTCACGTTTAATGCTCCGGTCTGTTCATGTGCAGGAATGCAGGGCTAGAGTGACGTCATATCATCCTGCCCGGTTCCTAAATACTTCAGTTATTCCGTCTTCTTTGCTTTACTTGATTATCTATTTGTTTGTTTATTAATTTATTTTTGTTTCCTCTGGTGTTGGGGAACTAGAGAGAGAGAAGTCGTGGATATGAGGTGAGTGAGAGCTATTTACAGTTATGAAATACAGCACGACAGTCAGGGACAACAGGATTCACGATGATTGGACAAGGAGACAGGACAGAACAAGTTAACTTGAGACGGTGTGGTACGTTTATGAGATTTGATGCAATGGGGAATGAGCCTGTAAAACCGTGGGGAAAATTAAGAGGATGAAACTTTCACAGAGGTTAAGCAAGAAAGAGTGTGATGAGAGTGAAAGGGTCTGGGATTTTTCTCTCCTATGCCTAGTCATCTTGCTTTGCGAATATCGACTGATGGAACGATGATAAGAGAAATAATAATGAATATAATAATTTAGTTATGATAATAGTAATAATCACAGCAATAATGATGATGATGATAACTGATGACAGCACTGGGTAATATTTTTTTTTTTACATAATTTTTATATGTATGTATGTATGTACATAATTTTTGTTTCTTTTAATTTGTTTAATGTTTCCTACGCAAACTTTTGCGCTGGTTCCTATTATGTACTTGTTTTTCTTCTACCATCAACCGTTTTGGTGATACAGAAAATTACACTAACATGAAGAAATGTACGTATTACGGAAAACATATTGTCGTTTATGATATTCTCTTTTTTCAGGTTTACACTATGAATATTGACGTTCTTGACCATGGATACAAGAGGGTGCAGGAATTCACCAGATTCATTCTGTTATGTGTGTGGTTTCTATGTTGGACCTAAGCATGTATCACATAAAATTGTGAAAGGTACGAAGTACCTGATTGCTTATAGACTATTTCGAAATGAGTATGGGTGACCAAGAAAAACCATTGGAACCTCATGTGATATGTGGAAGTTATCGATCAAATTTAGACGCATGGCTGTGAGGTGCAAGAAAAACAATGCCATTTGCTGTACCGAGAGTTTGGTGAGAGCTAAAAAATCATCACGATGATTGCTACTTTTGGATGATTGACGTATCAAAGGACAGACAAGCTAAGGAAAGAAAATCCCTTCCATATCCTTGCATTTTATCCTCTATTGCACCTGTGCCACATGATATGTTACTGGTTCCACGGCCACCAGAAAATGTAAATAAATCTTATCAAAATATGAACTCTATTCTTTGTAATAGAATCAATATTGAAATCTTCCAGACATCTAGCTGTTTTATTATAATGCGATTACACATACAATTCGTATTTATATTCCAGTTGATCATTTTTTTTTTCAATTAGAGGGTATGATGGAGGTCTTATCAAGAGAGTGGAAAGGTTGTGACAATGAAGAAATGGGTGAAAATTTCAGGGACTTGGGCCTCACTAAGTCAGGAGCTGAGCTTTTAGCATCCAGACTGAGTGAATAGAATCTGTTAGGAGAGGACTGTAGATCAACAGTATACAGGAAGCTCCGTGAAGAATTCGAAGTATATTTTGATATAAGTGAGGATCTCTGCTTCTGCGAAGATATTAATGACTTATTTACAGCTATATGAATTGATCATAACCCTGAACAATGGCGGCTGTTCACTGACGGTTCTACAAAAAGCTTCACAGCTGTTTTACTACATAATGGGAATTATCCATCCCTGCCTATAGCATACTCAGTACAGATGAAGGAAGATTATGACAACGTAAAATGTCTTCTCGAGAAGGTAAACTATGATGAGTTTAAATGGGACGTTTGTGGTGATTTTAAAATACTCGCCTTCTTATTTGGATTGCAGGGTGGGTCCACCAAGTATTCATGTTTTCTTTGTATATGGGACAGTCGAACTCATAATGAACACTACCAAAAAGTGGAGTTACCCCCTCGATGACTTTCAGCCAGGAAAACTCAATGTTACTAGACAGTCTCTTGTAAATCATGCCAAAGTGTTGCTATACGCCCACTTCATATAAAGCTAGGTTTGGTCAAATAGTTTGTGAAAGCATTAGATCATGGTGGGAAATCAAAGCCCATGGCATAGGAGGAAAAGTGTTAGAATGGAATAGAGCTTGGATTAGTAACAGAAAACAGCGGGTCACCATAAATGGAATAAAATCTAGGTGGGGCAATGTTACTAGCGGGGTCCCCCAGGGCTCGGTTTTGGGTCCCTTGTTGTTCATTATGTATATAAACGACTTAGACGAAGGGTTAAATAGTGATGTTAGTAAGTTTGCGGACGACACTAAAATAGGACGCCTAATTAGGTCAGGAGACGACGCCCAGATTCTGCAGGATGACCTTAATAAGCTGTTTAACATGGTCGGTGAAATGGCAAATGAACTTCAATATCTCTAAGTGTAGCGTGTTAAACGTAGGGCTACACAACCCCGAAAATAGATACAGCTTAGATAACACGTTTACAGAAAAATCTGAGTGCGAGAAGGACTTGGGAGTTTGGTGAGTCCGGACCTTAAAACAAGGAAACGGTGTATTAGCACCAGAAATAAAGCTAACAGATCATTACGTTTTATTGCTAGGACGGTAACGAAGAGAAGTGCAGAGGTAATTATTAAACTCTATCTAGCGATAGACTATGCGGTACAGTTTTGGTCTCCGTCCTACAGAATGGACGTAAATTCACTAGAATCAGTACAGAGAAGAATGACCAAAATGATACAAGGACTCGGAAATTTGCCTTACGAAGAGAGGCTTAGGCACCTAAACTTACACTCTCTGGAAAGACGCAGAGTGCGGGGTGATCTAATAGAAGTGTTCAAGTGGATCAAAGGCTATAACAAGGGTGATGCAAACAAGGTCATCATAATAAAACAACAGGGCAGGACTCGCAGTAATGGGTATAAACTGGACAAATTTAGATTTAAGAAGGAAATAGGCAAGAATTGGTTTACTAATAGGGTGGTCGATGAATGGAGTAAACTTAGTAACCATGTAGTAAGCGCTGAAACTATCAGTTGTTTTAAAAAACGATTAGACAACTTTATGGATGGGGATGACAGGTGGTGATGGATACGGAGCTGCCTAGTGTAGGCCTTATGGTCTTTTGCAGTCTCCTTTATTTCTTATGTTCTTATGTTAAAGCGTTTTAAGATATTCGTCTACTCTTTCCAAACTATCAGGGGCCAAAGTTAGGGTGGTATATTTACTGGTCCGCAAGTAAGGAAAATGTTGAAATCAATGCAACTTGAGAATGCAATAAGTGATGTCGAAAGAGAGGCGTGGTGTGCATTTCGAGGTATGGGTAATGGATTCCTTGGTTATAATAAAGACCCAAACTACAAGCAGCTCGCAAAAAAAAAAAAATCATTTAAGGTGCACTTTTTTTCATTCACATAAGGATTTTTCGTGAAAACTTGGGGGAGTGAAGAGCATGGTGAGAGGATGCATCAGGACATAATGCAATGGAGAAAAGATACTAAGGAAGATGGGACACTAGCTGCTATGATGGGCAACTATATATGGTCACTGGTGGGTAAAGATCACAGTGCACTTCTATCGGGCTCTTATAACCGTATCACATGCTTATACTTACATTTTCTCATTAGTTTAAAAAAGGAATACAAGGATAATATTAGCTACTAATTATAGACGACATGAATATGCTAAATATATTGTACTATAGTTCAGTATAGTTTGTTTTGTAGATAAAACCTCAATTATCTTTTGAAATATCAATACTATGCAATTTTGAACGGTATTTCTGAAATCAGGATATAAAACAACCGTAGAAACACTAGACATTTAAAGAAACAAAACTAGTGTTACCTAGTGTAACAATAATATTAATAATAATAGTAATGAAAATAATGGCAATAATAATAACAGTAATATCACCCTAGAAACAATCTCGGAACACCCATCTCAATTAAATTGAGATGGGTGTTCCGACAAATTGACAATTTTTTCACTGCGTTTACGACAAAGAAATATTCTAATTTACCAGCACTTCCGTCTTTTTGGCCAATCTCGCGCCTTAACCCATTAAACTCCGATGACAATATTCCTTGTCATTTGGTCAAATAAAACAAAAAATCATAAAACACCAAAATGTTTGATCAAACACCAGAAAAATATGACGTCAGTAATCGCTTCGCGCGAGGACTGACGTATGTGTGGTAGTATGCAAGATCTAAGGATATAAGGTCTAACCACTTCCGACCGAATTTCGAGGGAGTTGGCGCAGCGGGCCCGTGAACGTCACCTGGCTGTTCAAAGTGGGGTTCGCGGGTCCTATAGCTGTCAATTGAAGCTGGTGCGTCGTTTGGGAATGTCGTTGCCTTCGCTCGCACCGCTCCACGCAATTAGTTATATTCTGACAAATAATATATAAAAATATATAAAATATTATAGTTCCTGTCTATATATATGAATATATAATATATATGATATATAATATATATATATATATATATATAATATATAATACATATATATATATATATATATAAAATATTATAGTTCCTGTCTTCCTTGGCGTTTCACAGTTTTCTTCAGTGTTTCACAAAGAGAAAACGGACCCAGCCTAATGACGTCAGGAGCTGCGCACAATAATTCAAACGGTCTGACCTGGTAGTATGTGTGAGCAAAATTTGACGCAGCCCGAAGGGATTTCTCCCCGTCCTCTCATTTTATGCAATGGGGGGACGGAGAGGGGGGGTCGCCGATTTAATGAAGCGGCCTTGCTGTGGATGTGCTGTGTCTTGCGACACTGCTTCTGACCCAGGGCAGTGGACAAGGTGCAGGGATGGCCCGTCATTCAGGAGGTGCTAAGATAAGAGGGAGGGTGGAGGGGTGTGGAGTGTATTCAGGGATGGAATGGGTGGGAATGATTTTATGCCTTTTCCTTTTTGGCTACCCCCCTTGTAAGGGGGAAAAAGCCTTGGTATATGTATGTATGTATGATTTTTTGTTTTATTTGACCAAATGACAAGAATCTTGTCATCGGAGTTTAATGGGTTAAAAGAAGAACGAAAATTCTTACTACTGAATTAGATATATTGGTAGGCAGTATGTACTTACCAATGCAAGAAGCTAAAATCTAGCTTAACAAAATCGATATTCGCTACCAAGACATTTATTCTCGTAACCTTAAGTTGATTGTATTTACTTTAGCTAAATCAATTCAAAGCTATTCACACTTGTCCTAATTGATTACCGGAAAGGTCAAATTCACTGGTGTCACGAACATTGTATCGGTGATCTACAGCAACCTTGTAATTTATACCCAATGTTTTGTTCCATTTCTTTGACTAGATATATTCAGTTATATCTCTTGAACTCAAACGCTGAAGTATCACTATCGGAATTAAACCTTATATCACCAATTGTTCCGCAAATGCACGCAAAGTTTACTTTGGGGAAGTTTTATTGTCTTTATTGCTCATACGTCAATCATTATATAATAAAGTGAATATGTAAAAGTATGAACAACACATAACATGATAAAATGGAAGTCTAAATTAAAATAACATTGGGACTAAGGTCATGGAACATCTAAAAGAACTTGAGAATGAGGGATAGACGATTACACAAGTAGACACGTGACCTTTGGGCTATTTATTTATAAGAAATTATATAAAGGTAATATTTTAAAAGTCAGTATGCATATAAATTTTTCAGGTACGCCTTATTAGTTTTATGTGTTCTAATACCAGCAAAATTTGACCAGGTCTTGCTTATCACAGACGAGTACAAACAAATAACCAAAATGGAACGACAGTGTTCGAGTCACGAAGGTAGTGTGCAGGTCGGATATAACTTGGCAAGTTAAACACTTAGAAACATGGCTATATTCTGACTCGAAGGTAAGCAGTGGAAGCCGAATTTCCTCCTCTGAGCATATAATTTGGACTTGTATGTAAGAATAATGGGGATTGTAGTTTAATATTTTGAACTTGAGGTGAATTTATGTATCGGGCATAACTTTTATGACCAGCATTCATTTATGTGAGGAATTTGTACGTGAATCCTTTGAGCATTGGATTTTTTTCTAACAAAATGAAATCGTCTGGCATTAACTAGCTAGGTTTATGCTTTGAATGTTGTCCCACACCATAGAAGCTTGGTTATGCCACAACTTCTATGAGAAGTGGTTTCTTACAGTAGAATAAAGTCTGGAATTATAATAAAACTCGTAGGCGACGGCACTCCTCTCAACAGGTTAATGGACTCGCACCCACCAGTAGGCCTAATTGTTTCATTTGTTGTTTATTGTAAATGTACTTGTGCAGGAAAAGTGCAGGAAATCAACCAAATTTCAAATTTGAGTGAATACCTGACTCGTTTACAAGTTGGAATGTGTTATGCAAGTCATTTGACTGGATCACCCCCCCCTTCCCACACTATTTCTGAAATAGAAACTAATCTTTCTCATAAATAAAAGGGCTTTGTTATCCCAGACACATGGGGTTACATAGGACTCTATCCTCCTTACCTCCATCTGCCATGGCTCAATTAGATTAATATGGTGGCAGTATGTGCAAGATTACTGTGACAGGTTTGAACTTGTAAGCTGCTAAAGAAAATCAACATGTTTGTGTTTAGAAATACAATCATAGTGTTCCAGAAAAGAGCAGTACTCTGCATTATGTGTGTGCACACGTGTGTTCAGTTAGGAAGACAAAAAGTTGCAAAGGATTTTCAAGCATCAGCTGGACAGGTGGTTAGCAATAATACCTGACGAGCCCCCAATACTGGGAGAACCCAGCACTGCTGCAAACTGCCTCGACAGCCTACACAATGGTGGAGTTCGAGTTGATCTATCGCAGCAGAGGCCCACCTTAGGTGAGCTTACCAAGAGTTGAATTCTTCAAAGAGAAATTCTTTGACAACTGTTGTTGTCAAGTCTTAGTCTTGAGTATTGAAGAATATAGAAAATTGCCACCATTATTCATCATATTAGTTTTGTTTATACCATATTACCAAGACTATCATTGGTGTGCCCATTCATTTATATGTGAAAAGGAACCCTTCTAATACTAATACATTAGTAGTGAAATGTCAAAGAACTTGATTTTCTAGCAGTATGTAGAAATGTGGGACATTGGAGGCTAGTCTTGATTACTAATGGGGATGTGATAGGGGAAAATATGTGTGCCTAAAAAGTTCAGTAAATTTCATACAAGTTTATGAACCCAACATAACCTAGTCATGAACACGCAGGATATTGGTGAGGCAGCTGTACTTTGAATTTTCGTGGCTAGGACTATGGCAGTGTTCTGAGCATTAGCAAATGCAATGTCACCAGTTATGTCAATACTGTACTCATAGACAATCATAATAGTGAATACATTGTATCAATTGTGCTGTATTCACTATTATGGTCAGCCATTAACCTAACCTTCCTAACCAAACCTAATGTATTGCTTACAATAATGTTCTTGTTTATTGGTTTGAACTGTATTTTGCAACTCTTCAAATGGAATTGATTCGGATTTAAATTTCACCTGGGCTCATCAGCATCAGCCATTTTGAATTTCTAACTTGAGGTGGGCAGAGCCATGGAAGTGGAACTCGGTTCGATCGTGTGCAGAAGTGTGCCATGAAAATTCAGAGCATGGCTGCCATACCTATAACCGATTTGAGTCATTAATGTGACCAGGGGCCAGTGATGAGTACCTGCTTTTAATGGTCTTGTGAGATGGAAGGCACTCTTTCTGGTACCCATTTTCATAACTTTTCCACCTCCTTACCTTCATCCGGAGGTGCAGAACTGGTACCCAGTCTCAGACTGGGGCTGAGATCTCGCCTCTCAGCTGTATTTCTTCCACTTTTCCAAATAAGGAGAGCTGACAACCAGTGACTTGTTTTCTTTGTACTACTTTCAGTGTGATATAGAAACAATCCTACACAGTACAGACAACAATTCAAATTTTCTTCCTTGAAAGAACTATGGGAGGGCCTGGGGACCCTTGTCACCTATTGTGGGACTTCAGGTTCAGTGAAACTGGAGGTAATAGTTATTGTAAACCTAATTTGTACCTTAGGATCCCCACCACATCGCCCTAACCTTGCTGTTAGACAGCACCAGGACTTTTCCTCACCATATCCCCCATCCCCCTATCTCTGTTCAAACCATTTCTTTGAGTTTTAGAGGTCCTTCTGATTTCTGAAGCAGGCTGTAAATATTTCTTTTCTTGATCTTAATTTCTGCAGTTGAATTATTGTAGTCATATTACACATATATATTAGGTCTTACATTTTGTCCATATGCACCCTATGTGCATATAGTTATTTTTGCCTTTTGGTCTTTGAAGTAGGCCTCTGGTATAAATGTATATATTATTTTGATAATGGCTGAGTGGGCTAGAGCATTGCTATAGGTGGCAGTCCTGCCAAACAAGTGAGTTTATGGTTAGGGCATACTTCATTAAATTCCCTGCTTCAAAGTTTTCTGTGAGGAAGCACCATCTTAGCATCTCGGAGATCAATTTGAGATGTTAAACAAAATACATATTTACTTCGTTTCTTTATTTATTTATTTCTATTCTAACTATATACCAAGGGCTTCTCCCTAGGGAGATAGCCAGTCAAGCCATGAACCCAGTCCCATCCATAGTTTCCCTCTCATTTTAGCTATTAGTGGGCAAAAGGTCATCCCTGTCATATGCCCACTGCTTGGGTCAGAAACAATGCAGCAAGACACAGTACATCCACAACAGGACTGCTTTATTCACATGGCAACCCTCCCTCCTCATTCCCTCTTGGAGGAAATTGAGAAAACAGGGAGAAATCTCCTCAGGTTGCATAAAATTTTGATCCATACACAACCATTCTCCACTCGTGCCTATCCCCTGCTCAACACACACACACACACCCCCCCCCACTTTTTTTTTTTTTTTTTCTCATTCATTTGCTTACTCAATCTTTTTTCTGTTTCAGCATTCATACATTGGTCAAAATGGCTGACAGTCCAGGAGATGTGGACTTTGACAAGAATATCCCTTTTGTAGATGAAGACGAGTCCTTGCTAGCAGCAACTTCTGGTGAAACTGCCTCAGAGGAAGCTTTAAATGGAGAAGGGGAATTGGGGATAACCATTAGCAAAGATGTAAGTGAGATTCAAAAGGTAATTGAAGAAGTAAAAACTGATGTGCCTGAAACAAATTGTGAGACGAATGACCAGGAAATACTCAAAGATGAATCAAGCGAATTACCTCCTGATTTAGATAAAGACAACACGGAGAACAACAGTGAGGACAGTATAGGGGATGAGACTAAATTAGATACTACAGTAAAAAGTTTAGATAGTTCTAGTTCAGTAGTTGGAGAGGGAAAGCCAAGGACTTTTAAGAAAATAGATGAGCATCAGCAAGAAACTGATGAAGACATAACAGGAGACAAAGGAGGGAAGTTCTCTGAGCAGAGTGAGGATGAAATAAGTGTGCATGGTTCTGAGAAAAGCAAAGGTTCAAGACGAAGGAGTACAAAAGCTGTCAAATCTGTAGCAAGTACTGCTGTTGTTGCCAAAAAGAAAACTGCAGAAAGTGATGCACTTCAGAAAATACGAATAAAGAACAAATTTGCTCCAGGATCTTTGGATTATGTAAAGAAATGCCTTGAGGGACAACTCTTCTCAGGATGGTTTGAAGAAAGAAGATATGTTGAAAGCATTGGTGCATATCGGGATGTAATTGAGGTGGATGAATGGGAGACTCAGATGGTGGCAGCAATGAAAGCAGTCATTTTATGTTTTCCTGGTGTCCAAGAAGGCAAGAAATGGATCAATATGACAGGTAAGAGATTTTTTTGGTTATTGATATATCCATTTCACATGTTTCCTTATAATGATAGAAAACGTATACATCAGTATTATAATAATGATGCACTGTAGACTTGTATTCAACCCAAACTTGAATGGGCCCTCAAGTAATGGAAACTAATTTACATTCAAACCAGGGTGGGTAATGTCTGGTCTTGACAAAATATGAAGCATTTTAGTATCAAAAAAAGGTTACTCACTGCTTAATCCTCTTGATGGGAGGTCATGAAATTGTTTTGACAACTTTCCTAATACCAATGGGTTTGATGTTGCATCTGATAAAGTAGACCACAGTGTTGAGGTGATTTAGAGATATGGAATGAATGACTGAAAAGACAAGCTAAGAGAGTTTGGAAAGCAAGAGTATGTTGTGTGTAGAAGAATGTTCTAGAATGGAATGAATGGCTAAGGTGAAAAAGCTTTAGATGCATGTAGTGTACAGCAGTGTAAGGTGCTCCATGTCATCTGTATGGTGGATATATTTTGGATAGTTAGTTGCCGTTCCAATTCTTTGTAGTTTAATGGAGGCATGCCAGTGCAATTCTTACATGTCTTGGGAATGATTTCTCTGTTGTATTGATTTCTAGGTTTAATTGAAATAACCTTAATCTTTTCATGGGATTGTGCCCAAAGCTGAATAAAATTGTGGCACTTGTTAACAAAGTTGTAAATGTGCCATTGTAGTGAAGAGGTTAATCAAGATTGGCTGTAACTTCATTCACTATAATCAAGGTTGGCTGGAACTCCTTCATTGAAATGAATGCCACAGAGCTTAATAAAATAGCTAGGCAAGAAAAACTGGCATTCACTATAGAAGAGATTGAAAATTGTATGTGCAAGGAACTTGTATTGACCATGCCTTGTTTATTGGACAGTGATAATATTTTGTTGTACTACTTTCAGCTCCATCAGTCAGCCAGCCTTGTTACTGTTTGTGGGTAAGATTGGAAGGATTAGCATTGGGCCATTACTGGTTCCAAGTTAAAGAAGTCTTAGTGGAGGAACGATTTGGTCTTTGTGTCCAACTCAGTGTTGTTCGGTAAGTAGATTTCAGGGAAGAAAGTGATATTGAAACAGTTCCTCATTTAAGAGCTAATAAACTACACATTTCATGATATTTGAATTTATTGTGCTAGCTTGTATTTTTAATTAATTTATTGTTAAATATGTAATTTTAGAGCCTTACATCCATCTGACGGTGAGGACAGAATTACCAGAAAACGTCGACAGGAGGGGAACAAGAATGAAGAGGACCAGTTTTCGTCTTTATTGTTGGACTGGATGGACCAATTCAAGAATTATAATTGGGCTACCGTCTGGAAGTCCATTCGTGCCACAGTCACACCCCACAATGTTCATCAAGCCTTTAAGTAGGTATTACCAATGGGAACAGCCTACATTTATTTGATTTACACAGATTGGTTACAAGAGAGGACGAGATAATCATATGAGAGGTACAAAGAAAAAGCATAAGATAAAGGAGGCAAAGAGGAGAGCAGATGTGAAATGGGGTAAGATTATGACAGAAAATTTTGAAAGAAATTAAAAGAAGTTTTGGAAAGAAATTAAGAGAGGAAGAGGAGGCCACAGGTCTTCTGCAAGTAAGATTAAGAGCAACAGATTGATTGATTGACACTTATGTAGAAACAGCACATACAATGGCACAGCATTATGTCCCTGACAAATAAGGGAAGGAACTGAAAAGTTGTATGAGAGTGAGTGTGCACATGGCTACAAGGAACAGAGACTAAGAATTTGAAGGATGCAGAAAGGTAGAGCCTAAATGTCTTTGAATTAAAATGTTGGAGAAGTATGGTAGGTTATACAAAGATGGGTAAAGAGGGAACTGTGGAGAGGTGATGCAGAGTGGAGTTGGAAAAAGTTAGTAGATATGGTACATCAGAGTGCTAAGATAGTTTGGGCATATGGAAAGAATAAAGGGTATGGAAAGCAAACATGGATGGAATGAACTTAAGGGGAAGGTCATGGATGAGCCAGATGAATTGGGTGAAGGGGGCATTAGTTGCAGCATGTATATAATAGATTTTGTTGTTGTTGTTGACCATGTATATAATAGATGAGGGAATTGGTTGCCATATAATGAAGTCATGGAGATGAAACAAATCTGGCTGTTGGATTTTGCTGTGGCTGTGTATTGTCTGGTGTGGTAGGGGACAGGGATGGTGGTGCAGAAGTTGTATGCTTTGTTTCAGTCCACACACACACACACACACACATTATATAGGGGAGGAGGCCTTTTGGTATTTATGTGTGTGTTTAGTTCCCATTTGTGGTTATGTTAGTTTCCTAAAGTGAGTTTGGTCATCTTTTCTTGTGATTTCAGGTTCATGGTGGTCCTGTGTGTGACATTGGTTGTGGGCATTTTAACTTTTCTTCGACAGTCCTGGAGATTTGGAATATGCCTTTTCAAAGAGGCTGGTGTTTTCATCCGTAACATAACTCCCTTCCTGCAATCTGTTCTTGGCTTCCTTGAAAAGATATTTGGAGGACTCTTCGTGTTAATAGCGATGGTTTTCCGAGACTGGAGAAGACAGCCAGGGCCACCTCCACCACCTGCCTATGCCATTCAAAGGGCTGGTCCACAACATGCAATAATGGCATCGCCTTTTCCTCCAGGAGATTATCGTGTCAGACAGGTAACAAATGTTTTTAAAAACAAAGTTTATGTCAAAAACTATACGCATTTATTTGAAGCTTCCTTAGCAGGGGTAACTGGTGCCATAATGAATAAGAAGTACATAAATTCCCCTCTCAAAGTCGCAACTGGTCATGTACCTGGCAGCCAGGAACAGCATTGAATAATAGTCATTGCCATGTGGCTTGCCACTTGAGCAGGAGGACATGATCTGTGTGTGTCACCTTGTTGTTGATGTGACAACCTCCACAAATGGCAAGCTATTTGAACCAACCACCAGGCCTCGCAAGTGGACAATATTTTTATTTATTCACATGGAAAGAATGAGTGAAGAAAGACTAGTAAAAGAGGTATGGAAGGCAGATATGGAGGGAGAGAACATGAGGGGACGTCCTAGGATGAGATGGATGGATGGGGTGAATGGGGCTTTGGGGAAGAGGGGAATGTCTGTTGAGGAAGGACGGGAGAGGACAGAAGACAGGGGTGAATGGAGAATGGTTGTATATGGAAGATGTGATGCATGAGGTGGAATGGATGGGGGGTGAGGTAGTGTGTGTGAGCAAAATTTTGATGCAGCCCGAAGGGATTTCTCCCCATCCTCTCCTTTATATGGGGGGACGGAGAGGGGGGGTCGCCGATTTAATGAAGCGGCCTTGCTGTGGATGTGCTGTGTCTTGCGACACTGCTTCTGACCCAGGGCAGTGGACAGGGTGCAGGATGACCCGTCATCTAGGAGGTGCTAAGATGGGAGGGATGTGGAGTGTTTTCAGGGATGAAATGGTTGGGAATGATTTTATGCCTTTTCCTTTTTGGCTACCTCCCTAGTAAGGGGGAAAAAGCCTTGGTATATGTATGTATGTTATTGTATTTACTGAGTGAAGAAAGACTAGTAAAAGAGGTATGGAAGGCAGATGTGGAGGGAGTGAACATGAGGGGGCAACCTAGGATGAGATGGATGGATGGGGTGAAAGGAGCTTTGGGGAAGAGGGGAGAGGACAGAAGACGGGTGAATGGAAAGTGGTTGTATAGGGATGTGATGCATGAGGTGGAATGGGGGGGGGGGTGAGGTAGTATGTGTGAGAAAAAATTTACGCAGCCCAAAGGGATTTCTCCCCGTCTTCTCCTTTTCTGCATGAGGGGGGGGGGGGTCGCCGATTTAATGAAGCGGCCTTGCTGTGGATGTGCTGTCTTGTGGCACTGCTTCTAACCCAGGGCAGTGGACAGGATACAGGGATGACCCATCATCCAGGAGGTGCCAAGATAAGAGGGAGGGTAGAGGCTGGAGGGAAGTGTATTGTATTTGGGGGGGGGGGATTTTATGCCTTTGTTTATTGGCTACCTCCTTTGTAAGAGGGAAAAAGCCTTTGGTATATGTATGTAGGTATTTATTTTTCTTCTTTTGAATAATTACATTTTAATCTAAAATGCAAGACCCTGCAGATAACTGCACATTTCATATAATCAACTTTTGGAAAACTGTGGTTCCACTGTGTATTTCCAGTTTATGTGACATATCTTTAGGGTTATAAACCAAAGGAGTGAAGTAAAATCTTATTCATCCTTTCAAAGAATTCCTCTCTCCATTTCATCTTCCCCTTTTCCATCTTAGTCTATCTCTCCCCTCCACCCGTTTTTGTGTAATCTAATTGCTATACAATATCTCTTGCAGCCAGTAGTGCCACCACCCATGGGAATGAAAGATGGAAGACCCAAGCCGACCAAATATGTAGCACCAGATGCTTGGGTGTTTAAACAAGAGCCCAATCCAATGAATACAAGTTAGCATAGTTTGCAATGATATTGCATTGAGCAAAAGCTTCTGTTGTGACAATATATCACTGGCTTTAATAGTTATGAATATCATTACTCATTTTATCGTGATATACCGTTCCGAGAAATTGTAATGTTCATAGCTGTGAAACTAAGAGCAATACATTTACATGATATTGAAATGTAAAATATTTTCAAATTATATATCTATGATGGCTGTGGATTTGAGGCGGAATATGTATTATCCATCTTGCACTTGAGCCATGTTTAGTATATATATGTCATCAGATTTTGCAACATAACACAAAATACCTTTTGTTACATTGTATTTAGAGGGAAGTATAATGCAGGTGGACTGAGTAACAAGATATGCAGAATGACCACATAAACTAATATTTATTTTATTATTCAAATGTTGAAGGTGTTTCTGACCATCTTCAACCCTAATATGAATTGTGATTGGAAGGACTGCCTGTCTCCACAAGATATCAAGGAAACCAGCACTAGCACTCGTGTACCGGTGTATAAATTGACTGTTTAAATTATTATTAAATTATATATATTTATATCTATACTGTCAGTCAAGAGTGGTAATGCAATAAAGGCAATGAAAACATTCTCAAGAATATTTTTATATGTGAAGTTAGAATATGATAGACAGTACTCTAGAAATGTTGTTGGAAAGGTAGCATGACTAATAAAAGATTTTGTTTTGTTATCTGTATATTTCCAACTAAGTTTCCACATGGATTCTAAAGTTCTGTTGGTCAAAGTTAGAAAAAGGAATAGGTTTTGCATCCAAACCAGAGAAGAAACCTCTCGTAGCACACAGTCATGTAAGGGACCACCCTAAATTATGAAGACTTCTTTCTGTATCTGAAGGTTTGGTGTATGCAACTTGTGTTGCTACCTATCTGTTTTGTATATTTGGTGTTTGTAATGTCCCTGTGCAATAGGAATTTCAAGAACTGACAATGACTTTATCTCCTCGTTCATTCATATAATGAGGTTTAGTTGATTAAAATGGTTTACAAAAAGCCAACTGAGAGGTCAGTAAGAAAAGCTGAGCAAGCAGCAGCAGTTTGTTTCAGAGATAACTAGTACTATATAGTTGATTTTGTTGAATTATGAAGTTAAATCAAGGTACTATGGACAAGAATGAAAATATTACCATAAAATACTTGGAATCAATATATAGTGGTTCTGCAAGATGGACATCTGAGAGAATTACCTCCCTGCTACCCATTTTCAAAACCTATCAACACACTTATATCAACCTGGAAGTACAACTGACACTCAGTTTCCAGCCGAGACTCAATATCTCTCCACTCTAATTCTTTCACCTTTTCACATATGGAAAACTAACAACTGGCAACTATACCTATCCTACTACTTTCAGCTGGAGACACAGGAATGGCCCTACATCAGAACAATATAGACAATGGTCCAAATTTTCTCCTCCACAGAGATAAATGGAGTGGCCTAAGGACTTGCTAGCCATTGTGGGGCTGCAGGTTTTTGGTCAATGAAACTAGGCAGCAATTCCTATAATCATTCTAAAGAAATTTGTATGAAATTGCTCACCCTTTTTACAGGGGTTTTTCTCTGTGAAAAAGTTTCCACTGTACTTGTCAGTTAGGTCTGCCTAACCCTTTAAAACCGAAAGAAAAAGAGGTAGTGGGACTAGTTTCCTTACTCCTTGTATGTGAGAAACTAGTGAAGCTAAAACACGAGGGAAACTTTTTCCCACCCTCATTTAATGTATATGCAAGTCCTTGTGCAAAATATTCCTTACTGATCGAGCACTGATGCCAAGTTCAGCGGAATGTCTCCGAGGAGAACAAACTGGATGTTGCACCAAAGATTATCGGATACGTTCCACATTTTCTGGGGTCCTTACTGTTCGTGGGGCCCCCTCCGGTTTCATATTCATTAGTGTACCTCGTGTGCGAAGTGCATTCACCCAACGTAAGATTGTGTTACAGGCTGGAACAGCCTTATTTCGGTTAATGTTGAAGTGGCACCAGGACGCACAGGCCGAACTGCTGACAGATTCATTATTCTTCGTGTAACTGTCATAGGAACACACAATGCTCTATCGTCCACAGTGCCATGGCTTCACCTGAAAAGAAAGAACATACATATGTATGTTCTGAAAAGAAAGTTAAAAAAAAAAAAAGTAAGGCTCAATGGATCGAATGATGCCTAACCTCCTGGGGATGAGCGGTGTGATATGGTTTAACATCACAAAGTCCCCCTATTGGAAGGCTAGGACGGTGCCCCTTACAAACGACTTTGTAGTGTGGAATTTAATGAACCATGCCCTTGGTTCAACTTTGCCAATGGCAGGGTTCGAACTGCCATCACCTTGACCTTCGCCATAAGTAACAATGCCCTAACCCGCTTGCCAGTAATAGTCATTTTAAAAATGTCCATCCTCTCTGCCCCACCCTATATCCTACATTATAATACACATGTACCGAGTGATCTTTCCCCCTTACCAGGGAAGTAGCCAAAGTCAAAAGGCAGAATTCCACTTCCACACATTTCATCTCATCCACCATCTTTCCCTCTCATCTTGGCTCATTGTGGATGATGGGTCATCCCTGTATCTCACCCACTGCCCTGGGTCAGAAGTAATGTAGCAAGATACAGCACATCCAGAGCAAGGCTGCTGCATTTAATTGGTGACCCCTCCCTTTCCATCCCCTCATGCATAAACATTGAAGACAAGGAGAAATCCCTTTAGGTTGCATCAAAATATCATTCACATATAACCACTCCCTAACACCATCTCCCACCCATTCTCTTCCATTCGTCACAGTATCATCCATACACAGCCATTCTCTATTCACCCATATCTTCTGCCTTCTCCCTTCTTTCCTCAGCAGATATCTCCCTCTTGCTCAACACACACCCCTTTCATCCAAAGAAAATTTGCATACTTTCAGTTCTCTCTTTACTGTTTTTCAGCAGTAAAATGGGTCACCTATTACTTATTAGGCCTGCCTAACCCTTAAAACCAGAAAAAAAGAGATGGAGACTATTTTCCTGACTCCTTATACGTGAGAAACTAGTGAAGCTAGAACACAAAGGAAGCTCTCTTACCACCCTACTTTAACATATCTATGTACCAAGGGGCTTCTTCCCCCTTGTAAGTGAAGCAGTATCACCCTCACTTATCCTACTTACATTTCTTAATAGGGGGTGGAGGGTAGACTTGCCTCCCATTTGGAGGAAAAAAAAGCTGACTATGTCCTCCATCTCAAAGTGCATCTGGGGTCTCCCACCGGGGAAATTGGTGCTTCATGAAACGATTGAAACTGACTGTATATCTAGTTGGTCAAATTTGACTCTACTAATTAATAATAACTTCATTCTTCCCAGTACTAACACAAGTCATATGATAGTGTGGTAGTAGGGGTAGGAGATTATGGTCTCAGAAAGCCCCAAGTTACAATCCATATGATTGGTAGTGCTGGCCCAGTGGCTGTCCTATACTGGGGCTTGAAAGGCAGCACAGGTCAGCAGCAGCCAGCATGATTGTTTAGCCCTCTATAGCACATACATATACCAACGCCTTTTTCCCCTTGCAAGGGAGGTAGCCAAAAAGGAAAAGGCATAAAATCATTCCCACCCATTCCATCCCTGAATACACTCCACACCCCTCCACCCTCCCTCTTATCTTCGCAGCTCCTGGATGACGGGTCATCCCTGCACCTTGTCCACTGCCATGAGTCAGAAGCAGTGTCGCCAGACACAGCACGTCCCCAGCAAGACTGCTTCATCAAATCGCCCCCCCCCCTATAGTACATACATATACCAAGGCTTTTTTCCCCCTTACCAGGGGGGTAGCCAAAAAGGACAAGGCACAAAAACATTCCCACCCATTTCATCCCCGAAAACACTCCACACCCCTCCACCCTCCCTCCCATCTTAGCACCTCCTAGATGACGGGTCATCCCTGCACCCTGTCCACTGCCCTGGGTCAGAAGCAGTGTCACAGGACACAGCACATCCACAGCAAGGCCGCTTCATTATAGTAAAGGCATTATAACATGAGCCTTTGGGCAGAGCTGGGTGCAATCCCAGGAGTCCACATTGTTGCCACATCACCCCATCACATAAGAGGGACATACTACCTCTCTCTTTTTATTTATTTATATAGATATACATACACACACACCCTAGGTGAATCTTCCATGGTGGCAGATATGTGAATGACCCAACCTGCCTAATGTGTCCAAGTCGAGGACACTGTGGGCAGCAACATCCTGTTAGCCAGGTTGCCAAATGAAATGGAAACTTTACTGTCATTGTATTTCCCTCAAATCCCAATCCATTCATAACACCATTCAGTTATGAATATGTATACATATATTCTATAAATAGATAACATACAGGAGAACAGCGAGACAGATCACCATGTGGAGGTGGTCACTAGATGTGTGAACAATGGGAGTTTCCTTGGGCCATGCCAAAGGGCTCAGGTTAGGTTACATTTACTATAGCATTCACTCTGTTCACCCTGCATAGGGACAGGACTAGAAAGTGTGCCATAAAGATTACCCTTTTGACCTTCTCATGGGTAGGTAGCCATCCCCAATAAGATTCAAATTGTCGTAAGTAACAATAAAGCAACTACAACAGAACAAGTGAGCAGCAGCCTCTAAAATGCAACAGAGGGATAGGTTTTCCTTATCTGAGATGAATCTTATTTCAAGGTTTTGCAGCCCTCTCCATCCTATCTCTTGCTTAGGGAGGATGAGGCAAGGTCTTAGAATGGCATTCAATAAGAGGTTGAAGGAAAACCAACTGCTACCTCACCACGTCAAATGGTGCCCCCGAGTAACTCCAAGAATGAGGAAGTGACAGACTGGTAGTACATTCAGTCACTGCCTCTCCCTCTAACAATAAATTAATTTATCCAACTAACAACCATAACTTTTGATGATGGTGACTCAAAGTCCTAAATCAACCTACGTCAGCAGGCAGTGCATACTTGGTGGTCATCCTGTGTGAGAATGGAAAGTAGTGCAGCTTGGCAACAGCCTACATGATTGACCAGCCTTATTCAGTATCTGCTCTGCTCACCCTACATTGGTAAGGGGCAAGGAAAAGTTGACCAAAAACATAACCTTAAACCTAACCAGGCTGGGGAACCAGCTTCCAGTTTGGTCAACTATAATGTAATATGAATAATTAATAACATTCCCATAACCACAGCCCTTCTGTGGCACTCGCACATTGTACTGCAACAGTTCCCTGTGAGAAGAACAAAGAAACCCCTCTCCCTTCCCCCCTAATTCAAGAACAATATAAAATAGTAACACCTATGCAACTACTCACCTTCACACAGGGTAATAATTTCTGCCATCAGTGTTATCAACAGACCCAAGCTCCACAATCGGTACCTACAACTCTGCTAATCAAGATTCTTGATCGTAAAGTCTACCAACAATGAATGAATAAAAGAAAGAAAAAAAAAAAAAAAAGCATGATGACAACACAATTTGAAAACAAACATGGGACTACCTGTGATATGTGGTCCCAGGGGGGAAACCCTACCAAAAGAACTAAAACCAAGAGCACAGTATGATGTGGTCAAAGCTCTAACAACCCTGGCAGATACCCAAATTCAAACAACAACACAGAACATACAACAGTGTGGAAGTAGTCTACATTCAATCTATATTATCAAAACTAATAAAAGTGTACAAATTAAGAAAACCTTAACTAGTACAAAAAGCAATACCCCCGACATCAACAGTGACCCATTACCTATTGTGGGTTTAAGAGCAACAACTGATTAACTGAGATCTGAGACCACTGATATACAAAAGTTGCAAGACACAAATTGCTAATCATGTTAGTTTCTGTGCACTTGATACATATTAAACCAATTTAACCACCTCTGAATATTAGGTCATTATCCAGCATTAAAATCATACCAACACAGAATAGGCCTGCCCCACCTTAAACATATTTCTTCCTTGAGCGACTTATGGAACAATCTGGTGGCTGTTACCGGTTAACTGGGAACCATGGGTCTTGTCCAAGAGAAATGTGGACCAACAGATTTTTTGATTAAAAATATAATAATAATAATAAATTTAAAATTATCATTATTGGGTAGAATCATAAAGTCTAAAAAACTAATTACTTTATTTTAAACATACAAGACATTCGCAATAATATAACAAAAAGAGGCACTTATTGCTTCTCGATAATTATGAAGAAAAAGAAATAGCACTTTGTAAACACTAGCTATTTTTGTGAACCTTTCTTTTTTTCTTCTGAACCACTTGAAGATTTTAAAATCTGAAAAGAATAAATCAAATGCCTTAGAACTAATTCCATCAATTTAATAGTTTATAGACAAGTTTACTTGCCTCATTTAATTTTTCAAAACAACCTATAACTGCAATATGTAAGAAAAAGCTTTACCTTGAAACTTGTGGGTTCTTGTGATGCTCGTGCCTTCATAGCTTCTTCAATATTGCTGTTAATTGCTTTCTGAAGTTCCTTCTTGACCTTCATATTCTCAATGATTCTATTTTTCTTTGGGGCAATTACTCGTCCTGTGAACAAAAATATAAATAACTATATTTCATGATGGATGAAAACTTAATGAAATGTGCAACTGCATCAATAATGACCTTTCTTGGTTTGGTGAATGAATATATTGTATATATATATTTCCCATACTAAGGTATTGGCTGCATATGCCATCAATATTTTGAGGACATTGGTCAAACCCATGCAGACCAGTTACCGTTCATTTATGTTTATAAGAGAAATCTCATAGGGTTCTCTCTCTGTCTCCATCCGTCAAACTTGGCTTTAAATAAATGTTTTCTATTTGACTATATCCTCTTTGAAGTTATCCCAAAAGTTTATGCATCTACACAAGCTATGTTCCTTGATATTCTTCAGGCACTTTGCATTTTTTCCCATGACTTCTCGTTTCTCTCCCACCATATATCCTTCAACTGATACAACAATACCAACTGATACCAACAATGTTAACTCTTCTATTGAGAGATGATCCAGTTGTTTTAATCTTTTCTTATACAATTTGTCTGCTAGGCTGGGGACTATTTTGGTTACAGTTCCTTGTATTCTTCCAATCATACATCCTCGTTTGTGTAGGGACCAAAAACAGAGCATGTTCTAATTTAGGGTGGATCCTGTTCTTTATGAGTTTTTTCATCATCTCTCCATTTCCAAGTTGAAACTCCACAATTACATTGATCAACAGTTTGTATGTCTCACCAAAAAAATCTTATTAATGTGTATAATGGATGACAAATGTAACCTATACACCCAGGTCCTTCTTTCACACTTATAATTGTTCAATTTTCAACCAAGTAAATCATTGATGGCCTCTTGTATTATTCCTATTTGTTAGTTGTTACAAGAATGGATAAAGCAAAAAATATGGAAGTGAGGCAGAGAAAAAAAAGAGAGGTGGGAAGGGATCTATCTGATGGACATATCAAAGTGTTGGGGTGGCCTGGACATATGAGGAGCCGCGTGCTGTAGGGGCTCAAGCGCCAAATTAGGAATTCCGAGTAATTAAGCGTTAAAGTATGGGTACATATTACGGACATTATTTACGCGTAAAAATCAAACTGTAATATATCATTTGAAAGCTTTCGAACAGATCTTTTTTGCTATGTGTTTTTCATTATTTTTTTGTTGCATATTATTATTGAAATATGCAAATTTATGCACACCTATGTACGATTCCCAATATTCCCAATATGTGTGGCATGTAAATAAACATTCAAAATGGAAGGTAAATACATGTATAAAATATGTAATATAGTATGAATTTCATTATCCATTGTAATTATTTTTAATTATTTTTTTAAATTACGTTTTTTTTTTCTTCTTTTTTTTACTTTTTTTTTTACCAGACAGAGACAAATCGCAATAACTACATGAAATTCACACAATATTAGTCACACTCACCATTCCAGGGAAGATGTTGTGCCCACGTAACTTGAATAAGCGGGGGGGGATTAGTAATCGAGGATGTCGTCCGGCCCCTCATGCACGTCTACCTCACTCTCCCTTCAGTATGCAACTCTAACCCCTTGATACAGTGGGAACAAGGTAGAGAATCCTATCCCAGTCTATTGCCCCATGATCTAGAAGAGATGGAGCACCCAGAACATGCAAAAACCTGAAATTGCGGGAACTGGCGCTTGAGCCCCTACAGCACGCAGCTCCTCATATGGAAAGAATGAATAATTAACCTAACAAAGTCTGGACACCAAAGTAGATGGAAAGAGCTTGTGGGGAAGACTTTGCTTTGAGCTGGATGGTTGGGGTGAAGGAGGTCTGGCTGCACATGGAATGCCTATAGAGTATGGAATAGAGAATATAAAAGATACAAGAGAATGGATGGAGACCTGTGAATAGATGAAGAGATGAAGTGGAAGCATACAAGGTAAATCAGCTCCAACTGTCAGGACTGTCTAATCAAGAGCTGTGTCTTTATGTATTGCCTTGGACCCATGCAGTGATGAGGAACTGACCCTTCATTCCAAAGATGCTGAAACAGGAGGTATGGTAGAATGTATTTTGTGTATAATGTGGATGGGTGTGCTCTGATTCAGCCACCCCCTTCAGGGAGAAAAATCCTTTAATATACATTTTTCATCTGCTGTAGTGCTTGTCCTTGAGGACAATGTCACACCATGGAGGTGGAGTTACAGAGGTGATAAAGGAGACTCCTAATGAGGGTACTAGAGAGGAGGGAGAGCTGAAGATAAAAGTGGTCAACATTCTACTTTGAATGGAGGTTAATTTTCAATCATAAAAGAATGCTGTATGACACGTTTGTATGAATGTCAATAAGTCCATAAAAACACTACATTACACTTATGCAAACATTAGTAACAATAGCTCTCTTTAGAGCAAAACAGATGTGGTAAGCCTGATCCCCATCCAGTAACCAATGTTTACTCACTAGCTATCATTAAATATATTTTAAAAATTATGAGAAAAAGTATAATAAATTAATAAAAAATTATACACATACATTAGGAATAAAAGTACCCACGATAGAATGGGGGCATAGTAAAATTCAAGAATCACGTAGACATGGATACTTATCATGAAACTTACGTTGTTCAATAACCCAGGTCTCACTATTTACTGACACAACTGACAACACCGACAAAATCCAAACAAGGACGGTTTTTGCTCAAATGCACAATTCTATATATTTTCTTTAAAATGTATGACTTACATGTAATTTGATCAAAGAGAAGTCACATTTCTAGCCTCTGCAAAATTACCCACCACAGCTAACACCATCCGACTCACTAAATACCGACAAAACCCGAACAAGGACGGTTTTTGCTTAAATGCACAGTTTTATATAAAAAATTAACATATGGTTGCATTATTTGACCCATTTTCTTTCAAATGTGTGATTTCCATGTACAGTAATATGATCAGAGAAGTTATGTTTTTATCCTCTGCAAAATTACCGACCACAGCTACGATTCATCCAGCCGGCCATCTATGACCACTGGTGGTATGGATCAAACTACACTCTATTAAGTTTCTTACTATTTGTTATTAGTGTAATTGATTACATATAGTTGAATTATTTCAACTATTTTCTTTGAAATGTTATTTTCAAGTAATTTGACCAAAGAGAAGTTATATTTTAGCCTCTGCAAAATGACCGACCACAGCTACGAATACCATAACAAATTAGCATATGGTTGCATTATTTGACCTATTTTCTTTAGTATCTGTAATTCCCATGTAATTTGATCAAGGAGAAGTTATGTTTTTATCCTCTGCAAAATTAACGACCACAACTACAAATACCGTCCAACTCATTAATAGCCGACCAATGTCGACCAAACCCAAACAAGGACGGTTTTTGCTGAGATGCATGATTTTATATAAAAAAAATTAGCATATGGTTGCATTATTTGACCTATTTTCTTTAAAATATGTGATTTCCATGTAATATGATCAAAGAGAAGTTAAGTTTTTATCCTCTGCAAAATTACCGACCACAGCTACGATTCATCCAGCCCGACATCTATGATCACTAGTGGTATGGATCAAACTAAACTCTATTAAGTTTTTTACTGTTGTGTTACTAGTGTAATAGATTGCATATAGTTGAATTATTTCAACTATTTTCTTTAAAATGTTATTTTCATGTAATTTGACCAAAGAGAAGTTATGTTTTAGCCTCTGCAATATGACCAACCACAGCTACAAATACCGCAACAAATTAGCATATGGTTGCATTATTTGAACTATTTTCTTTAAAATGTGTGATTTTCATGTAATTTGATCAAAGAGAAGTTACGTTTTTATCCTCTGCAAAATTACCGACCACAGCTACGATTCGTCCAGCCCGCCATCTATGATCATTGGTGGTATGGATCAAACTTCACTCTATTAAATTTCTTACTATTGTGTTATTAGTGTAATAGACTGCATATAGTTGAATTATTTCAACTCTTTTCTTTAATAGAGTGAAGTTTGATCCATACCACCAGTGATCATAGATGGCGGGATGGACGGTATTCGTAGATGTGGTCGGTAATTTTGCAGAGGATAAAAACGTAACTTCTCTTTGATCAAATTACATGAAAATCACACATTTTAAAGAAAATAGTTCAAATAATGGAACCATATGCTAATTTGTTGCGGTATTCATTGCTGTGGTTGGTAATTTTTCAGAAGCTAAAAACATAATTTCTCTTTGGTCAAATTACATGAAAATCACATATTTTAAAGAAAATAGTTGAAATAATTCAACTATATGCAGTCTATTACACTAACAACACAATAATAAGAAACTTAGTAAAGTGTAGTTTGATCCATACCACCAATGATCATAGATGGCGGGCTGGACGAATCGTAGCTGTGGTCAGTAATTTTGTAAAGGATAAAAACGTAACTTCTCTTTGATCAAATTACATGGAAATCACACATTATAAAGAAAATAGGCCTAATAATGCAACCATATTCTAGTTTTTATATATAAAATTGTGCATTTGAGCAAAAACTGTCCTTCTTCGGGTTTTGTCAGTATTTAGTGAGTCGGACGGTATGCGTAGCTGTGGTGGGTAATTTTGCAGATGCTAGGAATGTGACTTCTCTTTGATCAAACTACTTGTAAGTCATACATTTTAAAGAAAATATGTCAAATAATGCAACCATATATATAAAATTGTGCATATGAGCATAAAACGTCCTTGTTTTTTTTTTTTTTCTATGCATAAGTGGACTTTGGTATGCTTTATATCTGATATTTGGAATCGGTTTTGTGGCTCGCCATTATATATTTTTTTCAATCTGTCAATGTCTTGCGATTCGGTAACCATACAGAGACAGCATATTCCAAATGTGGACGAACTTAATTATTTACATGAGGGTCCAAAAATCTTCAATGCCCTCTTAAAAGAGGTGAGAAAGAAAACCAAATGCTTGGTGGACAGCTTCAAAAATGCACGAGACAGGTTTCTGCGGAAGGTGCTAGACGAGCCTCCAGTGCCAGGCTACACCGCCATCAGTAGTTTTCTCCAAACTCAATACCAGACCAACTGGCCCTCACGAGGAGGGACAACAGGACTGGCAGCAGCGGTAAGTCCTAAGTCCTTGGTCGGTTTTGTCAGTAATTAGTAAGACCGCTCCAAACCATTCCAGACAAATACTCTTTCAAATGAAAAAAAAAGTGAAAAACATGTTTGCGTGATACTGGAAAAGAACCTAATAAACATCCTGTGACAAGAAATACAATGGATCACTTGAAGAATCGTCACCAAGACCAGTGAATGGAGAATATGGATAACCTAACCTAAAATCTAGGTACCCCGGAATTCATGCGCGGCGCCACTGTCGACCATGTAATGTTTACGTCGCCATTTGTTGCGGACCACTAGCTTCTGTTTAGTTTAATTTGAATGCTTCCCGCGTTCAGCGGATGCGCAAGATATTAAAATTACCTTGTTGTTTTGCAAGTGTATGCCCAATTCTTTAAATAGAAAATTTCTTCAGCGATTTGAACGGAAATTTGGTTATCAAACTCGGCAACATAGTTTTCCGAGTAAAAATATTAAGGTAAGGTATCACTAAATATTATTTAAATATACATAAACATGTTTATCAACCTATTTTCTCCCGGATATGAGAAGCTTAAGAGCGTTGATCACTTGATGTTTGAGCTTAGGGTCATCACATATAGGCATATCACCCATGAATCTGATGCGTCCAGTTCGTGTTTGATTTTGTTTACATATCACCATCGACGACCAAAACCACACAATGAGACAGTTTTTGCTCAAATGCATAATTTATATATAAAAAATAGCATATGGTTGCATTATTTGACCTATTTTCTTCAAAATGTGTGATTTCCATGTAAAATGATCGAAGAGAAGTTACGTTTTTATCCTCTGCAAAATTATCAACCGGCAACCAACGCCGACCAAACCCAAACAATGATGGCTTTTGCTCAAATGTATAATTTTAAATAAAAATTAGCATATGGTTGTATTATCTGACCTATTTTCTTTAAAATGTGTGACTTCCATGTAAAATCATCAAAGAGAAGTTACATTTTTATCCTCTGCAAAATTACCAACCGCCAACTGCCGACCAAAACCACGCAATGACGGTTTTTGCCCAAATGCATAATTTGTATATAAAAAATAACATATGGTTGCATTATTTGACCTATTTTCTTTAAAATGTGTGATTTCCATGTAAAATCATCAAAGAGAAGTTACGTTTTTGTCACTTGAGCAAAAGCCATCATTGTTTGGGTTTCGTCGGTGTTGGTTGCCGGTTGGTAATTTTGCAGAGGATAACAACGTAACTTCTCTTTGATTACTTTACATGGAAATCACCCATTTTAAAGAAAATAGGTCAAATAATGCAACCATATGCTATTTTTTATATATAAATTATGCATTTGAGCAAAAACCATCATTGTGTGGTTTTGGTCGACGGTCGACTTTGGTCGGCGTTTAGCGAGCCCCACCATTGACAGCTTCATGGTTGCCATGAAAAGGCAAATATGGTATGATGGAGATGTCTCACATTGTTTTTGACATGCTCATGTGATTTGTTGATCCATAAAACCCAAGTATTCCGAATTTTAATTAAATTGGACCAGTGGTTTAGAGTTAATGTGTATTTCTTTACCGAAATCTTTACAAATTACCACCCTTAATTCTAACACTTTGTTATGGTAAAGTCTAGCCACAAATGCGGGCTAAAAAAATAATTAAAAAAATCGTATCTCCCTTATTTTTCAAGCTATTTCAAAAATTTAAAAAGCATTTTGTTTCTAATAAAGTTGTCTTTCATATGCAACAATAATTCAAGGGTTATTATTATTATTTTTTTTTTTGTGGGGTACCTATAAAATCTAAACTAAACATAGCACACCCAAAGAATGTCACACTGTCGAAATCTGGGGTGACAATGCGATCCAATACAATCTATTAAGACCAGTACATTATCCTGCAATGTCATTGGTTACGCAATAGCGAATTAATACAAAAATGCAATAATGGGAAAAATGTAACTAACTGTAAGCAACTGAAGCCAAAACACTGTACCTCCTTTCTTTTTTAAATTGGTCTGCTTCTTCTTCTTTTCTTTTTGGGGCACGGGGTGTGCCTTCTTGCTTTTAAAATTTCCTTGTGGCATGACTAATTAATATAAAATCTCTCGAGGTAGCACTTTAATAATTTTCCTAGGAATCTCTATTTCGGTATCTACACGTTGCGTCCAATGTTTTGGTTTCGATGTTTCTGGTGATTCATTCAACATGTTTTGCTTTAAAGTTTTGCGCAAGTAAAGTTGATGAAGGAATTAAGTTTGTCCTAATGGTAACCATGTTTTAATAATAATATAAAGATAAATCAACCATCAATATATTTACTGAAAATACGATATGAATTACATTTTAGTTGCAATACTAATTCCGGATTCCATTGAGCTTCGGGTCTCTAATCATATGGATTGATAATAAATATCTGTTATTAGACAGGTTAGAAATAAACGAGGATACGACTGCATATAAACCTATATTTTTAACTTAATAGACCAAATTGCCAATTTATGCTGCTCTCCAATTTGGGAAATGGTAGATACGGACTGGCAGCGTGACAGAAAATATAAACACGGAGATGGAATGATGCGATAAATCTGAGAATGATGACCCTGGAGAGATATTTATGGTAAGCTGTGTCTTTTCTTGGATGAGGGCTTGGAATGAAACCGAGGACTAAGAAATGCCAGAGACGACCTTTCACCTACTGAAAATCATTTAGTAATTTGAGAATTTCGTCAGGAATATTGTACAGAAGAGGTAGTCACAGAGGTGTCCAGGGAGACTGAAGGATAATAGTAGAATGGAGAGAGAATTCGAATTAAGAACGATAAGACTTTTTTTAATCAAGTTTCATGTAAAAAATAGAATGCTCGTAGAACTGTCGCTAATTGGCTGCATGAAGATTACGCAGTCAGAACTC
The DNA here is from genome assembly GCF_046742065.1 of Oratosquilla oratoria. Lineage (NCBI taxonomy): Eukaryota > Metazoa > Arthropoda > Malacostraca > Stomatopoda > Squillidae > Oratosquilla > Oratosquilla oratoria. Next base: position 51,568,318 of record NC_134797.1, on the reverse strand, counting down.
CATATGGGGGAAAATAATTCAACAACGTGGAAATAACTTTTAGTGTGTGTTTTTAATTACGAGGTGAATTGAGAAAAGTGGAAAGCAAACACAAGTGAAGGCTTCTAGAGCAAATAATAATGATTGGCAAAACGAGTGGATCAAATGTGTGCCAAGATGAAGAACAAACGATATACAAGGTTTGACTTGCTACTTACCAAAGAACTACAGTGATTTAATTTTTCAAAGAATACATGTTCCATAGGAAAACATGATGTAATAATATTTAGATTTCAATTTGCAGGGGGATAGATCGTGGACGCCCAGCTCATTTGGCGCCATTTGCGTTGGGTCTCGTTACATACATATACAAAATCATTGCCAGTATGACACCTCATGAAATGGTTCAGCTCTCGGAAATTCAACACCGGTTGCACTTTGTTCTTGGTTGGCTGCACCACTGCCATCAGCGGCAAGATTCCCATCTTCCACCGACTCCTCCCAAGGACTCAAAATTCCCTCAACAATCCACCGCTCTACTTCCGGTGTCACTAATTGCAGAGAAAACAGAGAAAACCGAGAAAATACAAGAAAGGACGAGTTTTGCTCAAATGCACACTTCTATATATGGATGGTTGCATATAGTTGAGTTATTTAATTTTTTTTCTTTAAAATGTGTGATTTTCATGTAATTTCACCAAAGAGAAGTTGTTTTAGTCTCTGCAGTATGACCGACCACAGCTACATATACCGTAACAAATTAGCATATGGTTGCATTATTTGAACTATTTTATTTAAAAGGTGTGATTTTCATGTAATTTGATCAAAGAAAAGTAACGTTTTTATCCTCTGCAAAATTACCGAGCCCAGCTACGATTCGTGGTTACGATTCGTGGTTACCGCTAGCCTGCCATCTATGTTCTGCGAATGCAGATCATCACTGAGCGTCAGAGTTGCCAGATTGGCGTTTTCAATGCCAAATTTTGTATCTTTGGAATGTTTTTACTGTGTTTGGCAGGAAATTTTGTTGGGTGGCATTTTTGGGAATTTGGCATTTTGGGGGGGCGTTTTTAAATACCCGGTCATGATTAGAGATCACTTTTACTTATATCAAGAATTAAATGATGATGTATATGAATGATATAAATTTATCTTGGTTATCATGCGGGAAATGTTGCAAAGATTTTGTGCCTAGCCAAAGGATGTTTCAGCTCTTCTTTAGTGAAAATATGTAAGAACGGAGTGGCGCATCAAACATTTCTAAATCTGATGATGCTTTTGATTATATTAGGCACAATAGAAAAGTCACATGTATTTTTTATTCATGTATGTCAGTCTCTAGGAGGTTGTTTAATAAACTGGTTTAATTTATTGTAGAGGGTAATAAAAAGTTTACTTAGGAACTTAAACGTAATGTATGGAGTAATACATTTTATTTTAGTTATTGGTATTTTTTCTTTCTCACATAATACGGAGTATAATATATTTTATTTTGGAAGTTCATATCTTTCCTTCTCACACACAGTCTTGAAAGTAGATTTATTTCAGAGGATGGTGGTTTATTACAGTACCACTAGAATTAAATGATGGTGTACATGAGTGATATAAATTGATCTTGGTCATATCATGTGACATTGTTTTATATTGGCTAGTCAACAGTAAAAAAAAAATTATATTGTAATTGTAGTTATACACACTATTTTTAACTACTTGATCTTGGTTATATCATGTGGTATTGTTTTATATTGGCTAGTCAACCGTAAAAAATAGTTTTCATGTAATTGTAGTTATACACATTATTTTTAACTACACATGTAAAACCAAAATGCAAAAAAGAAAAAATCTTAGAAAATGTAATGGTTGGCATTTTGGGGCATGTTTTAAAAACAATTTGGCAGTTTTTGGCAGCATTTTGTCAGAAGTTGGCATTTTTCCTGGTAGAAAACCTGGCAACCCTGCTAAGCGTGGTTGATGGAGTTGGCCAAAAACATAATACTTTTAGAATTTCTTGTGAGGTTCGAACATGTGGGGCATATTTGCATACTAACTTGAATAAATGTAGAGTGATTTTTTTTAAACTATTGTTGTTTATTTCTTTATAATACAAAGGTTGCTTGATATTCCATGCAATTAAATAAAAAAAAATCATTAAATTTTATTTGAAATGCGCTATACAAAATTTATATGCTATGAAATATGACATTGCATACATGGTATTATGCAAAGTAGACCACTTGAAAAAAGAAACTAACGAAGCAGAGCGCTTTCGTATATTACATATTCAATGCAAAAAGTACATTGTTGAATAGAAATACATATTTTGTATATACATGAAAAAGGAATACAAAAACTCCATTAAATATTGACGTCAACTTCGCCGTGTTCCATCATGCCAACCAAGAAGACCACAGAATGGACTGGGATAACGCACCAGTTATATTCAAATCCCATTGTAGCTTTCAAAGTGGTACCATCGCAAATGCCAAGATATTCCGCAAACTACGTTCCAAGAACTCGGTGAGATGTCCCTTGGGTACTGGTGCAACTCTTGCGTAAGGAACGGGTGCTTCGAGGATAAACTGTTGCTTTTTTGTATAACCATAGTAGTTTGTTGCAGGAAGCACAAAAAGGGAACAAATATTTTTGCACAATACACCAAGTACATCAACACCTATAACCTTGGGCAAGTTTGAATTTAAGATTTGTTATATTCTTGGGGGTGTTTCTCGGCGTGTTTCAAGTATCGGTTATCGCTTATCGCCCCCCCCCCCCATAACAATCCTGGATCCGTGCCTGGGTGGTATGGATCAAACTTCACTCTATTTAGAAACACTATTGTGTTTTTAGTGTAATAGACTGCATATAGTTGAATTATTTTCTTTAAAAGGTGTAATTTCCATATAATATGATCAAAGAGAAGTTACGTTTTTATCTGCAGAGATATGATAGATTCTGAATGGAGAACATTCACGCTCGATTGCTCATCACATCAATTACGCCCTGTCATTTACCCTAGTCCCTATCTCTGATTGACGTGCTAACCACACCGCAATTACCGAAAGTACTGCTACCCGAGACTTCCCCCTTCTTGAGAAATCTCGCTCTGGCAGGATTATGTCCCGGTCTCACGCGTTTAGGCGCACTCGGGCCTCGTGTTCGATAATTGTTGCGAGATTACAAAGGCGGAGCATGCCGACAGGAGACCTTTTGGCCCATATCTAGGTCGGATGCGAGAAAAAATCATAATAGTAAAAAATAAATAAATAAAAACTATAATAATGTAGATAACAAATAGAATACATAAATAAATGCAAAGGTATAGTTAGATAATAAACAGGTTTCGTGCGTTAAGCGACTTATTTGGCACCAAAAGGATTTTTTTATGTTCATTCATCCATTCATCCATAAATAAATAAATAAAAGTAAATAAAATATAAATAAAGAATGACCCAAGTAGTTATGTTGGTGCTCAAAAAATAATAATGGCATTTTGGTGTTCTAAATTTTAAGTAAACAAAGAAACGAGTTAAGCGTAAACATGTCCAGCTTCAGAATAAACTAAATACTTTGCGAGCAGCATCGCGATGGCATATCAGATGTCAATGATTTCCTTCGTCATGTTGGAAGAAGTCTGCGATCATGAACTAAAAGTTTCAATAAACTGTGTTTCTCATGATGATATCTGTGCTAGAACGTTGACAAATACCCGTAATTCTACTCGTCTTACATAATTGTAAATTTATTAAAGTGATTTATATATTACATTGTATTGAAAAATGTATATCATATGTGTCTATACATAGTAAAGAATTATCTATACATAAATTTCAATCGTTCTTGAATGATTGTATTACATTGTACTGAAAATAATGCATATCATATGTGTCTATAAATAATAAAGAATTGTATAGACATGAATTTCAATCTATCTTTTTTTCTTAATATAGATATTTTAAGCTGATTATCCTATTATAACTTGAAGATGAGGACTTGTCCAGAAGACTAAATGCCTGAAGACCAGTTATTTTGCAAAGGAAGACCAATTGTCCGAAGACTAAATGTCCCGAAGACTAAATGTCCCGAAGACTAAATGTCCGAAGACTAAATGTCCGAAGACTAAATTTTAGTCCGAAGACTAAATTTTAGTCCGAAGACTAAATTTTAGTCCGAAGACTAAATTTTAGTCCGAAGACTAAATTTTAGTCCGAAGACTAAATTTTAGTCCGAAGACTAAATTTTAGTCCGAAGACTAAATTTTAGTCCGAAGACTAAATTTTAGTCCGAAGACTAAATTTTAGTCCGAAGACTAAATTTTAGTCCGAAGACTAAATTTTAGTCCGAAGACTAAATTTTAGTCCGAAGACTAAATTTTAGTCCGAAGACTAAATTTTAGTCCGAAGACTAAATTTTAGTCCGAAGACTAAATTTTAGTCCGAAGACTAAATTTTAGTCCGAAGACTAAATTTTAGTCCGAAGACTAAATTTTAGTCCGAAGACTAAATTTTAGTCCGAAGACTAAATTTTAGTCCGAAGACTAAATTTTAGTCCGAAGACTAAATTTTAGTCCGAAGACTAAATTTTAGTCCGAAGACTAAATTTTAGTCCGAAGACTAAATTTTAGTCCGAAGACTAAATTTTAGTCCGAAGACTAAATTTTAGTCCGAAGACTAAATTTTAGTCCGAAGACTAAATTTTAGTCCGAAGACTAAATTTTAGTCCGAAGACTAAATTTTAGTCCGAAGACTAAATTTTAGTCCGAAGACTAAATTTTAGTCCGAAGACTAAATTTTAGTCCGAAGACTAAATTTTAGTCCGAAGACTAAATTTTAGTCCGAAGACTAAATTTTAGTCCGAAGACTAAATTTTAGTCCGAAGACTAAATTTTAGTCCGAAGACTAAATTTTAGTCCGAAGACTAAATTTTAGTCCGAAGACTAAATTTTAGTCCGAAGACTAAATTTTAGTCCGAAGACTAAATTTTAGTCCGAAGACTAAATTTTAGTCCGAAGACTAAATTTTAGTCCGAAGACTAAATTTTAGTCCGAAGACTAAATTTTAGTCCGAAGACTAAATTTTAGTCCGAAGACTAAATTTTAGTCCGAAGACTAAATTTTAGTCCGAAGACTAATTTTTAGTCCGAAGACTAAATTTTAGTCCGAAGACTAAATTTTAGTCCGAAGACTAAATTTTAGTCCGAAGACTAAATTTTAGTCCGAAGACTAAATTTTTAGTCCGAAGACTAAATTTTAGTCCGAAGACTAAATTTTAGTCCGAAGACTAAATTTTAGTCCGAAGACTAAATTTTAGTCCGAAGACTAAATTTTAGTCCGAAGACTAAATTTTAGTCCGAAGACTAAATTTTAGTCCGAAGACTAAATTTTAGTCCGAAGACTAAATTTTAGTCCGAAGACTAAATTTTAGTCCGAAGACTAAATTTTAGTCCGAAGACTAAATTTTAGTCCGAAGACTAAATTTTAGTCCGAAGACTAAATTTTAGTCCGAAGACTAAATTTTAGTCCGAAGACTAAATTTTAGTCCGAAGACTAAATTTTAGTCCGAAGACTAAATTTTAGTCCGAAGACTAAATTTTAGTCCGAAGACTAAATTTTAGTCCGAAGACTAAATTTTAGTCCGAAGACTAAATTTTAGTCCGAAGACTAAATGTCCGAAGATTAAATGTCCGAAGATTAAATGTCCGAAGACTAAATGTCCGAAGACTAAATGTCCGAAGACTAAATGTCCGAAGACTAAATGTCCGAAGACTAAATGTCCGAAGACTAAATGTCCGAAGACTAAATGTCCGAAGACTAAATGTCCGAAGACTAAATGTCCGAAGACTAAATGTCCGAAGACTAAATGTCCGAAGACTAAATATCCGAAGACTAAATGTCCGAAGACTAAATGTCCGAAGACTACATGTCGGAAGACTAAATGTCCGAAGACTAAATGTCCGAAGACTAAATGTCCGAAGACTAAATGTCCGAAGACTAAATGTCCGAAGACTAAATGTCCGAAGACTAAATGTCCGAAGACTAAATGTCCGAAGACTAAATGTCCAAAGACTAAATGTGACAATGGTTAATCAATTAATAAAGGTTTATTGTATAAATTATGTACATGGATATATACATTTATATACAATGCGGGTAACAGCACGCCAGTGGGGGAGTTATCGTGCCCTAGTGGGTGGAAGGTGAGAGCGTGGGCCCTTTCCCTCAGGTGGGCGGCGTGGGCTGTAAAAGGCAGCCACTTGTCCACGGATCCATGACAAAATACCTCCACCCAAAATACCTCCTAAACCACCCATAATACCTCCTAAACCACCCATAATACCTCCTAAACCACCCATAATACCTCCATACGGAAACAGCATATTCTATGTGGACAAACTAACGATTTATATAGCTTGTTAAGTGATGGACTTTTGAAATGCATAGGTATAGTTAGATAATAAACAAACAGGTAGATAATAAATAATAATAAATTGACATATAACTAATAATAAATGAAAATCAAACAGACAAATGATAACAAAACAAAAACAATATGCATAGTATAGAATCCCATAGAAAGTATCATTAGAGGACTTTTTCATTCAGGATTATGGTAGTATGGTAGATCAAAGGAATAATAAATTCTATATAGAAATTATTAATCAAAGGAATCAATGAAAATCAAACAATAAACTCTTTGATCTGTGCACCAATGGTGTCTGGTGATTTTTGCTCACTTGACGATTTAGGATTTTAACCTACAAAGGATTACAAAGGCGGAGCATGCCGACAGGAGACCTTTTGCTCCATATCTAGGTCGGATGCGATAAAATCTTAATTATAATAAATGAATAAATAAAAACTAATGCAAATAACATAAAATACATAAATAAATGCATAGGTATAATTAAATAATAAAGAAACAGGTAAATAGTAAATAATAATAGATTGACATATAATTAATAATACATGAGAATTAGACAGACAAATGATAAAACAAAAACAAATAATATAAAATAAAAGATTAATTACAGTATCTTGCTTAGGTGTTTACCTAAATGATTTTTAAATGTCATGGACATTTTGGAATGATATTGTAAACAATACGTACAGTAGAGTATAGAATCCTATATCAGTACCTGGTCGCCATCTGTAATGGCATATAGTAATTAAGCCGATTTTCAAAAATAAAATAAAATAGATAGATAGATAAATAAATAAAATAAAATAAAATAAGATACATCTGACTCCAATTACTATATGCCAAACTTCCATGTTGAATCAGCCTAACCCAAAAAGTGAAGTACCTACAGTCAAGCAGAAATTCGGGTGAAGCCCTTCTGGTAAGATTACAAAGGATTACAAAGGCGGAGCATGCCGACAGGAGACCTTTTGGTCCATATCTAGGTCGGGTGCGAAAAAATCATAATAATAATAAATTAATAAATAAAAACTATAATAATGTAAACAACAAATAAAATACATAAATAAATGCATAGGTATAGTTAAATAATAAACAAACAGGTAAATAGTAAATGATAATAAATTAACATATAACTAATGATAAATGAAAATCAAACAGACAAATGATGACAAAACAAATAATATAAAATAAATCATAATCATTACAGCATCTTGCTTAGGTGTTTATCTAAATGATTCTTAAAGCTTTGAACTGAACTACATTGCACTACCTGTGCAGGAAGTTTATTCCATTCATTAATTACACGGTTGGCGAAGTTTTTTTTCTACCTACTTCCAAATTGAATCTATTTCCGGACAGTTTGAGACCATTGTTTCTTGTCTGATTCTCATTCAATGTGAAAATTTTGTCACTTTTGATGTTGTCAATTCCCTTTAGAATTTTAAAGGCCGGTATCAAGTCACCTCTGAGTCTACCCTTTTTTAGGGAAAACAGATTTTTTAAATCAGTTTTGTGGCTCGCCGTTGTACTTTTTCCAGTCTGTCAATGCCTTTAATGAGATTCGGTGACCATACGGAAACAGTATATTCCAAGTGTGGACGAACTAACGATTTATATAGCTTGTTAATGAGTGATGGACTTTTGAAGTCAAAAGATCGCGCAATCAGTCCTAAAATCTTATTTGCTTTCTCAGAGGCTGAAATACGCTGCTTGGTTGATTTGAGATCGTTACTGATAATTACGCCGAGATCTTTTTCACTATCCAATTTTGTTAACGAATTTCCAAATAACTTGTAATCGTACTTACTGTTATTTTTACCTATGTGCATTACCTTGCATTTACTTGTGTTCATTATCCATTTTTCAGACCATTGCTGTAATTGATCTAAATCTTCTTGAATATCTAATTGGTTTAAGTGATCATTTGCCATGCCGCACAGTTTTGTATCATCAGCAAATTTGGAAACAGTAGTCCATTGTCTATATCATTTATATATACTATGAATAAAAGTGGCCCAAGAACGGAACCCTGAGGAACTCCACTTGTAATATTTTTCCGTCTAGAAGTTTTTCCATTTAAAACAACTCTCTGTTTTCGATCATTCAACCAATTACTAGATGAAATCCCTACACACACCTATGCAAAAACATAAAGTTCGGGTGAAACCCTTCTGTGTGCCCTTTATAATTGTAACACTGATAGTCCTTCATTGCTCTTTGTCTTGGTTATGTGAAACTATCCAAAAATAAATTGATATTCGTATAAAATCATTGATTCTTTGCTTACTTACACATAACATTTCTTTAACATTTTAGTTATTTGGATTATTTTTATTTCATCATTATATATTTTTCAGGTTTTTTTTTCCCTTTCTTATTCATAGAGAATCAGAAACAATGCATGTCTGATGCTGTGTGATTCTCATATGTATGTCTGAAAGTTGATGGCAGGAAACTAAGTAATTTATCATCTTTTTGTATTCGTCACGTGACATAGTAAAACCCAACTAATATAAATTATTCATGCCTAATTTAACATTTTCATGCCTGCTGTTCAAAAGAATCATCTTTTATTATTTTTTCTTGGTTTGAGATCGTAATATACACCACGAATTATGCTGTGCCCAGATGTCGCAACCAGTACTTTGTGACCAAATATCGTGTGCCCAAATGTCTTGTGCCTAAATATCCTGTGCCCAAATATCCTGTGCCCAAATGTCTGGATACCCACAGAACATCCCACGTAGAGTCGTTGTTCTTGCCTTTATAGATTGTCCGCACTCGTAAATTCGTGGCTAGGTGCTAATTCCTGCACAGTGCTACCGAAAAAGAGTTGGACTGGCAATTCCATCCCCGGTTACATGAATCGTTCGGTTCTTCACACCACCACATTTGTCAAGGACTGCAACGGCATTCGTATCAGGTTCCAGATGAGCTTCAAACTTGCCTAAGGTTATAGGTGTTGATGTACTTGGTGTATTACGCAAAAATATTTGTTCCCTTTTTACGCTTCCTGCAACAAACTACTATGGTTATACAAAAAAGCAACAGTTTATCCTCGAAGCACCCGTTCGTTACGCAAGAGTTGCACCATTACCCAAAGGACATCTCACCGAGTTCTTGGAACGTAGTTTGCGGAATATCTTGGCATTTGCGATGGTACCACTTTGAAAGCTACAATGGGATTTGAATATAATTGGTGCGTTATCCCAGTCCATTCTGTGGTCTTCTTGGTTGGCATGATGGAACACGGCGAAGTTGACGTCAATATTTAATGGAGTTTTTGTATTCCTTTTTTATGCATATATAAAATATGTATTTCTATTCAACTATGTCCTCTTTGCATTGAATATGTAATATACGAAAGCGCTCTGCTTCGTTAGTTTCTTTTTTCAAGTGGTCTACTTTGCGTAATACAATGTACGCAATATCATATTTCATAGCTTATAAATTTTGTATAGCGTATCTTAAATAAAATTTAATGAAAATTTTGTATTTAATTGTATGCAATATTTATGTAATCTTTGTATTGTAAAGAAATAAACAACAACAGTTTTTAAAATAAAAATGTTCACTCTACCACATGTTCGAACCTCACAAGAAATTCTAAAATTATTATGTTTTTGGCCAACTTCATCAACCACGCTTAGCAGGGTTGCCAGGTTTTCTACCAGGAAAAATGCCAACTTCTGACAAAATGCTGCAAAAATGTTTTTAAAACATGCCCCAAAAATGCCAACCATTACATTTTCTAAGATTTTTTTTTTGTATTTTGGTTTTACATGTGTAGTTAAAAATAATGTATATAAATACAATTACAATATGAAAAATAGTTTTTTACGGTTGACTAGCCAATATAATACAATACCACATGATATAACCAAGATCAACTAGTTAAAGATAATGTGTATAACTACAATTACAATATAAAATATTTTTCTACTGTTGACTAGCCAATGTAAAACAATGTCACATGATATGACCAAGATCAATTTATATTATTCATGTACATCATCATTTAATTCTAGCGGTACTGTAATAAACCACCATCCTCTGAAATAAATCTACTTCAATACTGTGTGAAAAGGAAAGAAAGATATGAACTTCCAAAATAAAATATATTATGTGAGAAATTATGTGAAAGAAAAAATACCAATAACTAAAATAAAATGTATTACTCCATACATTACGTTTAAGTTCCTAAGTAAACTTTTTGGTATCCTCTACAATAAATTAAACCAGTTTATTAAACAACCTCCTAGAGACTAAGATGTACATAATTAGAAAATGCATTTGTGACTTTTCTATTGTGTCTAAATATAATCAAAAGCATCATCAGATTTAGAAATGTTTGATGCACTACTGCGTTATTACATATTTTCACTAAAGAAGAGCTGAAACATCCTTTGGCTAGGCACAAAATCTTTACATTTCCCACATAACCAAGATAAATTTATATCATTCATATACATCATCATTTAATTCTTGATACAAGTAAAAGAGTGATCTCTAATCACGACCGGGTATTTAAAAACGCCCCCCAAAAATGCCAAATTCCCAAAAATGCCACCCAACAAAATTTCCTGCCAAACACAGTAAAAACATTCCAAAGATACAAAATTTGGCATTAAAAACGCCAATCTGGCAACTCTGACGCTCAGTGATGATCTGCATTCGCGGAACATAGATGGCAGGCTAGCGGTAACCATGAATCGTAACCACGAATCGTAGCTGGGGTCGGTAATTTTGCAGAGGATAAAAACGTTACTTCTCTTTGATCAAATTACATGAAAATCACACCTTTTAAAGAAAATAGTTCAAATAATGCAACCATATGCTAATTTGTTACGGTATATGTAGCTGTGGTCGGTCATACTGCAGAGACTAAAACATAACTTCTCTTTGGTGAAATTACATAAAAATCCACACATTTTAAAGAAAAGAGTTTAAATAATTCAACTATATGTAGTCTATTACACTAATAATACAACAATAAGAAACTTAAAAGTGTAGTTTGATCCATACCACCAGTAATCATAGACGGCGGGCTGGACGAGTCGTAGCCGGGGTCGGTAAAATTGCAGATGATAAAAACGTAAGTTCTCTTTGATCATATTACATGGAAATCACACACTTTAAAGAAAATAGTTCAAATAATGCAACCATACATATATAGAAGTGTGCATTTGAGCAAAACCCGTCCTTTTTTTGTATTTTCTCTGTTTTCTCTGTTTCTCTGCAATTAGTGAGACCCAGAAAGGACGAGTTTTGCTCAAATGCACACTTCTATATATGGATGGTTGCATATAGTTGAGTTATTTAATTTTTTTTTCTTTAAAATGTGTGATTTTCATGTAATTTCACCAAAGAGAAGTTATGTTTTAGTCTCTGCAGTATGACCGACCACAGCTACATATACCGTAACAAATTAGCATATGGTTGCATTATTTGAACTATTTTATTTAAAAGGTGTGATTTTCATGTAATTTGATCAAAGAAAAGTAACGTTTTTATCCTCTGCAAAATTACCGAGCCCAGCTACGATTCGTGGTTACCGCTAGCCTGCCATCTATGTTCTGCGAATGCAGATCATCACTGAGCGTCAGAGTTGCCAGATTGGCGTTTTCAATGCAAAATTTTGTATCTTTGGAATGTTTTTACCATGTTTGGCAGGAAAATTTGTTGGGTGGCATTTTTGAGAATTTGGCATTTTTGGGGGGCGTTTTTAAATACCCGGTCGTGATTAGAGATCACTTTTACTTATATCAAGAATTAAATGATGATGTATATGAATGATATAAATTTATCTTGGTTATATCATGCGGGAAATGTTGCAAAGATTTTGTGCCTAGCCAAAGGATGTTTCAGCTCTTCTTTAGTGAAAATATGTAAGAACGGAGTAGCGCATCAAACATTTCTAAATCTGATGATGCTTTTGATTATATTTAGACACAATAGAAAAGTCACATGTATTTTTTATTCATGTATGTCAGAGTCTCTAGGAGGTTGTTTAATAAACTGGTTTAATTTATTGTAGAGGGTAATAAAAAGTTTACTTAGGAACTTAAACGTAATGTATGGAGTAATACATTTTATTTTAGTTATTGGTATTTTTTCTTTCTCACATAATACGGAGTATAATATATTTTATTTTGGAAGTTCATATCTTTCTTTCCTTTTCACACACAGTCTTGAAAGTAGATTTATTTCAGAGGATGGTGGTTTATTACAGTACCACTAGAATTAAATGATGGTGTACATGAGTGATATAAATTGATCTTGGTCATATCATGTGACATTGTTTTACATTGGCTAGTCAACAGTAAAAAAAAAAATTATATTGTAATTGTAGTTATACACACTATTCTACTTGATCTTGGTTATATCATGTGGTATTGTTTTATATTGGCTAGTCAACCGTAAAAAATAGTTTTCATGTTGTAATTGTAGTTATACACATTATTTTTAACTACACATGTAAAACCAAAATGCAAAAAAGAAAAAATCTTAGAAAATGTAATGGTTGGCATTTTGGGGCATGTTTTAAAAACAATTTGGCAGCATTTTGTCAGAAGTTGGCATTTTTCCTGGTAGAAAACCTGGCAACCCTGCTAAGCGTGGTTGATGGAGTTGGCCAAAAACATAATACTTTTAGAATTTCTTGTGAGGTTCTAACACGTGGGGCATATTTGCATACTAACTTGAATAAATGTAGAGTGATTTTTTTTTTTTAACTATTGTTGTTTATTTCTTTATAATACAAAGGTTGCTTAATATTCCATGCAATTAAATGAAAAAAATCATTAAATTTTATTTGAAATGCGCTATACAAAATTTATATGCTATGAAATATGACATTGCATACATGGTATTATGCAAAGTAGACCACTTGAAAAAAGAAACTAACGAAGCAGAGCGCTTTCGTATATTACATATTCAATGCAAAAAGTACATAGTTGAATAGAAATACATATTTTGTATATACATGAAAAAGGAATACAAAAACTCCATTAAATATTGACGTCAACTTCGCCGTGTTCCATCATGCCAACCAAGAAGACCACAGAATGGACTGGGATAACGCACCAGTTATATTCAAATCCCATTGTAGCTTTCAAAGTGGTACCATCGCAAATGCCAAGATATTCCGCAAACTACGTTCCAAGAACTCGGTGAGATGTCCCTTGGGTACTGGTGCAACTCTTGCGTAAGGAACGAGTGCTTCGAGGATAAACTGTTGCTTTTTTGTATAACCATAGTAGTTTGTTGCAGGAAGCACAAAAAGGGAACAAATATTTTTGCACAATACACCAAGTACATCAACACCTATAACCTTGGGCAAGTTTGAATTTAAGATTTGTTATATTCTTGGGGGGTGTTTCTCGGCGTGTTTCAAGTATCGGTTATCGCTTATCGCCGCCCCCCCCCCCCCATAACAATCCTGGATCCGTGCCTGGGTGGTATGGATCAAACTTCACTCTATTTAGAAACACTATTGTGTTTTTAGTGTAATAGACTGCATATAGTTGAATTATTTTCTTTAAAAGGTGTAATTTCCATATAATATGATCAAAGAGAAGTTACGTTTTTATCTGCAGAGATATGATAGATTCTGAATGGAGAACATTCACGCTCGATTGCTCATCACATCAATTACGCCCTGTCATTTACCCTAGTCCCTATCTCTGATTGACGTGCTAACCACACCGCAATTACCGAAAGTACTGCTACCCGAGACTTCCCCCTTCTTGAGAAATCTCGCTCTGGCAGGATTATGTCCCGGTCTCACGCGTTTAGGCGCACTCGGGCCTCGTGTTCGATAACACTGGGGAACACTCATTTTGTTGCATTTAAAAAAAGACTTTTCTATAGTCAACTCTAGTGTGCTGATTTCAAATCTGAAGTCGGGTTTTGTCTGCAAGCTACAGATTTTATGCAATTTGACATTTTTATTTATTTTTTAAATTTTCGTTATTATAGGAAATTGCAATATCAGCCACAATTCTTTTGTTCACTTGAATCTTAAAACAGTATGAAAGCCATTTCTGTACATTTATTAAGGCAAAAGAAACAGAACATTAACAGAACATCTATCCCAAAGTTAGATTAGCATCCTTCAGAACATCACCACAGCTGATGGAAGCTTATCAATTTCTTTGTGTATTTTTTCAGGCAGGAATTTGCGTTTGTAACTTTTGCGTTTGTACATTTCATCTGGGCAATTTCGTTTAATGCTCCAGCAGTAGTCAGAAATCATACTTTTGTCCCAGCGCCCTTGGTAGCGTTCTTCCATGATCTTTAGGTCTTGGTGGAATCGTTCTCCTTGTTCGTCACTCACAGCCCCCAGGTTGTCAGGGAACTGATCAAGGTGGCTGTTCAAAAAATGAAGCTTGATGCTCATGTTGCACCCGAGATCACGAAAAGCGTGGAGCATTCTGTTCACAAGTTCACTGTAGTTCTCCGCCTTATTGTTTCCAAGGAAGTTCTGAACGACTGCCACAAAGGATAACCATTCTGCCCTTTCTAAAGCGGTCATCTTAGCAACAAACTGATCATCACGAATTAGGGTTCGAATCTGTGGGCCATCAAACACGCCTGCTTTGATCTTCTCAAATGATAACCCTGGTAAAGCTGTGATGATGTGTTGGAAACATTCACCTTCGGTTTCCAGTGCCTTGACAAATTGTTTCATCAAACCTAATTTGATGTGAAGAGGAGGAAAGATGATCTTATCTCTGTTTACAATTGGGTCTTGTATGATATTTGGCATGCCTGCTTCAAGGGTGTCACGAATAGGCCAGTCCTTCTGGACCCAATGTCTGTCTCTTGCTCGGCTGTCCCACATACAGAGGAAACATGGAAACTTGGTGAAACCTTTCTGTTGTCCAAGAAGAAAGTTGACCATCTTTAAGTCTACACAAATTATCCAATTGTGCTCATGATACTTTAATAAGTCCATGACCATTCTCATATCATCATAGTCTTCCCGCAAATGCACTGAGTGACCGACAGGTACTGCTCCATAAACATTGCCATTATGTAAAAGAACACACTTTAGACTGCGTTTTGAACTGTCTAAAAAGAGTCTCCATTCAGCAGGACTATAGTAAGGTACACCCAGTTCTTTGAGAAGCCCTGGGATGTCATGGGAGTAAACAAACTGTCTGTCTTTTGAAAAGAAGGTCACAAAAAGCTGGTCACGCTTTCTGAAATATGATACTTTAACAGAGTGATCAACAAGATTTCTGCCTTGTAATCTTGATGCCAAAAGCTCTGCTGCTTTCTTTGAAAGACCTAAATCCCGCACTAAATCATTCAGTTCAGCCTGGGGAAGAGGCTTAGGGACGGGGAAAGGTTCAGTGTCTGAAGAACAGTCCTCCGATTGTGAACACTTTTCTGACAATTCACTGTCACAACTGTCTTGCTGGCTTGTATCATGTCCAATGTCTTTATCGTCCAATGAAGGCAAGCCTTTGAAAACTGGAACAGGTACTTCTTCAGAGTGCGGAACAGGCCGAATAGCTGAGGGAATGTTCGGATACGTAATCTTATGTCGGTTTTTCTTCCCAACACCCGTTGTGTTTACCATGCAGAAATAACAGTCAGTTACATGGTTGGTGGGTTCGTGCCAAATCATTGGAACTCCAAAAGGCAGACCTTTGCGTTTTCCTTTGGTCCAGTCTCGAAGCATTTCCTCACAATTGTGGCACACAACATGAGGAGCCCATTGCTTGTCTTGATCACCAAGATGAACTTCAAAATATGCCTTGTAGGCACGCTTGACGAACGAGGATATGTTACGTCTCTGACGATTGAGTGTGTAGCATCCACATATGTAGCAGAAGGCATCAGGCTTGTTTCTGCAATGATGTCTCATTCTGGAAGCCATGTTTGAACTGAAACAAAAGAAGAATGATCAAAATATTAGAAGCTATCTATATATATGGACGTTAAAATGCTTATACATGGTTTACGCAAGTTCACATATGTACAATTTCATTAACCTCAAATTGCATACAAACTAGAGCTTGTAGAGAAAAACTAATTTCAGATTTGAAATCAGCGCCTAAAACTCTTTCAAAATCCGTTAAAATATCCAATGCAACTCAAAGTTACTGAAAAAGTGTTCCCCTGTGTAATTGTTGCGAGATTACAAAGGCGGAGCATGCCGACAGGAGACCTTTTGGCCCATATCTAGGTCGGATGCGAGAAAAAATCATAGTAAAAAATAAATAAATAAAAACTATAATAATGTAGATAACAAATAGAATACATAAATAAATGCAAAGGTATAGTTAGATAATAAACAGGTTTCGTGCGTTAAGCGACTTATTTGGCACCAAAAGGATTTTTTTATGTTCTTTCATCCATTCATCCATAAATAAATAAATAAAGGTAAATAAAGTATAAATAAAGAATGACCAAAGTAGTTATGTTGGTGCTCAAAAAATAATAATGGCATTTTGGTGTTCTAAATTTTAAGTAAACAAAGAAACGAGTTAAGCGTAAACATGTCCAGCTTCAGAATAAACTAAATACTTTGCGAGCGGCATCGCGATGGCATATCAGATGTCAATGATTTCCTTCGTCATGTTGGAAGAAGTCTGCGATCATGAACTAAAAGTTTCAATAAACTGTGTTTCTCATGATGATATCTGTGCTAGAACGTTGACAAATACCCGTAATTCTACTCGTCTTACATAATTGTAAACTTATTAAAGTGAATGATTATATTACATTGTATTGAAAAATGTATATAATATGTGTCTATACATAGTAAAGAATTATCTATACATAAATTTCAATCGTTCTTGAATGATTGTATTACATTGTATTGAAAATAATGCATATCATGTGTCTATAAATAATAAAGAATTGTATAGACATGAATTTCAATCTATCTTTTTTCTTAATATAGATATTTTAAGCTGATTATCCTATTATAACTTGAAGATGAGGACTAATTGTCCAGAAGACTAAATGCCTGAAGACCAGTTATTTTGCAAAGGAAGACCAATTGTCCGAAGACTAAATGTCCGAAGACTAAATTTTAGTCCGAAGACTAAATTTTAGTCCGAAGACTAAATTTTAGTCCGAAGACTAAATTTTAGTCCGAAGACTAAATTTTAGTCCGAAGACTAAATTTTAGTCCGAAATTTTAGTCCGAAGACTAAATTTTAGTCCGAAGACTAAATTTTAGTCCGAAGACTAAATTTTAGTCCGAAGACTAAATTTTAGTCCGAAGACTAAATTTTAGTCCGAAGACTAAATTTTAGTCCGAAGACTAAATTTTAGTCCGAAGACTAAATTTTAGTCCGAAGACTAAATTTTAGTCCGAAGACTAAATTTTAGTCCGAAGACTAAATTTTAGTCCGAAGACTAAATTTTAGTCCGAAGACTAAATTTTAGTCCGAAGACTAAATTTTAGTCCGAAGACTAAATTTTAGTCCGAAGACTAAATTTTAGTCCGAAGACTAAATTTTAGTCCGAAGACTAAATTTTAGTCCGAAGACTAAATTTTAGTCCGAAGACTAAATTTTAGTCCGAAGACTAAATTTTAGTCCGAAGACTAAATTTTAGTCCGAAGACTAAATTTTAGTCCGAAGACTAAATTTTAGTCCGAAGACTAAAATTTAGTCCGAAGACTAAATTTTAGTCCGAAGACTAAATTTTAGTCCGAAGACTAAATTTTAGTCCGAAGACTAAATTTTAGTCCGAAGACTAAATTTTAGTCCGAAGACTAAATGTCCGAAGACTAAATGTCCGAAGACTAAATGTCCGAAGACTAAATGTCCGAAGACTAAATGTCCGAAGACTAAATGTCCGAAGACTAAATGTCCGAAGACTAAATGTCCGAAGACTAAATGTCCAAAGACTAAATGTGACAATGGTTAATCAATTAATAAAGGTTTATTGTATAAATTATGTACATGGATATATAAATTTATATACAATGCGGGTAACAGCACGCCAGTGGGGGAGTTATCGTGCCCTAGTGGGTGGAAGGTGAGAGCGTGGGCCCTTTCCCTCAGGTGGGCGGCGTGGGCTGTAAAGGGCAGCCACTTGTCCACGGATCCATGACAAAATACCTCCTAAACCACCCGTAATACCTCCATACAGAAACAGCATATTCTATATGTGGACGAACTAACGATTTATATAGCTTGTTAAGTGATGGACTTTTGAAATGCATAGGTATAGTTAGATAATAAACAAGCAGGTAGATAATAAATAATAATAAATTGACATATAACTAATAATAAATGAAAATCAAACAGACAAATGACAACAAAACAAAAACAATATGTATAGTATAGAATCCCATAGAAAGTATCATTAGAGGACTTTTTCATTCAGGATTATGGTAGTATGGTAGATCAAAGGAATAATCAATTCTATATAGAAATTGTTAATCAAAGGAATCAATGAAAATCAAACAATAAACTCTTTGATCTGTGCACCAATGGTGTCTGGTGATTTTTGCTCACTTGACGATTTAGGATTTTAACCTACAAAGGATTACAAAGGCGGAGCATGCCGACAGGAGACCTTTTGGTCCATATCTAGGTCGGGTGCGAAAAAAAATAAAAATAAAAACTATAATAATGTAAACAACAAATAAAATACATAAATAAATGCATAGGTATAGTTAAATAATAAACAAACAGGTAAATAGTAAATGATAATAAATTAACATATAACTAATGATAAATGAAAATCAAACAGACAAATGATGACAAAACAAAAACAAATAATATAAAATAAATCATAATCATTACAGCATCTTGCTTAGGTGTTTATCTAAATGATTCTTAAAGCTTCGAACTGAACTACATTGCACTACCTGTGCAGGAAGTTTATTCCATTCATTAATTACACGGTTGGCGAAGTTTTTTCTACCTACTTCCAAATTGAATCTATTTCCGGACAGTTTGAGACCATTGTTTCTTGTCTGATTCTCATTCAATGTGAAAATTCTGTCACTTTTGATGTTGTCAATTCCCTTTAGAATTTTAAAGGCCTGTATCAAGTCACCTCTGAGTCTACCCTTTTTTAGGGAAAACAGATTTTTTTGTAATCAGTTTTGTGGCTCGCCGTTGTACTTTTTCCAGTCTGTCAATGCCTTTAATGAGATTCGGTGACCATACGGAAACAGTATATTCCAAATGTGGACGAACTAACGATTTATATAGCTTATTAATGAGTGATGGACTTTTGAAGTCAAAAGATCGCGCAATCAGTCCTAGAATCTTATTTGCTTTCTCAGAGGCTGAAATACGCTGCTTGGTTGGTTTCAGATCGTTACTGATAATTACGCCGAGATCTTTTTCACTATCCACTTTTGTTAACGAATTTCCAAATAACTTGTAATCGTACTTACTGTTATTTTTACCTATGTGCATTACCTTGCATTTACTTGTGTTCATTAGCCATTTTTCAGACCATTGCTGTAATTCATCTAAATCTTCTTGAATATCTAATTGGTTTAAGTGATCATTTGCCATTCCGCACAGTTTTGTATCATCAGCAAATTTGGAAACAGTAGTCCATTGTCTATATCATTTATATATACTATGAATAAAAGTGGCCCAAGAACGGAACCCTGAGGAACTCCACTTGTAATATTTTTCCGTCTAGAAGTTTTTCCATTTAAAACAACTCTCTGTTTTCGATCATTCAACCAATTACTAGATGAAGTCCCTACACACACCTATGCAAAAACATAAAGTTCGGGTGAAACCCTTCTGTGTGCCCTTTATAATTGTAATACTGATAGTCCTTCATTGCTCTTTGTCTTGGTTATGTGAAACTATCCAAAAATAAATTTATATTCGTATAAAATCATTGATTCTTTGCTTACTTACACATAACATTTTTGTAACATTTTAGTTATTTGGATTATTTTTATTTCATCATTATATATTTTTCAGTTTTTTTTTTCCTTTCTTATTCATAGAGAATCAGAAACAATGCATGTCTGATGCTGTGTGATTCTCATATGTATGTCTGAAAGTTGATGGCAGGAAACTAAGTAATTTATCATCTTTTTGTATTCGTCACGTGACATAGTAAAACCCAACTAATATAAATTATTCATGCCTAATTTAACATTTTCATGCCTGCTGTTCAAAAGAATCATCTTTTATTATTTTTTCTTGGTTTGAGATCGTAATATACAACACGAATTATGCTGTGCCCAAATGTCGCACCCAGTACTTTGTGACCAAATGTCTTGTGCCCAAATGTCTGGATACCCACAGAACATCCCACGTAGAGTCGTTGTTCTTGCCTTTATAGATTGTTGTCCGCACTCGTAAATTCGTGGCTAGGTGCTAATTCCCGCACAGTGCTACCGAAAAAGAGTTGAACTGGCAATTCCATCCCCGGTTACATGAATCGTTCGGTTCTTCACACCACCACACTTGTCAAGGACTGCAACGGCATTCGTATCAGGTTCCAGATGAGCTTCAAACTTGCCTAAGGTTATAGGTGTTGATGTACTTGGTGTATTACGCAAAAATATTTATTCCCTTTTTGCGCTTCCTGCAACAAACTACTATGGTTATACAAAAAAGCAACAGTTTATCCTCGAAGCACTCGTTCCTTACGCAAGAGTTGCACCAGTACCCAAGGGACATCTCACCGAGTTCTTGGAACGTAGTTTGCGGAATATCTTGGCATTTGCGATGGTACCACTTTGAAAGCTACAATGGGATTTGAATATAACTGGTGCGTTATCCCAGTCCATTCTGTGGTCTTCTTGGTTGGCATGATGGAACACGGCGAAGTTGACGTCAATATTTAATGGAGTTTTTGTATTCCTTTTTTATGTATATATAAAATATGTATTTCTATTCAACTATGTCCTCTTTGCATTGAATATGTAATATACGAAAGCGCTCTGTTTCGTTAGTTTCTTTTTTCAAGTGGTCTGCTTTGCGTAATACAATGTACGCAATATCATATTTCATAGCTTATAAATTTTGTATAGCGTATCTTAAATAAAATTTAATGAAAAATTTGTATTTAATTGTATGCAATATTTATGTAATCTTTGTATTGTAAAGAAATAAACAACAACAGTTTTTAAAATAAAAATGTTCACTCTACCTTTATTCAAGTTAGTATGCAAATATGCCCCACATGTTCGAACCTCACAAGAAATTCTAAAAGTATTATGTTTTTGGCCAACTTCATCAACCACGCTTAGCAGGGTTGCCAGGTTTTCTACCAGGAAAAATACCAAATTCTGACAAAATGCTGCAAAAATGTTTTTAAAACATGCCCCAAAATGCCAACCATTACATTTTCTAAGATTTTTTTTTGTATTTTGGTTTTACATGTGTAGTTAAAAATAATGTATATAACTACAATTACAATATGAAAAATAGTTTTTACGGTTGACTAGCCAATATAATACAATACCACATGATATAACCAAGATCAAGTAGTTAAAGATAATGTGTATAACTACAATTACAATATAAAATATTTTTCTACTGTTGACTAGCCAATGTAAAACAATGTCACATGATATGACCAAGATCAATTTATATCATTCATGTACATCATTTAATTCTAGTGGTACTGTAATAAACCACCATCCTCTGAAATAAATCTATTTCAAGACTGTGTGAAAAGGAAAGAAAGATATGAACTTCCAAAATAAAATATATTATACTCCGTATTATGTGAGAAAGAAAAAATACCAATAACTAAAATAAAATGTATTACTCCATACATTACGTTTAAGTTCCTAAGTAAACTTTTTGGTATCCTCTACAATAAATTAAACCAGTTTATTAAACAACCTCCTAGAGACTCTGATATACATAAATAGAAAATACATTTGTGAATTTTCTATTGTGTCTAAATATAATCAAAAGCATCATCAGATTTAGAAATGTTTGGTGCACTACTGCGTTATTACATATTTTCACTAAAGAAGAGCTGAAACATCCTTTGGCTAGGCACAAAATCTTTACATTTCCCACATAACCAAGATAAATTTATATAATTCATATACATCATTTAATTCTTGATACAAGTAAAAGAGTGATCTCTAATCACGACCGGGTATTTAAAAACGCCCCCCAAAAATGCCAAATTCTCAAAAATGCCACCCAACAAATTTTCCTGCCAAACACAGTAAAAACATTCCAAAGATACAAAATTTGGCATTAAAAACGCCAATCTGGCAACTCTGACGCTCAGTGATGATCTGCATTCGCAGAACATAGATGGCAGGCTAGCGGTAACCACGAATCGTAACCACGAATCGTAGCTGGGGTCGGTAATTTTGCAGAGGATAAAAACGTTACTTCTCTTTGATCAAATTACATGAAAATCACACCTTTTAAAGAAAATAGTTCAAATAATGCAACCATATGCTAATTTGTTACGGTATATGTAGCTGTGGTCGGTCATACTGCAGAGGCTAAAACATAACTTCTCTTTGGTCAAATTACATGAAAATCACACATTTTAAAGAAAAGAGTTTAAATAATTCAACTATATGTAGTCTATTACACTAATAACACAACAATAAGAAACTTAAAAGTGTAGTTTGATCCATACCACCAGTAATCATAGACGGCGGGCTGGACGAGTCGTAGCCGGGGTCGGTAAAATTGCAGATGATAAAAACGTAAGTTCTCTTTGATCATATTACATGGAAATCACACACTTTAAAGAAAATAGTTCAAATAATGCAACCATACATATATAGAAGTGTGCATGTGAGCAAAACCCGTCCTTTTTTGTATTTTCTCTGTTTTCTCTGCAATTAGTGAGACCCCTCTACTTCGATGTCAAAGTTATCCCTCACCTAATCTCTGAGTCTGTTCGTAGCAGTCGACTTTGTTCAACAGAGGTGATCTTTTTCAGGTACCACTCTACCTCCCACATCTGGCCATCAAAATTCGCCAGGAAGTCTCTGTCCTCAATTGTACAAGGCGCCACCTTCTCGTTAGGGTCGAGCTTCGTGGTGACACCGCCCTTCATGGCCCTCACTGTCATTCCCACGTCTACTTCCGGCCTCTGACAGCTCCTCCCTTTCCTCTCCATCCTCGAGTCGCTTGTCGCTCCAATCCTCACTTGTTCGGCGACAAACGCGACTTCTTCAAGCTGTATAACTGCACCCATTCCTAACACTTCAATTTCCTCTATGACCCTTCTAATAGCAAGCACTCTTAGTCGTATCGGAATGCCCTCCTCCATTTCGACTTCCTTATCGCCCTCACACCTCGTCTCCCTTCCGTCAACTGTCATCAGGGTTATATTTCCCTGTCTGAATCCTTTAATCAGGTCGGCCGTCACAATCGTGGTTGAACAGCCGGAATCTACTAGTGCTCTTGCACGTCTTCCTCTCAACCAGACATCTACAATCGGCATACAGTTGGATAGCGCCTTTACATTGATTGGTCGATAGCTCGCATAGCAGCCGCCCCTTGCCCGTTTCCCTGCTCGCACTGGCGAGCGATATGTCCAGGATCTTTGCACCCGTAACATGTAATCCCCGTCTCTCTACAGTCCCTCGCGAGGTGCCCTAAACGATTCCACGTATGACAGCGTATCCGAGGTGGGCCCCTCCATCCACTGTGATCACCCCTGGACTTCTGCGTTTTCCCTTTTCTATCGGCCGGTGTGGTCTTGTCAGGCGGCGCGTCCCCCTTGTTCCCATGGGAGTCATTCGGCTGGTGCCTCGATCCTTTGTCTCGTACAGGTCCTTGCGGTTTCTCGGTTGCCATGACAGCTAAAGGCTTACTCTTCTGTGTCCTTGTGAGAAGTCTAGCATGGACTATCAGCACATCCATGCTCGCAGACAGCATTATCTACTTGTAGCATAGCTGATACGTGGTCAGTGAACCCATTCACATACACCATTCTGACTAATTGCTCTAAGACTTCGTCTTTAAATGTCAATAAGGCTGGTAATCTTCTAATTTCGTTGGTAAAAACACGACTAGTTCGCCAGCCAAGCGCATTCTTTGTATCCGATTAATCGATTCGGACCCTCAGCGAACACCTTCAACTTCTCTGCACCTGCGTGATCACTATCGTTTTAAGTAGATGGCCAATCCGTCGCCTTCTAGGTTAAGGGCAATATAGCTTGCGTCGTCGGTGATACCGGTTAATTTTGCCACTAATTCTGTCTTTTTGGGCCACGCAGTGATGTCTCCATTCCAATCATACGGTTTTAGTTATATTGCTAATTTTGAACGGTTCCTTCGTGCCAGTCGTCTCGGCCATGCCTACAGAGCTTGTAGTAACGGAGCGACGTATCACTTACCTTGTCCGCGTTAGTTCCTGGTTCTTCGTTTAATACGACACTTGTGTCTAGTTTATCTTCCACTTGTATTGCCACCTGATCCTTCGCTAGCTAAGCTCAATCTACATTTTTCTTCTACTGCGCGTCATTCGTACCTCCCCCCACCTCACATACACACTGCCGCTGCACGCCAGCCAATGCCCCGTTCGCCCTCCTATCGAGACGGTGACTTTTGACCCCGTGCCGTGGTGCTAACTGTACACCCGTACCTACACCACATAAATATATAAGCAAGTTTAAGACTTATAAGAAGGAGAGTGCTTTCCACAGCTGGAAATGTGATTGTTCCATGGAGAGCACAGTTTCAAGGGGTGCTAGCCATTGTTACTTCTATTATGCCATCACTAACCATCTTTGTTTACATTTCATGCTGCAGATAATAAAGTCTGTCCTGCTCTTAAAGAAATAATTTTTTCTTTACTACAACTCAAAATACACTACACACGGTATTCTGTGCATAACTGAGAATAAGCTACAAAGAAATGTAGATCAATAACTGTGAACCAGTAGACTTGCAACCTGGAGGTGTGATAGAAAAGACAAAATGGGAGACAGGATGATAGGTGAGAAGTGTACACCAAGAGGTACTGTGTACCTGCAGATGAAACACTGTTGGGAATCTGAAGAGTGCGGGATTCGAACCCACAACTTGCAAACATGAGACCAGCTACATTAGGTTTGGGGAAGCTATGTTTAAAACACCTTTTCTTGCCCATTGTGTGGAGATCAGCAGAATTAAAATAATGCTATTCAGTTTACTGTGGCCATGTTGTGTTGTTACCTAATGCCAACACAATGAAACCACTGAGCCTAAATTGCCCATGTAAGTTGCGACTATGGGCTTCCAGAGATCAGCAGCTCCAGCCCCCACCATCAAAGGAGGAGTTCAGGTGGTTAGTTACAATAATGAAACTTTTGTTAGTATGTGGGAGAAAAGTTTGACTAACAATACACTGTCGGTTTTAGTTGTTTTCTCACTCTTACCATCACTCCCACAAGGGAGGTGAACCTGGGGGCACTTTGGGGAGGTGGGAATTGGTTCTCAATCTTTCTTACAAATATGGTTTCAGGGTCTTCCCCCTGACTCTTCTTCAGAGGCAAAGAGAGGGATGCAAGACTTCAAACCATGATTCATATCTGGTAGGAAGACCTTCTTTTCTCCAGTTCAGTTAAATATTTGCTAAGTTTCACCAATTGGAAGACCCTGCAGCTCCCACACTGGCTGGCAATGGTCCTCAGAACCACCCACATATCTCTGCAAAGAAACTTTGGACTGTTGTCTGCGTTATATTAGTCTGGGACTTTCTATATCATTGGCTCAAAGTTCTAGAGAGGAGAGCAGTTATCCCATGTGGCAAAATGTAAGAAATACAGCAGAAGTTTATAGGGATCTTGGGGACAGTACAGAGACTGAGTTTCAGCCCCTCCTGATGAGAGTCGACAAGTTTTACAAATGGCCAGCTTTGCTGTCCATTTTAACAGGTACCAGTCACTGGTCCTTCCTCTTCTTCACTATAGCAGAAGTGAACTAGTCAGTCTGTATTTACATGTAAGACTGGCATTGTCTTACCATAGGCCTACAACTATCTCGTAGTGTATTTATTTCCAGCATTTCTCAATACTTATCCATTTGAATATCTTGAGCCTTTAAGTTGTACTTGCTTGAAACTTATTTTAAGACAAAGGCATCAATGTTATAATGAAATTCTTATCATTAAATAAAGAATATTGAAGGTAAATCTCAAACTAACAAATATAAAACAGTAATTTATTTCAACAGTTTTTTTTACCATACAGTATACACTTTCCTCTGATCCAACTTCCATCTAGATTTTTTCTATATTCTAGTATGCAAAAACCTTTGTTAATCACCATAAAACATATTTCCCAAAAAGTACCTCCCAATTGTCTGAATAACTGTGCTCATGCAAAAGAATTCCTTATGCTAAAAGTTATGATGATGATGATAGTGAAATGTGAATACACGCACCCTTTACACAAAAAAATTCAAGGGAAATAATGAATAAACTTACTCCTTTATTTCCAATGTGTTTTTTCTGCATTTTTAGGATTGCGCATTTATGTAATTTTCGCTGCATGCACCTTTATGTATGGCATTTAAAACTATCTGTTGAAAAACCCGATTATCACTTGACCCTTTGCCTATGTTTAAGCATGAATTCATATTCAGGATCTCACCAGGTGATTTTGTTCTGCTGAAACTCCTACTCCAATGAAAGGGCAAAATTCGTTTAAATATTTTTTTCTCCCTACTCCACAGCAATTTTATTCAGCAGAAAAAATACCTTCCAGCTAAAAAAAAAAAAATTAAAAATAGATGATACCAATTTTCATATTATCTAAGCACCAATATAGCTACTTCAGTTTGACAGGCCCAAGGACATCTACTACCTGTGGCTGATGAGCCACTGTATTAAACCACCTAGTGAGGCATGGGAGTCCAGCACGTGCTTTGGCATCTAATCCCTCCCTGAAAGCGGGCACCAATACACATACCATACCCACATCAGCAAGGCTCAATCGCTCACCCACTAAGAAAGTGTGAGTAAGGAAGTATGAATTCAGCCTACTAAGTGTAGCCATGGCTACGTTTTTAGCATCACCTGAAGCTTTCTTGTTATTTGACAACCATGAAGCAACAAGTGGAAGAATATCAGTGTCTGCAGTGTTAAGCCAACCAATAACCTGAGCTTGAGCTACAGGACTGGTGCCTCGAAGAGCCGCAGGAGCAAGAGCCAGAGCACATGCAACACTTCCTGTAACACATCCTTCTGGGGTCTCCAATCCAGGGGTTTGACTACTTCCAAATTTGCTTACATATTCCTTTGCATTGTTAGTCTTCCCTAAAACAAAGTCTGAAGTGATTCCTATTTCCTTCTTTGCATAGGAAGCTGCTATTAGGGCAGGAAGTGACCGTACACTGGACTTTGATGTATGTAACATAAGTCCACTTGCTGGTTTCTTTTGTGGTTGTGACCCTCCTTTCTTTTGTTGTTTAGTCTCGCCTTTTGTACTGTCTGATGGAGTTGAGGGTTCAACCTGTACAGGAGAGGCTAAAACAACTTGTTGGCATCCAAGTTTCTGCTGGGCAAAGCTATGAGACATCTTAAGAGCCTCTTTTAAGGCAGCCACATTGGTACCACTCACTTGGGCAGATTCAGGCTTTCCCCCTCCTCGGCCCACGATAAGTTCAGCCAGGTTCTTAACCCACTCATCTGCCTTAAGGCCCTTAGCAACCACATCCTTAGGAACAGATGCCATTGCCAGGATTTTATTACTATCCTCATCAGAACTAATAAAGAGAGCGGGTATATTCTTGACCTCCTTCAAAGCATCATTAACAACCTTGTTTTGAGCAAAGGCATTAAGTTCACAAACAATATAGGGTACCTCTGTATTGGCTGCAACAAGACCTTTAGTGTACTTAATGGCTTCCTTGGACACTCCAGCTTTCCGGGCCCTATCTGCATCACCTTGACTTTTCTTGATGGAATCCACAGTTTTTCGCAGTTCTTCTTTTCGCCAGTGCTGGATTTGTGCTTGGTTGATATCTTCAAGAACTTCTGTTAGCAATTTGACCACTTCCTTATATGGCAAATTATTATGATTTATTTTATTGCGGATATTAGAAACCTCCTTCTCAAGTAAGTTGGCCTTGTTGATGGCTTTAGAAGCTTCAGGACCAGTAAGAGAAACTATACGTCTGATTCCTTTGGCAATGGCTTCCTCACTAACAATGACAAAGTCTCCAATGTGCCCGGTGTTTAACAAATGTGTGCCACCACAGAACTCGATACTTGTCTTACTACCTGCAGCACTCATTGGATCAGCTTCAAGCTGTTCAACAGGTATACCAACGGAGACCACTCGTACTGGGTCTGGATAAACCTCACCAAACACAGCACGAAGACCTTGAATAGACTTGGCCACTGCAAGTGGGGCAGTTTTAGCAAACACCTTTTGTTCTGACTGTATCATCTTCTGAGCAATCTGTTCTGTCCTCTTAACCTCATCCACTGTCATGGCTCCCTTATTAGTGAAATCAAACCTAAGTCTGTCTGGAGCGACTAATGACCCCCGCTGGTCTGCCTCAGCAGTCAAAACTTGACGAAGGGCAAAGTTAAGGATATGTGTACCAGTATGATTATTCATTAGAAGCTTTCTCCGTTGTCCGTCAAATGAAAGAGTCATCTGATCACCAACCATTATGATGCCTTCCACAACACCAATGTGACACACATAACCTCCCTTAATTTCTACGTTTTCAACCTTGAACTCTGTTTCTTCCTCATTTAGTTTGACCATGAAACCTTCATCAAACATTTGGCCACCACTCTCTGCGTAGAAATTAGTCTGATCCAAAATTATACCACATCTACATCCTGACGTGATCTTATCTACAAAGCCTCCATCATAGCGAATGGCAAGAATTTTTGCTACGGTCGTGTTAAAGTCGTAATTGACCTTGGGGTCTGCTCCTCCTGTGTAGTTGAACTTGCAAGCATCATCTGTGTATGGCATACCTCTGTTCTTTAAGTCTTCAATTGCATGAACATCCAAGCGATATGAATTGTCCTTATCCTTACTTACGCCTTTGGATTTCTCCTGAGCCTCTTTCTTACATTTCTCAAATTCCTCACAATTTACAGAAAGCTCTTTCTCTTCAGCCATAAGATGTGTAAGGTCCACTGGGAAGCCATAAGTATCATAAAGCCGCCAAGCAACATCTCCGGGGATTACAGTCGTCCCATCCAACCGTGAAATAGTCCTTTCAAGTAATTTTCTTCCACGTTCTAGAGTCTTCAGGAATTGGGTCTCCTCTTCATTTATTACACTTTTTATGAACTCTGGGTCCTTAGTTACCTCTGGAAAGGTGTCCTTCAACAAATCTACAACCACATCCACTAAGGAAGCAAATACTCCCGGTTTGGCCCCAAGTTTCTCTGAAGCATAGCGAACACCACGCCGAAGAATACGGCGAAGAACATACCCTCGCCCCTGATTGTCAGGCATACCACCATCTGACAGTGCAATGGTAATGGTGCGAGCATGATCAGCCAAGACACGGTAAGCCATGTCCAAGCCGTTAACATCATCTTTACCCACCCTGCCCTGGTATGGAGGTGCGTTGGTCAGCTTCTGAATAGCACTGAAGATCGGAGTGAACAAATCTGTATCATAGTTAGACCTTTTGTTTTGCATAATTGAAACAACACGCTCTAAACCCATACCACAGTCAATGTGTTTCTTGGGAAGGAGCCTCAGAGAACTATCAGGCTCTCTGTTAAACTGAATAAACACCAAATTCCAAATCTCGAGAACATCTGGATTATCCATATTTACCAAATGAGATGCATTTCTGCCTCCAATACGATCAAAATGAATCTCCGAGCAGGGACCGCAAGGACCCGTTTCCCCCATTTCCCAGAAGTTGTCTTTAATGTCTCCCGGAAGGATTTGGTCCTTGGGTACACCCAAATCCAACCAAATCTGCCTACACTCTAGGTCTGGCTCGAGTCCCTGTTTCTCCTCTCCCCCAAAATATGTAACATACATCCTCTCCTTGGGTAACTTGTAATGCTCCGTTAAAAGTTCCCAGGCCCAGGAACAAATTTCCTTCTTGAAGTAATCTCCAAAGGACCAGTTACCCATCATTTCAAAGAAAGTGTGGTGATACACATCCTTCCCAACATCATCCAAGTCGTTGTGTTTTCCTCCTGCACGGATACACTTCTGAGAGTTGACAACCCGCCTCAGTTTTGCCATATCACTACTAGGATCAGCAGTACCAAGAAACATTGGCTTAAACTGATTCATGCCAGCATTGGCAAAGAGAAGAGTTGGATCTTCATGAGGGATGGTTGGGGAGCTGTGCACATAAACATGATCATACTTCTTCCTGAAGAATTCTATGAAAGTCTCTCGGACCTCCTTTGCCTTCATGGTGCCTGTTGAAGAAGAAAAAACTGATCAGAATTCTGTAATATATATATATATATAATAAAAACAAATAAATAATAATAAATACATATTTTTGTATACCAAGGGCTTTTTTCCCCTTACAAGGGGGTAGCCAAAGTCAAAAGGCATAATTCCACTCCCACCCACTCCACTCCCATTCACCACCCCTCCTTTTCTTGGCTCCTCCTGGATGATGGGTTATCCCTGCATCTTGCCCACTGCCCTAGATCAGAACCAATGCAGCAAAACACAGCATATCCACAACAAGCCCACTTCATTTAAACAGTGACTACCCCTCTCCATCCCCTCATGCAGAAAGAGAAAATGGAAAGAAATCTCTTTGGGCTGCATTAAAATATCATCCACACATAACCACTCCCTAACCCTCTCACCATCCCCCACCCACTCCCTTCTAGTCAACAAACAAATAATGCACAAGTCTTCTTGTTATTACATCTAACCACACATAGACGATAATCATACTAAATTCATTTTGGACTGTGTCTTTATTATTATCAGTGCAATCTTGTACATTGTTCTATCTATAGATTTAGGCCATGGCAAATACCTCCAAGTTACTTTTTATTTCATTTTGCTTTATTGTAGTTAGTTAATGTGGTCTTGTATATAGGTTTTTGAAGTTTCATGTTAATGGGGGTGATGAAGGAATAGGTTACTCTCAACAAGTCCTTGAATGTGCATGGGCATATCAGGCCAAGTTTCAAGAGGGGTGGAATATGATTCTTTAGAAGGGGAAGATGCCTGAGGGTGAATGGGTTTCTTATTAGAAGTGATATCTCATGTATTTACCTAACTGTAGTATAAAGGAGAGAAGCAATGCTTGTTGGGTCCAGTCTCTCTCTCTCTAATTTTCTAACATACCTAGACTCAAATTCATGTACAGTTCCAACTTAATCTATATCCTTGATTTGCAATTACCATATTTAGATTTGAACTTGTGTATCATTTGAGCCTGTGCTATATCACCTTCTAAGCTATTCCACATATTCATGCATCTATATGGAAAACTGTATTTCTTCACATCCTTTAGACATGTGGCCTTTCTTAATTTACCCAAATTAAAGCCCTCCCATCTTTAATCAGGAGATCACTTCTGACAATGCAATCTATTCCCTTTAGTGACCTGAATACTGTAAGCATATCACCTCTTTCTCTTAGATCTTTCGAAGTTGTAAAGAGGATATGGTACGTTTTTGAAGTTTACAAATTTCCTGAGTTTAGTCACTAGGAACTGTGTGCAAAGGAACAATACACACTTATGCTCAATGGGTGGCAACATTGTTGCTTGGTATGTCCAAAGCAATGGCATGAGTAGTTCCTTCATGTTTCATATTTTAGGTATCCTACATTTAGGCGAGTTGAGACTTGGGGTTCGTCAAAAGTCAACATCAGTGTGGGAATTAAGATCTTGACACCATTTACTGTCTTTTCAGGTTATTATACTATCATTACTTTTAAAGGGGAGAGAGTGGCAGCAGACTGGAAGCGAGTATTAAGGGAGAGAGACTGGAGGAAGTGGATAGTTTTAGATACTTGGGTGCAAATGTGGCAGGAAAGGGAGGAGTGGAGGTGGAGATAGAATGTAGATTGAGAGAAACGAGTAAATGTCTTGGTGGATAAGAGTAATGAGAAATGGACTTTTGGGAATGGATGCTAAGAGGAGGTTATATGGAGGAGTGATTGTGCCAACAGCACTGTATGGGGCAGAAACATGGAACATAAGAGAGGAAGAGAGGAGTTAAATGAAATGTATGAGAAGTATGATAGCAGTTACTAGACTGGATAGAGTGAGAAATGAGGAGGTGAGGAGGAGAACAGGGGTGGAAAGGGAGTTGGGAGATAGGGTTGATGAAAGAGTATTGGGATGGTTTGGACACATGGAAAGAATGAGTGCAGAAAGATTAGTAAAAGAGGTGTGGAAGGCAGAGGTGGAAGGAGTGAATATGAGGGGGCATCCTAGGATGAGATGGATGGATGGGGTAAAAGGGGCATTACGAAAGAGAGGAATGTCTGTTGAGGAAGGACGGGAGAGGACAGAAGGTAGGGGTGAATGGAGAAGGGTTGTGTATGGATGATGCTGTGATGCATGAGGGGGTATGTATGAGAAATAAATTGACGCAGCCCGAAGGGATTTCTCCGTGTCTTCTCCTTTTCTGCATAAGGGGATGGAGAGGGGGGGGTCGCCAAATTAATGAAACGGCCTTGCTGTGGATGTGCTGTGTCCTGCGACACTGCTTCTGACCCAAGGCAGTGGCCAGGATGCAGGGATGACCTGTCATTCAGGAGGTGCCAAGATGTGAGGGAAGGAAGAGGGTGGAGGGTAGTGGAGTATGTAGGGGATGGAATGGGTGGGAGTGGCTTCTATTATGCCTTTTTCTTTTTGGCTACCTCCCGTGTAAGGGGGAAAAAAGCCTTTGGTATATGTATGTACTTTTAAATAATTTTCTTTTTTTTCAATGTATGTGAATATTCCCACATCTAAACTAGGGCATCAGCTAGAGTTGAGACAACTGGACTATCATGCTGTGATTTTTTTTCCCCACTATTACTTCTATATAGGAATGTCCCCTTTCAGAGGTACAGAGATTAGGATGCCTAGTCCTATCTTCCGTCCCTTTTTAATTGCCTTTACGACTCAAGTGGGAACACTGAGGCAGTATTCTTTCTCCCCTTCCACAGGGTTCAGTGAAAATAGAAATATATATTCAGAGAAGTGATACAAGTCAGTATTAAGAATTGGGGGCCAGCATAATGGAGGGACAGTTGCAGTATAATAAAGTAGCATAATTTTTCTATTAATAGAGATTTCCTCTAACAAAGAAAAAAATTTATGTGTGGCTCTGGTCCAAAGGGGCAGCCCACAGACCCTAAGGTATCAACTGCATGCTACTGAGCAGATTTTAACCTCACATTATTATGTAACCAATACCCCAAACGGGGTGGAAAAGGATATGGCAGATGGGGCTGATGAAAGATTATTGGAATGGTTTGGACACATGAAAAGAACGAGTGAAGAAACATTAGTAAAAGTTATTTAGAAGGCAGAGAGCTCAAAAACTTACCTTATGAAGAGAGGCTTAGGCACCTTAACTTACACTCTCTGGAAAGATGCAGAGTGCGAGGTCATCTAACATAGGTGTTTAAGTGGATCAAAGGCTTAACAAGGGTAATGCACACAAGGTCATCATATTAAGACAACAGGGCAGGACTCTCAGTACTGGATTTAAACTGGACAAATTTAGAAACAGGCAAGAATTGGTTTACTAATAGGGTGATCAATGAATGTAACCATGTAGTGAGCACTGAAACTATTGTTTTAAGAAATGGTTGGACAACTTTATGGATGGAGATGACAGGTGGTAATGGATATGGAAATGCCTAGTGTGGGCCTTATGGTCTCTTGCAGTCTCCTTTATTCTTATGTTCTTATACAAATGAATTTGAGGGGATGACTTAGGATGTGATGGACAGATGGGGTGAAGGGGGCACTGAGAAAGTGGGGAATGTTTGTTGAGGAAGGAAGGAAGGAAGCAGGCAGGAAATAGGGAAGAGTGGAGAATGACTGTGTATGGATGATACTGTTATGCAAGGAAGGGAAGGATGGGGGATGGGGGGTTGCTTATATGTGAATGATATTTTGACGCAATCTGAAAGGATTTCTCTCCGTCTTCTCTTTTTCTGCATAAGGGAATGGAAAGGGGTTGTTGCCGATTAGGTGAAGCAGCCTTACTGTGGATGTACTGTGCCTTGCTGCATTGTGTTTGACCCAGGGCAGTTGGTGGATACAGGGATGACCCATCACCCATAAGGAGTAGAGATGGGAGAGGTGTAGGGGAGTGAAATGGGTGGGAACAGGTATGTGGCTCTGACTTGGCTACCTCCCTTATAGGGGGGAAAAGCTCTTGGTATATAGATCCACTATTACACATAAATTTTCTTGGGGTAACATTTGGCGTGGCTTTCCACATGAAGTGATAAGGTCTTTGTTCACTTGAAAGGTATACTTTGCTCCAAGAGATCATCCATTGATGATATTTAGGGCATAGAATCTTGAATAATTCAAGTCAGGATCCACTTCACTTTATACAAAGGTTGTATACATACTTTCTATGTGGTAGAATCTGAGTAGAAGTCTGTAAAGGTTCTTATTGGGTTTAGGGTCATGGTCAATGGCTCTGACTCTATTGTTATTTGGATTAGTCAATGGTGGCAATCATTTCCTTCACTAACGGAGGGGTTGGAGGTGGAACTCACCACTCCTCGGTTCAGTGGGGTGACCTCATTACTCCATACATGGGAAGGCGTTTTGACATGGGATAGGGATGAAGCAGAGGGACTTTAGATTTCGGAGGGAAGCTGTTCCCTCATTGTACTATTTTTCATTATATAGGATGTCCCACAATAATACTGTACTCACTTTTTAACATGTTTTGTAACTGTGAATCCATTTATCCACATTATTAGCTATGCCAGGAAAATGGTGGACATCGCTTTAGTGTTTGTAAACACAAAAAAGACAACTAAACTACTGTAGGGAGCGTTGGAAAAAAAGGATTGTGGTACTCCCCCAGGTAGGCGTAGCTCCTCCTTGGGGATCGGTGCCATCTGCGTAGAGCTGATGGCCAGGGGTAGATGCTGCTGTTTGGCCCCCAACTCTTGGTGTAACATACGATACATCTATGTCTTTCAAACAACACCTCACAAACATAAAAAACAAATGCACACCTAGACTTAACGCACTTAAGTCAATCACTGGAACAACATTTGGACAAAACAAAGAAACTAATATAACAATATACAAACAATGCATACGCTCAGTGATGAATTATGCGAGTCCTGCATGGGCTCCTAATCTCAGTGAGACACACCACAACACCCTTCAAATCATACAAAACAAAGCCCTAAAAACAATTACAGGCTGCACAAATACATCACCTACAGACCATTTACACCATGAAACAAAAGTCCTCAAAGTCAAGGACCACCTCGACATGAGAGGCACACAAACACTTGCTGCAGCCACCACAAACACATCACACCCGCTACACTACATAGCAGAACACCCACACACACCAAGAAACATTAAAACTACACCCAAAGACCTTTATTACACACAGATACTCTCCTCTCTTCCTCCACAACCACCAAATACCAGCCTCCGGAAACATATTCATAATCATATCACTCCCCGCTCCATTAACACACTGAAAGACAACACACTGCTGCATGCCAGACCCCCTGATATCCACCCTTCTGAATCTTCTCTCCCACGTAGGGACAGAGTCCACTTGGCCAGACTGCGATGCGGTCACCACCCAGCACTTCTAAGCTACCAGAAGAGGCTGGACGACCGTGTTGTGAACAGCTGCCCAGGATGTAACACTTCACCCCATACCATACAACACATAATGGAAGACTGCATTATACACAATCATGCACGCAAACAACACAACATACACTCTATAAAGGATTTGTGGGAAAACCCAGTTTCGGCTGTGGCCTTCCTTGGGGAGACGGGACTGCTCGGACAGACAGTCTAGGGAACGACAACAACAACAACAACAACTGTAGGGAGCAAACACAAAACTTCTCTTTAATTTCAAAATGATAAGCACTATTTTCCACACACAGCTGATACTGCAGATTAACAGATATGACAATATTACAAAATATTTTGAGGAGTACATTTCTTAGGGGACACCTTATGGTTCTAGCTGTAGTACGGGCACCTTTAGTAGATGTAGTATGGGCACCTTTTCTAACCTCCACATTTATGTATAAAATCAACTAACCAAACCTCATTCTAACCCATCCATATAACTCAACATGAGGAAAAGTTCTCAAATCACACCTGTCCTAAACACCCAACAGGTTGTTGACAATCATCATTTCATGGACTGTCTAAAATCATCACAACATAAGAACAGCATTATCATGGTTATCAATATGACTCTGAAGGTCATTAAGGCAAAGAAATAGTTTGACTCAAACATGCCTACCAATAATGCAGTAACCTTCTTTTATTACATTTGTATATTTGCACAATCATGGAAGTTAACCTAGAGACTATACAGTACACAAACAATTATTAACTTCAATACATAACAATGTAATCAATGTATCTTAAATATCTACACTTGTTCCAACTTTCAAAAGAAGGTTGAATATAAAAAAATTCCTAGATGTACAGTACAGTAACATTCAACATTGGTATTATAATAGTAACACTTTTCACATGGGAATTAAATTCATAGGGGATGTGACACATTCTATGACATACCAAAATCTAACATTACCTTAACTACTTATCCTATAGTTAGGGTGGTTGTTATAAATTCTACCTGCTTTCGCGGCAAAACTCCTTCTCAAGACGCCTTGAAGACAATGAAACCTTAGTTTTATGACATAACTATGTTGTGAATTGCATCAGCTGCCAGATGTTGAACTATTACAAATTACATTTTGCTAGTTTCTACCTACCAATTCTAATAATTTCATACAAGTTAAAATTCTATTGTAAATAATTTATGCAGTTAGTGGTACGGTGCTCCTAATTAATAAAATTAGCATTTCAGTTCACGAGAGTGTTTTCGTGAGTGACAAGAACCTAAAAAAATGTTATATAAACAAATTAACAGTTGTACATCAGCCCATTTATGATTCCTTGTCTGAGGGAAATACTTGTCAACTAATAGACGCTTACCTAATTCGACAATTTCCAGAGAAATCCTTGATATTATGATTTCACTTCCTCCCAACTTCCACACGATGTTCCGTGTTTTTAAGTAACGACGTGCCGGTATTGCATTGAGTGAAAAAGCGCTAACAAAAGTTGTATGTGAATGGAATCACATCATATTGTTATTTCTACAAATTATTGATAAATCGTAGCTATGATAAGGATATGATTGGCTGACATTACCCGAAAAAACAAGTTTCTCAACACTAATTTTTAAAGTAACTACCTGAACTTGTCAAATCATCTTCATGCTTGACATATGACACAAGGACACTCAAATTCGGAAATAAAAAGGAAATTATCCTTATATATGATATGTAAGGAGAATTTCATTTTCATTTCCGAATTTGAGTAGCCTTAATTCTTAAATTTGCAATCCCGTTCTTTTCTCCCTCTCCGTCATCACCTAGGATTTTTCTTTTCTATAGATAAAATAGTCTGCATCCGATGTTGAAATACATACTGGTGTTCTAATAATTTGACTGATAAATTTCAACCCACCTCATGTTATGTTATGTGCCTCTAAACTTTGGTCACTTACTATATGCAGTTATTTAGACAGGAAGTCACAATCTATTTGTTATATTCTTAGCGCACCATTTTCTGAAACCTGTTATCACCAGCTAGATTTTTCGCATTTAAAATAAATCCAGTGACAAAAGAGAGCATATATATGACCTTTCTTTATACTTCTACGGAAATCATTATTCAAAGAAATTAGCTTGATGATATTACCGTGTCTTCAACATGCTAATGAAAGCGGGTTTTTGACCATTGTACAAATTTATACACTCTTTACAGTCTTTACAGGAAACTGGAAATATATTCAACACAAGCATCACTATTAATTTCAATTATATAAACATGTAATAATTCAAAGGCATTTCCTTGCTAATCCAAGCTGTATTCCATGTCGATTATTATGACGTCAGGCGGGATCACTGGGTGGATTCGCACGGTCACAGGAAAAGCAAGCTGAAGTTGACAACAGTAGGTGAACTGATGTCCAGTTGGCCTAGACGTTTATGAAAATATAAAAGAAAACCTCGGTCTTTTAATGTTATTTTGAGAACTTTATATATATTTATATATATATATATATATATATATATATATATATATATATATATATATATATATATATATATATATATATATGAATGGAAAGACACGACTGAGAACAAGAGACTTTATTCCTGACCGGTTTCGCCTTTGAGGTTTCTTCAGAGGTAATATTTACAGAGAATGAATGCATAGGTATTTGTAGGGCAGTTGCTGTGGTTTATGAGGGACGCGAGGTGGGATTACTTGTGTTGCTAGGCTAGGTGGTCATGTGGGGTCAGGTGTGAGGCGGGCGGATGTATTTGTTTGTTTGTTATTAAAAGGCGGAGCATGCCGACAGGAGATCTTTTGATCCATATCTAGGTCGGATGCGAAAAAAAATCATATTAATAATAAAATAATAAATAAAAACTATAATAATGTAAATAACAAATAAAATACATAAATAAATGCATAGGTATAGTTAAATAATAAACAAACAGGTAAATAGTAAATAATAATAAATTGACATAACTAATAATAAACGAAAATCAGACAGACAAATGATAACAAAACAAAAACAAATAATATAAGATAAATTATAATCATTACAGCATCTTGCTTAGGTATTTATCTAAATGATTCTTAAAGCTTCGAACTGAACTACATTGCACTACCTGTGCAGGAAGTTTATTCCATTCATTAACTACACGGTTGGCAAAGTTGTTTCTACCTACTTCCAAATTGTTATGTTATGTGTGGACATTTGTCTCATGGCGTATTTGGCGGCATGTTTTGCAATCTTGATGTCTCCTGTTCTGTTGTTGATGCAATCGTTGGTGTTTATGTATATTGCTTTTAGAGTCTTTCTTTGTGATTTGTTTAGATTTTCATGTAAAATGTTTGCTTGGTTCCATTGAGGTAAATGTTGTTTATCGTCTATGTGGTTTACCCACGCGTTTGTTGTGCGGTGGTGACGGATGTCGGCCTTGTGTTCATGTATACGTTTGTTTAACCCCCTGTATGTTTCACGGTGGCGCTCCATGGTTGCCGAAGTCCAAGAGGATATGGCACGACGGTAAGGTAAGGTAATGTTTCACCATAATAGGCAAGGTTGCATCCCGAGCAGGGGATTTTGTATATGATACTGTCTGGTTGAGTGGGATTTTGTCTGTTATTTGTGAAGTCGCGTATTTGTCGTCCTTTGTCTGATATTACTGTGATGCCTATGGATTTTAATTTCTTGGTTAGGAGGTGAGTTAGGTCCGATGATGGTGCTATGAGGAGGATGTTTTCATTTTTA
Source organism: Oratosquilla oratoria (assembly GCF_046742065.1). Classification (NCBI taxonomy): domain Eukaryota; kingdom Metazoa; phylum Arthropoda; class Malacostraca; order Stomatopoda; family Squillidae; genus Oratosquilla; species Oratosquilla oratoria. The sequence continues at coordinate 51,528,506 of NC_134797.1, read as the reverse complement.
GTTCGTGGTTCTGAGATGCTTCTTTGTTTGATTTCTTTAGCTTTGTGTAGGGCTCGGGCGATGATTCCTGTTGAGAAGTGGAGTGTTTTGAATGTAGTGGTGATGTGGTCTATTTCGTCTTGAAGGAATTCTGGGCTGCATATTCTTAGTGCTCTCAGGAAGAATCCTATTAGTATACCACTTTTAGTTCTGTCGCTGTGGGCACTGAAGTAGTGTATGTAGTCGTTTTTGTTTGTGGGTTTTCTGTAAACTTTGAATTTTGCTGTATTATTGTTCCTAATGATTAAAGTGTCGAGGTATGGGAGAGAGTCCTGGTTTTCTTGTTCGACTGTTAATTGTATTTTCTGGTGTGATTTGTTTAAATTGTGTAGAAGGATGTCAGTGCCTGTGTCTTTTGGTATGATGAGAAGGTAGTCATCTACATACATGAACCAGGTAGTGCCATCGGGGAGGAATTGTTTATAGTTGCTTTGCTCTAGAATTTCCATTGCTAAGCAGGCGGCTATAGCACTGAGGGGCGATCCCATTGGTAGGCCGTCGTGTTGTCGGTAAGTTTTGCCATTAAATGTGCAGAAAGCGCATTTAAGGCATTTTTCTACTAGTTGTTTGTAATCTCTTTTGTTGATTGGGAGGGTAGTCTCATCGATGTTATCTATGACTTTTTGTATGGCTGAAATGGCGTCTGCTAGCGATGTGTGGGTGTATAAGGCGATGACGGTCAGGAATAAAGTCTCTTGTTCTCAATCGTGTCTTTCCATTCTTACAATTCATAAACCTGTCATGATGCACAATATATATATATATATATATATATATATATATATATATATATAGACAAATATATATATATATATATATATATATAAGAAGGGAAACAGGGGCGGTGGATGAGTGGAATGGATGGGAGTGGATGGATGCCTTGATTTTTTTTTTTTTTTTTTTTTTTTTTTTTATATAATCCCAGCAGAGGGATCCGATTTAGGGACTATCTTTTAGTATCTCCGTATTAGTTGTGTGTGATGTGTTGCTAGACAGTTGGAGGTACTAATGTGTGCATCTAGTACATCTAGTCCGTCTTCGGGAAGATGGTGAGCGTTAGGGGCTGGCAGTGAGGCTATAAAAAGTGTCCAACTGGTGAGGTGGAGATTAGGTGGGCTGCCATGATGATGCTGTGGTGGTCGGTGATTGAATATAACTTAGACATTCTTGGGGGGTTCTTTCCTAGGAGATTCAGCAGCGGTTGGAAGTGGTTACGAAAGACGGGGCATAGGAATATGCAGTGGAGGAAAGAGAACAGCTCCGTCACGCAGGCTCAGACGGTCTTCAGGTAGCGGGTTCGCCAGTGGTTGACACAGATTCTTGAGATGAGGTGAAGAATGTGGGTTGGAAGTGGATGACGATGGATCCAGAAGGTCCCCTTATTGCATGTCTTGATGGGCCAGCCTCGGATAGCGGCAGTGATGCCTTGAATTGGTTATTTTACTTATATAGGGGAAAAGCCGTTGGTATATAGATACATTATTTGGTGCTACTATAGCATGAGGTCTACAACACTATAGCGTGAGGTCTACCACACTATAGCGTGAGGTTTACCACACCATATCATGAGGTCTACCACAACATATCGTGAGGTCTACAACAACATAGTGTGAGATCTACCACACTATAGCGTGAGGTCTACCGCACTATAGCGTGAGATCTACTACACTATAACGTGAGGTCTATCACACTATAGCGTGAGGTCTACTACACTATAGCATGAGGTCTACTACACGATAGCGTGAGGTTTACTACCGTATAGCGTAATGTTTACTACCGTAGAGCGTGAGGTTTACTACCGTATAGCGTGAGGTTTACTACCGTATAGCGTGAGGTCTATTACACTATAGCGTGAGGTCTACTACACTATAGCGTGATATCTACCACACTATAGTATGAGGTCTACCGCACTATAGCGCGAGGTCTACCACACTATAGCGCGAGGTCTACCGCTGCATTATCCACCCCTCATTGATATCACGCATTAAAATACATCTATTTTAGCGATAAACACATGATAATTTGTACATATCCTAGGAATGACTTAGATAGATAATTGGATTTCTAATTACATTCATATTAAAGGAAGAAATATAAAAATAAACATGTCATCATATATTTCCATACATTTATTCTAGCGATACACACTTCGTACATCTTAGGTTAGGTTAGATTAGGTTGTGCTCTCAAAGGCGAGTGCTACTTCTTCTATTAGAATGACTCCTCTGTAAAACTCCCTCAGCAACATTTTGAATTCCCCTCAATCGATGTTAACCATTTTAGGCAGAGGAGGAATCTGATTTAGGAACTCCATTTGCTTCCTTTAATATGGTCAGATCACGTGGACAGCTCACGTTTTTTATGGATTTAGGCCGGTCACATGTTTGATGGACAGGTGTGGGGAGCGTCCCGGAGGAACGCGGGCCACGCAGTAGACCTCAGGCTGCACATGGGTAGGCGACATATGGCGGTAAACCTCACGCTATAGTGGCACCCATTATTTCTTCTGGTGTTTTACTATTTCTTCCCATACTAGACATATGTACACTGACTTTTTTCGCTCTGTTTTAGATATTCTCGTATCACTTTTGTTCGCTCCTCCAGTGTGGGTGTAGTGACGCGCCGCTGGTCAAAACAAGACTGGCCGTCACACGTTCGATTCGATTCGAAAAATTCGGGAGTGAAGCTCCCACGGGCTTTTGAGTGAGCCCGTTTGGAGGGTGATGTACATATGAGTGTGTGTGGGCCCAACCCCACACACCCATACATTCACAAGATGTGCACACGTATATGAAATGCGCATGCACATCTCAGTGAATGCACCCTTCAAAATATAACTGATTACGGATATAGTGGTGACATCTAATAATGTATAAAATGTAAAAAAAAAAGAGGGGGTGATTCAATGTATGAGTGTGTGTGGCCTTGGTCACACACACTCATACATACATTAGATGTGCATACGTATGCAATATACGTATGCACATCGCTATGAATTCACCCTTCCGGACAGAGAAACGTATATGTAGAAATTAGAGGTGGGGGGTGATTCAATGTATGAGTGTGTGTGGCCTTGGTCACACACACTCATACATACATTAGATGTGCATACGCATGCAGTATACGTATGCACATCGCTATGAATTCACCCTTCCGGACATAGTAGAGACATATATATGAAAATTAAAGGGGGGGCTGACACTCCACCAGCCGACGCAGTTCAAACGGACTTAAGTGGCTGCATAGGCGGCGCACAAGACCCTCAGATGTTGTCGGAGGCCCTCTCCTCAGAAAAGCAGTTGCGGGGCAATGCTTGAGGTAGTGGTCAAGAGTGGCTTCAGGGTGGCGGCAATGATGGCATCTTCTGATGTGGGGTTGGTCTTGATTTGCCAGAAACAACGGTCCTCCAGCCGCAGACGGAAAAGCAGAGTTTCCACTTTTCTAGGTGTGGAGCGAGGAAGTACAAGGGGCTCGTAGTCTGTGACTGCCCTGTACCACCTCGCCCTCTCTGACACCTCTGCCTCCAGTCTGTGGTCGAGGAACCGTTGTACCTGGTTAAGAGCCCTGGTGCGTAGGCGCAACTGATTTCTGCTGAGAGGGACGACAACATCGACTTCAGGTCTTTTGCGCGCCGCTTCTGCTGCGGCGTCGGCTAGCTCGTTACCTGGGACACCTACGTGGCTTGGCACCCAGTTGAGCGTAACACTCCTGCCTTGCTGATGCTGCTTCAGCAGGAGTACTAGGATGGAGGTCAATAGGCGTACATTGTCGCTGGGCTGTGTCGATTCTAAGCTGCCTAGCAGAGACTGTGAATCCGTGTGGATCACCACAGGACCAGCTCGAGATATTAGAGCATGCTCTAACGCTCCTTGTACCGCTATGGCCTCAGCTTGGAGAGTGGACGCATGATCAGATACTCTCCTGCCGTAGGTCAAGCCATCCGTCACGAAAGCAGCCCCCGCACTGCGAGGCCTGTTGGGGTCTACGGAGCCATCCGTGTAATAGACCGCCGTTCCAGGTTTCGACAGTGTGCGGACACCTTGTAGGGCCTGCGCTCGTACTCTTTCCTGGTCACATAACTTCTTCTTACTGGGAAGCTTTGTGACAACGAAGGTAGCAGGTATCGACAGCCATGGTGGTGAGGGTTTGAACTCTGGGTGTGGAGAGTCCCTACCCTTCTCCAGGAGAGTGCTGGTGAGCTTGAAGGAGTCCAGGATCCCAGCCGCTTGTGACAGCCAGGTATCAGAGTGGATAAAAGTACCCACCCGACTCAGCTCAGTTATCCTGGGGCTCTGGACCAACTTGGCAAGAAAGTCGACCTCCAGCCTTCTGACCCGTGATGTTAATGAAGGCAATGAAGCCTCCATTCGGAGGTTAACGATCTTAGTCCAAGGTTGAGCTCCCAGGATAATCCTTGCTGCGGCATTTTGGCAAGGCTCCAGGGCTTCAAGCTTGGCATTCGCCACATTTATGAGAGCTGGGGCAGCGTGTCCACCAGACTGCGGACTGCGTGCACATAGAATGTGCGAAGGACCCGATGTGTGGCACCGAGTGCCTTCCCCGTCATTGCTCTCATAACTGTGGTTCTTGCCTTCAGTCTCTCCTTGAGATAGGTGAGTTCCCTCTGAAAGGTGAGCCTCTCATCAATCCAGACCCCCAGGTACTGATACTGGTGTACCCAGTCCAGCCTAAGGTCCTGGATGGTGAGGTGCTCCCCTCCTGTGCAGAGTTTCAATGCCATGGCCTTCGATTTTGTAGGGGAGATCTTTAACCCTAACCTGCTACATTCCGTCGCCACAGTGCTTAAACAGCGCTGAGCCCTGTTGAAGCACTGCCGTTTCCCAGTAATTATGAGCGCAATGTCATCTGCATAGCAGATGACCTTGCACCCACGTGGTAGAGGTAGTTCCAGAATGTTGGAGACGAGCACATTAAACAGAGTGGGGCTGAGGACCCCCCCCTGTGGAGTGCCATTCTCCAACATTCTGGCCTCTGATATGTTACCCTGAAAGCGTACTTTCGCAGACCGGTGACTGAGATAGTCAGCAATCCAAGAAAGCAGCTTGCCTTTTACGCCCTTGCACATCACAAATGGACTGGCCAGCTCAAACGCCTTTTCCAAATCCAAAAAGACCACGATGGACGGTGTTCCACTGACAGCATTGAGGAGTGTTGCTACACTGTTTGCTGTGCCAGTGCCCTTGCAGTAAGCATGGATATGCTCATGCAATGGACCCAGTTTCCACAGCAGCCTGTTTAGCACCATCCTCTCCGCTGTCTTTCCCATGCAGCTTGTCAGGCTGATGGGGCGGTAAGCACTAGGTTCCTTTGGCTTTGGAATTGGCGTTATGATTGCCGTCTTCCAGGTTGTTGGTAGCTTGCCAGTCCTCCAAGACGCGTTTATCACCCTTAGAAGTGCCTCGTCACCCGCTGGCCCAAGGTGGGCCAGCATGGAATAGGTGACGAGGTCCTCTCCAGGTGCCGTGTCTGAGCTGGTCTTGTGCGTGACCCGTAGCTCCTGAAGCGTAAAGCTAGCGTCAGTATCATCCGACCGACTCATCATGTCCTCAACACCATGGCGCCTCACTCCTTGGAGGTCCTGCAGTGTGTCTTGAACACACTGCGGGAGTGAGGTGCTGCTGGAGCGAGAGACAAACTCCTGCACCAGCCGCTCCGCCTCAGCATCAGGGGCATGATGAGTGCGTCGTGGTTGAGTCCTGCCAGTAGCCTTACGGAGCTTAGACCACAGCTCTGCTAGGGAGGTGTGAGCAGTAAAGCCCTCACACCATTCAAGAAATTTGGCTCTTCTGGCATCTGCAGCTATGACGTGAGCGTCATGAACTGCAGCGCGCAAGTTGGCCAAATTGGTCTGAGTTCGGCGCCGTCGGAAAACACGCCTAAGCATGTTCACCCGATGGTTGGCCTCTCTCACCTCGGGGGTATAATACCAGCTGTTCTTATGTTCTCTGGGGGACTGGCGAGTCTTTGGGATGGCTCGCCGTCACACAACTCGAGCTAGGCCTATATACTCGCCGTAGTTAGCAAGACGTCTCGGCCAGCTCCAGTCAGCAGCCAATCAAAAACTAGGGAAAGCTCTCCCGGGACCTTCGCAAGTCGCCAGCCTCCTTTAAAAGGACGGCGTCTTGCCGAGACGACCAGTTATCAGTCCTTGCCTTTTCTCTGTACAATCTATATACGAATGACCTGCCAGAGCCAGCTTATCCACACAACCGAGCTCTAACTCTTTCGTATGCGGACGACACTAACCACATTAGCAGACACAAAACGCTGCAGGGAGCGTTACACGTAATGCAAAACATCCTAGTCGGGGCACACGCGTGGGAGCAACAGTGGCGCATTAAGACCGACGCGTCGAAATGCAAAGCTGTATACTTCTGCTGCAAGCGTACCAACAGAACAATCACAAACACTCCTCTTAAGATAAACAGCACAAACGTCCCAGTGAAAGACCATACCTGTATGCTGGGTAGCACACTTGATTGTGGCCTTACCTGGACCCCACACTTCCGCAAACAGGGAGCGAAGGCTAGGGCTCTGCTGGGAAGGCTAAGACGCTTCAAAACTGCAACACTGACCACCAGACATCGATTGTACCTAGCCCTCGTCAGACCAATTCTGTGCCAACCCCCGGGACTAAGCCAGCTGACATGTGCCACTAATAACTACGACCATCAGAAGGTTCAGAATCCCGCTGTCAAGTTCATCACGGGTTCGCGATGGAGCAACTTCAGAACTGCTGAGTCTCTACACCGAATTTCCAACATCCGTCCACTCAACTAACACAAACACAAACTTCACACAAGACACCTAGAAAAAAAATGCACGACAGACACAAACACCTGATACAACACATTACACCTAGACCATACCGTACAGACTATCTGTCAGCTGCACCCGTCCCACGTGCGGTGTACACGATAAGACGCGTATAACCGTACCTATCAATAATGCACCCCTTCACCAGCTTTGACTGGTGATAGCAATAATAATAATGATAATAATAATAATAATAATATTGCACGTAGCCCATTAATTGACAGGCTATAAACATACAGGTTGGAGGCATCAACCCTCTATGTGTAGAATACACACAAATCCATACCGCAAACAAAACTAACACAACTACATGCACAAACAACTACATAAACTTTCTCATCTACTGAAATTATTTTCATTTCCAACTTTCTCTCCTACTACATCTTCTCATTTCAGTTTACCTACCATTAACATTATTTCCAATTTCTCTGTCTTTCTCTAAGACTAAGCCTCCTACTCATTTTCTAACTATGTTGGATGAGGATAAGAGGAATAGATATTCCATGTAACCTCACGGTTACACATCGATCGCAGTCTCCAAACTAGTGCTGGGCAAATACCGCTAATCTCAGTACCGGAATTACCGGTAAACAACAATGCCGTTACCGGAATTACCGGTATTTTACCGGTAAAAGACTCGTGAGGTAGTAGTCGCCTTTATGACTTAAATCTTTAAACAAATTTCATCCTACTATGGTGTGTAGTCACAACCCCATTGCATATTCTGTATATTGAAATAAAGTAAAAATTTCGATAGCCAGTTCTATTTTGTTTACGATATTGTGTTTATGGAGATATCTGGCAACTCCTCCCACCAATCGGAAGCAAGCTATGATTCTCAACAGTAAACACATGATTTTGAATTTTATAGATATCAACCACTAGATATCAGTGCGTTATCAAAGTTAGAGGTAGAAGCATGCCGCCTATTTACAGTATCCAGTCTCCCAGTTTAACTGTCTCTCCTGAAAAATCAATGTTTTTGTCCTTTAATAAGCTATATGTCTGGTTCTATTTTACATATTATTTTGATTGTTATGTCATTGTAAAGGGAAAAAGTCATACTTTAATTGGTGCTACTTTAGTATGCTATCTACCGCGCAAGTGAGTGAAAGGAGGGTGTCTGAGGGTGGGTGTGGTGTATAAACTTTTGTCCGCCTCTGCATGCATGGGTCTATGTTTGGAGGGTGCATGTGGGAGTGGGAGTTTTGTTAATACACACACATACACATATAAAGCTTTGACTAAATTGTAATAAATGTTTTCTTAAAAACTAACCTAAACTGACTAATTTGTAATAGATGTTTTCCTAAAAACTGCTTTTAATGTTCCCTTGTTTTAATACTTATTTCATACAAATTAGCCCAGCACGTGATCCAAAGACCAAGGTGAATACTCAAGGATATATTAGATTTCATTGTTAGCATATTTTTTATTTATTTCCTCAATTATCTTTTCATACAAATTAGTTCATATTCTTATTTAGAAACAGAAGCATATTGGCATTTTCATCACTAGCATATATATATATACATATATGAGTCTTCATTTGGCGACACGCGGAATTTTTCGATGAAACTTTCACAATTAATATAATTTCGTATGCTGATCACAGAAATAACATTAATTCTATTGAGAAATTGACAAAAATGCAAAAAAAAAAAAAAAAAAAAAAACGGGTTTAATGGTAAAATAATTACCGAGACCTTAGCGGTACATACTTGCTTAATGGTAAAAGTTTAACCAGTAAAATTAGCGGTACAGTGGGCCGTCAGTATTGTCACTCAGTACCATCAAGCCGAGACGTGCTTACCGCTCTCTGAGTGTTATGGTATAGCTTATCGGTTAACGGAGCCTTAACGGTAGCAGAATTTTTGCTGGTAAGCTACCGTCAAGGTTGTTACCGATAAAACCCGTAACTATCGGTAGCTGCCCACCACTACCGTCACTCAGTACCACCCAAGGTCTAAATATACTCTTAGATCTTGGTACCACCAAGCCGAGACGTGCTTACCGCTCTCCGAGTGTTATGGTATAGCTTATCGGTTAACGGTAAGCTACCGTTAAGGTTGTTACCGATAAAACCGGTAACTTTACCGGTAGCTGCCCACCACTACTCCAAACCCAAGTCTCCTGCCCATACCTCCAAAGCCACGACGCCGCGTAATAAATATCCCTAATCGCCCGGTGGCAAAAGCCCTCTTTTATACACTACCATCTTTTCATTTTCTTACAAACATTCTTCCCCTCCCACAAAAACCGATCTCGCGCAAGCGGGTGGTTTTACCTAGCATATCGCAAATCTCAGTTATCTCCCGGGCACGTCATCTCCAAGCAGCAGTCCTCTCCAAGAAGTTGCCTTAAGACCAGTTCTCTCCAGCAAGTCGCCTCGGGTACCACGACACTTGAAGGCCCTCACCCTGGGCCTTCCCTCCTGTGGCCCTTCGCTCTCAGCCCACGACATTTGAAGAGGCCCTCGTCCGTGACCTCCGAACCTAGTATTCATTAAATCTTTTGTGCCTTGGTGTTATTGTGAGTTTCATTTCCCTGGCGCGTCCGGCCGAACCTAACCACAACATGGGTAAACCTAGTCTATCCTCACGTCTTTACAGCCAGGCTTGGTTTCTCCTCATATTTTATTTTATTTATATACATTTAACTAAATTTTCTGTGACCACACTACTGATGCATATCCACGCCTGATTATTCTTTTCATCATATCTACCATGATTAAAAATCATTATGTTCATTAACTACTTATATACCTTTCATTATTCTTTGCATATGGTAAAAACGAAGATAATACCTGATTAATTTTTATGATTATTTCATCACGTATTGTTACGTGTATGAAAATGGCAGTTACCAAGTCATGGCGGCCTCTTTCCGTGACATGTTTCCAAGATCTTGCTTTTTTTTTAATTAGTCTTCCACATTTCACTTTTACATTCTTAATCATTTCAGCTTTATCTATTTTTGTTTCTTTACATACTATCCCTTCAACTTTTAATTTGGATTTTCCTTCTTTCTATTTAATTTTGCCATTTGCAAATCTGAAGAATACCTCAGGCGCTTTGCACCAGTTAATGACATCCTCTTCATAGCTCTCATGTACTTATTTTTCATATTCTTTTTCCTCTTCTCTCACATTTTCTGTGCCTTATCATTTCTCTTTTGTACAAATGAAGCAGCCTTTCTGTATCTTGCTGCATTGCATTTGACCCAAGGTGATGGGTGAGATGCAGGGATGACCTGTCATCCAGGAACCAAGAAAAGAGGGAGGATGGGAAGGGTGGTGAATGGGGGTGGAATTATGCCATTTGACTTTGGCTACCTCTCTTGTAAGGGGGAAAAACCCTTGGTATGTGCATGTATGTACATCTTTTGCTGAACCATTTTTTTTCCAATTCATCCTTTGCATATATTTTCTCTTGTTCTATGAAGGATGGCATGGCTACCTTTTAAGTGTACTGGGTCATACAGAAAGCAAACATCTTGTTAATTCAATTTGTGTGTGATACAGAAAGTAAACCTTTCAATCCACCTTTCCCATACATATTCACCTATCAACATGCAAGTCCTTGCCAGTGAAACCTGTTTTCTGATGTCTTATCTATTTATTAGGCTTCAAATGAATGAATCTTGTAAATTTAGGAGTTTATAACTTTCTAATTAGGAGAAAATGATAAGGGTACTCATAAGGAGACTTGGGAAGATTAAGTAGCAGAGGCATACATACTACGAGGCATTTTCCATATAGGGGGCGGTGACCAAATCAAGACATACCCACACCACACTCACTCATCATCCCTCTTATCTTAGCTCTTCATGGATGAAAGGTCAGGTTGCACTCCTTTTTAAGAAGGGAGAGGGAAAAAGGGATGCATGTTGTGTCAAGAGAAATACTATAGACAGGAGCCACTCATACTTTACCTTTCTTAATGAGACAACCTAATCATATATCACATTACTGTGGGCATAAGAATAAAAATATAATAAGTAGTGCGAGATTTGGTCAGTACATTAACACACCAAGGACCAGGGATAGTATGCTCTATGGCCCCAGGCAACTACTACAGTTGCCACATTGGGGGATCTATATTGTATACCCGAACTTCGTGTGTAAATGTGTGCACCTCATCAGCAAGTATATGCTGCACTGCATATTGTATCCTACCCTCAGGTGTCTCTGGACAAAGTACCCCGTCAGCTTCTTTGGAAGTATATAACTGATTTTAATGCTAAATTAAATTATCATGGCGAGTGGCATGGTCAGCAAGTTCTTTTCTTCAATGCACCTGCCAACTCTTGACAATGCAAAATAAATAATCCATGAGACACACAACGAATACTGGTACAAAAATAATAACAAATTGAATAGTGTCATGCTTGCTGCATTGCTTCTGACTGTGGGCTATGGGTGAGATACAGGAATGACTTGTCGTTCAGTAGGAGCCAAGGTGAGAGGGAGAGAGGGAGGGTGGTGAATGGGTGGGAGTGGAATTATGCCTTTTGACTTTGGCTATCCTCCTTTGTACATACATATATATACCAATGGCTTTTTCCCCCTTACAAGGGAGGTAGCCAAAAAACAAAGGCATAAAATCCACTCCCACCCATTTCATCCCCACATACTCCACTCACATTCACCCCCCTTCTCTTGGCTCCTCCTGGATGGCAGGTCATCCCTGCATCTCACCCACTGCCCTGAGTCAGAAGCAATGTATCAACACACAGCAAGGCCACTTCATTTAATCATTTAATCCTCTCATGGAGGAAAAAAAAAAAAAAAAAAAAAAAGACGGGGAGAAATCCCTTTGGGCTGGGTCAAAAATATTCACACCTACTTCCTCTCAACCCATCCCCCATCCACTCCCTTCCATGCATCACATCCATTCTCCACTAACCCCTTTCTTGTCTTCTCCCTTCCTTCTTTAACAGACATTCCCCTTACCCAATGCCCCATCCATCCATCTTATCCTTGGTTGCCCCCTCATGCTCACTCCTTCCACACTTTGTTTACTAATCTTTCTTCACTCGTTCATTCCATGTGCCCAAATCATCCCTCTTTCATCAACCCTATCTCCCAACTCCCTTTCCAACCCTGCTCTCCTCGTTTCTCACTCTATCCAGCCTAGTAACCCCTATCATACTTCTCAGGCATTTCATCTCAAACACATTCAAACTCTTCTATGTTCCAGGTTTCTGCCCCATACAGTGATATTAGCACAATCACTCCTTCATACAATCTCCTCTTAGCATCCATCCCCAAATGTCCTTTTCTTTTTACACTTTATAATCCCCATAGCCATTTACTTGCTTCTCTCAATCTACATTCTACCTCCACCTTCACTCCTCCCTTTCCCACCACATTCACCCCAAAGTATCTAAAGCTATCCACTTCCTCCAGTCTCTCCCCCTTAACACTCACTTCCAATTTGCTGCTACATTCTCCCCTTGAACATCTCATCCCCTTACATTTATCTTCAACTTCCTCCTTTCACACACCTTCCCAAACTCTGACACTAACTTCCTTAATCCCTCCTCTGTTCCTGCCACAAGCATAATGTCAACAGACAGCTGACTTATCTCCCATTTTTCTTTAACCACCTCAAATTCCCGGCTCATTACCCTTGCATTTATCTTCTGCACCACCCCATCAATGAACAAATCAAAACCTTTGTAAGGGGGAAAAAGTCATTTGTATATGTGTGCAATAGTACCATCACAATTAAGCAGGGTTATCAAATGCCAGTTTGGCAAAACCACCACTCTCTAACGCAGTGTACTACTTTAACATTTAAGCAGCTCTTGATAGCTAGGAACATTTTATTTCATTCTGCTCCACTCCTTAAAGGGTTGAAATCAGTGTCTCCTACAACATTGACTGACTTGCAGGTGTTGTATTATCCTTCTCAACAGTGATTTTAATTAAAAAGCCATGGATGTTAGGAAATATTTATATTTTCTTTGTATACAACATTCTGGCCATGGCTAAATTATAAATACCAAAACAATTTAATTTGTTCTAGGGACAATTTATAAAGAACATTCTTTTATTAAGATTTCTTTCTTTTCATAGGACACAGATTTTTTTTCTTGGGCAACTTCTAAAAAAAAAAAAAAAATTCACTTTCCAAAAAGGAAACAGGATTTCTTCTCAGGCAATCTTTATTGTTCTCATAACCAGAGTCCAAAGGTATCTCAGATGCAAGATCCTAAACCCAAAAGCAGATTCCTGCCTTCACATTGTCATAGCAGCTGACTACCTTCTCATTCATGCTGAAGAGATTTGGTAACATACAGTTTACCAAGAGATTGACTACAAAACTGAGATATTTGTTTGCAGTAGTTGGAAATTTGTCCAGATACAATCATGGCATCAAGACGAGGAAGTGGTGCCAAGGGTTTGAACTGCTTGCTGATGTCTTCCTCTGGCAAGGCTGGCTCTCCTCGTGCTTGCCTCTGGGCATTTTCTGCAGTCTGTGAAAAATAAATAAACATATATAATAAATAAATAAAGCACATCAGGCTTCAACATCATTGGTCATACAAAAAAAACTGGCTTAGGCCAAAAAAAAATTTTTAATTCATTGGGTGACAGGCACCATGGATCCTTCCCCATATGAAGGAAGGAAGGAGAAAGATAGAATACACACACACACATATATATATACAGTATATATACATATATGAGATGAGGTGTCTGAGAAGTATGATGGGGGTTACTAGGCTGATTAGAGTGAGAAATGAGGAGGTGAGGAGAAGAACAGGGGTGGAAAGGGAGTTGGGACATAGGGTTGATGAAAGAGTATTAGGATGGCTTGGACACATGTAAAGAATGAGTGAAGAAAGACTAGTAAAAGAGGTATGGAAGGCAGATGTGGAGGGAGTGAACATGAGGGGACGTTCTAGGATGAGGTGGATGGATGGGATGAAGGGGGCTTTGGGGAAAAGGGGAATGTCTGTTGAGGAAGGACGGGAGAGGACAGAAGACAGGGGTGAATGGGGGGTAAGGTTGTATGTGTGAGCAAAATTTGATGCAGCCCGAAGGGTTTCTCCCCGTCTTCTCCTTTTATGCATGGGGGGACGGAGAGGGGGGGGGGTCGCCGATTTAATGAAGCGGCCTTGCTGTGGATGTGCTGTGTCTTGTGACACTGCTTCTGACCCAGGGCAGTGGACAAGGTGCAGGGATGACCATCCAAGAGGTGCTAAGATGAGAGGGAGGGTGGAGGGGGTGTGGAGTGTATTCAGGGATGAATGGGTGGGAATGATTTTATGCCTCTTCCTTTTTGGCTACCTCCCTTGTAAGGGGAAAAAAAGCCTTGGTATATGTATGATGTATGTATGTATATGTATATATATATATATATTAGACCATGTTGTCAGGTCAGAGAAAATAATTCTTTTTATTTAATTTCTTTTCAGTTTTGTTTCATTTATACTGTACTTTCTGCATGTACCAAGCTTTGCATGTTTTTGCTTTAGGAAAAGGTAAGAATGTTTTTTTTTGGGGGGCCTTTATGGATTTGGAAAAGGCTTATGACAGGTGTAGACAAGAAGACACTGTGGGAGGTTTTACAGATATATGGGATAAGAGGAAAGCTGTTATGAGCAGTTAAGAGTTTTTACAAGAGTAGTAGAGCCTCTGTTGGAATTAGAAATGGAAAGAGTGAGTGGTTTGAGGTAAAGGTGGGACTTCACTAGGGATGTGTCATGTCGCCCTGGCTGTTCAATTTATACATGGATGGGGGTGGTATGAGAGATAAATGCAAGGGTAATGGGTGGAGATGGTTAAAGAAAATGGAGAAAAATGGGAGATAAGCCAGTTGTTGTTTGCTGATGACACTGCGCTTGTAGCAGGATCAGAGGAGGGATTAAGAAAGTTGGTAACGGAGTTTGGTAAGGTGTGTGAAAGATAAATATGGGTAAAAGGTAATGAGATGTACAAAGTGAGAGGATGGTATCAAATTGGAAGTATTAAGGGAGGAAGTGAATAGCTTTAGATACTTGGGGGTCTAGCATCAGCGAGCCTGTAACCCAATGAATGAAATAAGTCTGGCCTTGGCAACGACTTCAGTACAATGCTTAACATACTACATACATACATACTACTTAACATACTGCTTTCGGTAAAGAAACCAAGAAAATATCTGGGGGAATAGTGTCATGAGAAATGTTGGTGATGAATACTAGGAAAAAACTATGGGTGACTGTTCCAACAACAGTGTGTGAGGGAGACTTGGAAGGCAGAGAGTAAAAATCTAATTGTGTTTAAGATGTATGGTGGGGGTTATGAGGAAGGATGGTGCCAGATACAAGGCGAGGTGGTGAGTGAAGTTGGAATAGGTGGCAGACAAGTACGTGATAGTCTGGGCACAAGGAAAGAATGAATAACAAACTGTGGAAGGCAGAGGCAGTTTACTCCCTATGCTCTTATATGGTGACTCATTCCTCCTCATCCATTCTATTTTACCGAGCAGAAAAGAACTCTTTGGTCCATGTCAATCTTCATCAATTCATTCCTCTTTTGGACTCTCTACCCTGCTCCATATACTATACATGTATACATACCAAAGGCCCTTTCCCCCTTATATGGGACTGGTCAAGTCTAAGCACAAACCCACTATATTACTAATTTCTAAAATGACAACCCTCACTTTTGTAGATACTTCAGCACATAACTAGAACTTACTCTTTTCTGAACATATTTGTGTTTCTCTTGTTGTTGCTTGGTCACCTGCCTCTGGAAATTATTAAACTTGTTGGCTTCTTGACTAAGTTCGTCAACAGAATCCATTAGGCACCGAAGCTGGCGGTCAAGGGTGGACATAGTTCCAAGGTCCAAGAATTGCAAACCCTCACTACTTGGCATCATCTGCAATAAAAATCAGAAGAATATACACATACGTTAAAACTAAATCCAAACTTAATCTTAAAGCTTTAAATTAATCTGAAGTAAATTAGTCCTAACATGAAAGCATTCCATTTTACCAGTACAGTTGAGATATATCCATTCTTACTCAAACTTATAACTTAAGCTATGAAACTACAAATTCTTACCTCAAACAGTTCACACAAGAGAGTATTGATGAGATGAGAATTCTTGATGACTACACGAACTTCCTGGAAAAGATTTTCATAACCCATACGTTGTTTTCTCAGAGCTTCAGGTGTGTAGTCTCTCTCTTGCACAATATTAATTGCTTCAGGTGTCAGGCGGTAAGCCTTGATGGAGAGGAATCCTCGAGCTGTTTTCACTGGGTCTGCATTTGAAATAAATCCCTTCAGATGTGTTATAAAACTATCAATATAAAACAAAATTATTTCACATTGATTTGCATACATGGGCAATGCAAGGTAGTTTCACAACTTACCATAAATAAGGACTACTGATTCTTCAATACTAGTTTGGTAAGAATACTGGAACTCGAGCAGCTGTGTGCTGACAAAATTTCCAAGTTGTGTGCTCTGGTACCAACCAACACTCAGGTGGTCTACATTCACCTTCCGCAAATGTCTCATCATTTCCAGCTGATATTCCACTTCATCAACATCATCAGCATGTCTTGGAAAGGGGAAACAGTTGGTGATCTCAAGTCGGTCATCCACAACCAGGCCGAGTAATACACCCTGTGCCATTTCTGTGGTGCCAGCGCCCTCCTCATGGCAATGCTTGATCATCTTCACCAAGGCCTAGAAAAAGCCAAAATAGTTTTCTTAGAAATAATGGAAGCCAATTTTTAATGAACCTCCCTCCTATGATTGCACACTACAAAAAAGTGTAGTCTACATTATACCTCTCAACTATACAATAGGCACTTGTGTGTCATCTGTTGCCACTTTTTACCATGTTACTTCTGGATTAACTGTCGCCACTTTTTCATTTATGTTTAGACACAAACCACAAAATTAGGTCAGGTTAGCCTGCAGGAAAAAGAAAAGAAAAAAAAAAGAAATAATTATAAATTACCTAACCTAACCTGGTGTGGCTATCCCTAACTTTGTGGGTTATCTGTCAAAGCACATCAAAAAGTGGCAACAGATAATCCACAAGTAGTGTGCTGGTAAACAGGGGTGACAGATAACCCAGATGTACTACATAACAATTATGAAAACGTATAATGGCCACCTTTATGTGGTTGTCCTACAAGACAAATTACAAAATCTCAGCAACACTGGTCTTCAATCATCCTTGAGGTCAGCCCCTGGAAATTCAAGTCTCCAATCTGACCCCAGATAATCTGTCAATTTCCATCTTTTCTTTCCATTATTTCACCTAAAGAGAGCTGTTGGTATTTCTTTAGAAGTGTACATCTATGCGATATAGCTTTAGAAAATTTAAAATAAATTTAATAAATTATAATACACCAATGTAATAAATATTTTTCTTGCTGGAAATCAACAACAGAAAACGTTGCTAAAAGCTATGCACAAACAAATGAAGTTGCACTGACTCCTTTAGAAGCCATCTTTGTTTTGATAGATCCATAGGTCGAAGATGACCCTGATGATATCTAGAATTATAGGTACTGCATTACTACATGCAGGTTAGGTTAGGTTTGGTTAGGTCAAGTAGGTAGGTAGGTTAGGTTAGGTTCAGTAGGTAGGTTAGAATAGATAATGGTAACTTTTTTAGAAGTGCACACTTACGCGATATAGCAATAGAAAATTAAATAATAATTTTGAAAAATATGATACATCAACGTAAAATGTATTATCCTTGGCAGAAATCAACAACAGAAAATGTTGCTAAAAGCTATACACAAACAAATGTAGCTACTTCATCTCCTTGAAACACAATCTTTGTTTTACTAGATGCAGAGGTTGAAGAAATTAAAGTATGATAAATTCATCTATCCTAACCTACCTAACCTGCATTTGGTAATGTGGTACCTGTTATTCTAGGTCATCAGGGTTGTCGTCGTCTTCAACCTCTGAATCTATCAAAACAAAGATGGCATCTAAAGAGTCAATGCAACTTCATTTGTGCATAGCTTTTAGCAACATTTTCCATTATTGATTTCTGCCAAGAAAAACATTATATTGATGTATTATAATTTACAAAATTAATACTTAATTTGGTAAATGTGCAGTTGTATACATGGACGCGATATAGCATTAGAAAATTAAATATTAAATTTGTAAATTATAATGTATCAACGTAGTATGCAATTTTCTTGGTGGAAAAAAAAAAAAAAAAAAAAAGTTGCTAACACAGATTTCATAAGTAACGAAGTCGCACCGGACGAATGGTATTCCATGTTTGTTATGATAGATGCCGATGTCAAAGAAATGAAAAGATGATAAATTTGTCTAACCTAACCTGTATTTAGTAAATCGGTACCTGTAATCATCCAGATCGTCGTCATCACAGGCGTTGGCGGCCTGTTCAATCACTCTTTCTTATTGCGAGGTATATAGGTTTTTCTCAGCTTGAAGGAATGCATGGATTTCAGCTCCATAGCATTCCTTCAAGAATATATACCTCGCAAGGTACTGGCGGAATTACCGAGGGTATACACCAGGCCTAAACTGGACTGGGCAGACAACACTTGACAAACGACAAGATGGCAACCTGATCCTATGCTAGCAACTTCATTCATTAGTATATTTGCTTGTAGCATGGTATTTTTTATTTTTATTTTCTGCCAAGAAAATATCATATTACGTTCATGTATAACAATTTACAAAATTAATATTTAATTTTCTAACACTGTATCGCATCCATGTACACAACTGAACAAATACCCTTAATTTTTAATGCTATACTGTATGGCATGTGTACACTATAGGAAAAAAAAAAAAAAAAAAAAAAAAAAAATAATTATATCATTATTAATTTCTTTCACCTCCACAGTACTTCTTTTTAAGGGCATACCTACACAGTATGGCATTAGAAAATTAAATATTAATTTTGTAAATTATAATACATCAATTCAATAAATATTTTTCTAGATGGAAATCAATATCAGAAAACGTTGCTACAACTTATACAGAAACGAATGAAGTCACTTCGACTCCTTTAGATGCCATCTTTGCTTTAATAGATTCTAAGGTCGGAGACGACGACCCTAATGACCTCTAGAATTACAGGTACCACATTACTAAGTCCAGGTTAGGTTAAGTAGGTAGATTAGATTAGGTTAGGTAGGTTAGTTTAGAATAGAAAAATTTATCATACTTTATCATTTCTTTGGCCTCAGCTTCTACCAAAACAAAAACAGCGTCTCAAGCAACCGAAGCAGCTAAGTTTGTTCATTTATAGCTTTCAGCAACTTTCTTTTTCTGCCTAGAATAACATATATTACATTGATGTATTATATTTTACAAAATTATTTAATTTTCTATTGCTATATCAAGCAGGTATGCACTTCTAAAAATTTACCTACACATCTACCAAAATAAAGATGGGGGTCATAGTAAATGCCGCCCAGAGCCATCCAATTCTAAATCAAGCCATCTTTTTTCATCATAATGCCTTTAAATGGTCTATTCTTCAATTTACAGCAAGTATACCTAATTTCAGTGAGTTTGGTTGAAGATGTAGCAGCTTCGTCAGTTGATTTTTCAAACGTTATTGTTGGGTCGGACAAATACCACCAGTGATCATAGATGTCGGGCTGGACGAATCATAGCTGTGGTCGGTAATTTTGCAGAGGATAAAAATGTAACTTCTCTTTGATCAAATAAATGGAAATCACACATTTGAAAGAAAATGGGTCAAATAATGGAACCATATGCTTATTTTTTATATAAAATCATGCATTTGAGCAAAAATCATCATTGTTCGGGTTTGGTCAACATTGGTCAGCTATTAATGAGTCAGATGGTATTCGTAGCTGTGGTCGGTAATTTTGCAGAGGATAAAAATGTAACTTCTCTTTGATCAAATTACATGGGCATTACACATCCTAAAGAAAATAGGTCAAATAATGCAACCATATGCTAATTTGTTACGATATTTGTAGCTGTGGTCAAATTACATGAAAATAACACATTTTAAAGAAAATACTTGAAATAATTCAACTACATGCAATCTATTACACTAATAATACAATAGTAAGAAACTTAATACTGTACAGTGTAGTTTGATCTATACCACCAGTAACCATAGATGGGGGGCTGGACGAATCATAGCTGTGGTTGGTCGGTAATTTTGCAGAGGATAAAAACGTAACTTCTATTTGATCATATTACATGGAAATCACACATTTTAAATAAAATAGTTCAAATAATGCAACCATATGCTAATTTTTTATATAAAAATGTGCATTCGAGCAAAAATTGTTCTTGTTCGGGTTTTGACGGTATTTAGTGAGTCGGACGGTATGTGTAGCTGTGGTGGGTAATTTTGCAGAGGCTAGAAACGTGACTTCTCATTGATCAAATTACATGCAAGTCACACATTTTAAAGAAAATACGTCAAATAATGCAGCCATATATATAGAATTGTGCATTTGAGCAAAAACCGTCCTTGCTTAGGTTTTGTCGGTAATTAGTGAGACTCCCAACAGTTGAGTTTGACGGTAAGCTGGTCTTTGGTATCGGTGCAGATAACTTTATCAATCTTCAACCAAACTAGCTGAAATTAGGTATACTTGCTGTAAAATGAAGAATACACCATTTAAAGGCATTATGATGAAAAAAGATGGCTTAATTTAGAATTGGACGGCATTTAGTATGACCGCAAGGATGGCATTTCAAGCAGTTGAAGCAGCTACGTTTGTTTATACATAGCTTCAAGCAAATTTTGTTCTTGATTTCTGCCAACAATAACGTACATTATGTTGATGTATTATAATTTACAAAACTATTATTCAGTTTTCTATTGCTACATCACAAAAGTGTGCACTTCTAAAAATTTATTGAATTGCTGCTCCTCTACTCCTCTTAGGTAGCTAGGTCAAACACCACCAGAGGCGCCCCCATCGATGACGAGCACAATAGCGCGTCATTTTGAGTGCACGCCATTGAAACGGCCAAATTTACATACCGCGGGAAATTTCATTCATAAAAATGTTATGCGAGTGTATTTACTACCATCGTAGTAAATTTCAAACAATCACATCATCAGTTACATGTCGGTACATAAAAACATAAAATAAACATGCATTCAGCAGTAAATAATTTTTTTTTTTATGTTTCAGTGTGAAAAATGAGCTAAAAAATTCAGTGAATTGGCAACAGACCAAAATGAACAAAAACTACTAGTCTCGCAGATTATTCTAATACCAAAGCAAAGGCAGTGCATTACGGAAGAGCTGAGAAATTGGTGGTACTAATTACTTCTTTTTTTTTCTATCGGGTCAGATTATCGGATAACAATAAAGTACTGGTGGTATGGATCAAACTGCACTCTATTAAGTTTCTTACTATTATTAGTGTAATAGACATATAGTTGAATTACTTGAACTATTTTCTTTAAAATCTGTGATTTTCATGTAATTTGATGAAGGAGAAGTTACATTTTCATCCTCTGTAATATTACAGACCACAGCTACAATTCATCCAGCCCGCCATCTTTGATCACTGATGGTATGGATCAACTACACACTATTAAGTTTCTTACTATTGTGTCATTAGACTAGTGTAATAGACTGCATATAATTGAATTATTTCAATTATTTTCTTTAAACAGTGTGATTTTCATGTAATTTGACGGTATTCGTAGCTGGTCAGTAATTTTGCAGAGGATAAAAACGTAACTTCTCTTTGATAAAATTACATGAAAATCACACATTTTAAAGAAAATAGGTTAAATAATGCAACCATATGCTAAATTTTTATAAAAAATTGTGCATTTGAGTAAAAACAGTCATTGTTTGGGTTTGGTCGGCGATTTGTGAGATTTCCTGGGACAAAATAGGCCCGATTTAATACCATTCAAAATGCAATATCTCAGGAACTAGGACAGCTAGATGAATAATTCAAATTGCATTGTACTCATAGCGACTTCCTGCATCTCATGAGAACTACTTCAGCTCAAATATCAGGAATTCCATTTTCATGTTGACCTAGCTATCTTAGGTTCTACCAATTCTTTAATTCTTTGAAGTGTTGGTCCAACCTCCACCAAGAATTAGTAAACCTTTCCCAGGCAACCCTAGTTCATTTACTTCGATTTCACTGCTCTAATTCAACAATATGAATATATCCATGAATTATAATTTGAAACACTTGACCAGTCGTTATGGACGTTACCCCAAGCCCTGCCTTTATATTATCACTCTACATTGTAATGCATACATAATAATACAATACTGTAATGTAAAAACAATTCATAGAAATATATATTTGTCTTATCCTTTATTCTTTTCGTGACAAAATCGAGCATTCGAGACCATGTCAGCAGCTGCCGACTGCATTAATCTTGTAAAGGGGGGAGGCCCCTGGAAAAATAGTAACATCTTAATATTAAACCAATAGATATTATGTATTTGATAACATACCAAGCCTTCCAACTGCACAACACTGATATTACAGTGTGGTGTTTCAGTGTCTCTTCTTCCCCGTGCGGCCGCCATGTTTACGATGTGAAGGAAGGATTGTTTCTATTCAAGTATACAATTATGCAAATATCAGAGAATAAATTGTATGTAAAAAATAATAATGATATACAAATGAAAAAAAAGCCTTAAGTTTAGTCTATATCATTAAATATATATACATGACCTAAAGAAAAAAATATAGCATTTCTCCATAACATGAAAAGGCACGGACATTTCTGAAAAATATAAATTCAATAACAAGTAACAAAGAAAGCATATTGACCTTTATCAATTACTGATTTCTATGAATTAACAGATCAAAGTGAAAGTAGTGCTTCGTCGATGGGATAGTACAAACTAACGAAAAATTATCACGGTAATGCACGATCACGCTAAGTAGTAAGTTGAAGATTTTAATGCAACGGAATAAAATTGCCTGTCAGCAGTTAAAATGAACAACGAAGGTTAGCAAGATGTCTCGGCCAGTTCCAGCTGGCAGCCAATCAGAAACTCGGGAAAGCTCCTCGGGGACCCACCAGCCTCCTTGAAAAGGACAGCGTCTTGCAGGAATACAATCATCATTCATTCGTCTTGCTCTTAGCGTTCTCGGTGGACGTCACATCGTGGAAATCCTCCTCGAGCCATCGTGAGTGCATCATGGCGGCCACGGAAGAACCCCCGAGTACAAAGAGCATTTTTTCCGCCAGCGAAGAAGATGAAGAACCTAGACTCCAGGGCACCCTCCACCGCAGTAAGCGCCTACGAGGAGCTGCCTCTGACGCAAGGTCACAAACATACTGAGATCTACCGCAAAGTATGGAAGAAGAATCCTCCCCACCTATGGAACACCACCCACAGCCGGACGGCCTAATAGCCGACCAGCCCCCTACCCTCCCCTCAGCTACGGACGCTACCAGCAATATCGACGAAGAGGGGAGAGAACCGGCACGTCATTCGTACGCGACCATCACTGCTTCCTCTGGACAGGGAGAATGGCGTGTTGTCAACAACCGTCGTCAACGTCCCCAGAAGCCCCACCTCGACTCTGGCCCCACAAAATATCCGGTCCTCATCAAGCCTTCCCAATTCTTCAAGCTGGGATCCTGGCGATAGGCACAGCTTGTAAAGGATGCAGTAGGACCTGTTGATGGCATCCGCCGAACACCCGTATAATGGCTTATAAGCTGTACATCGGAGAAGCAGCAGGGCCAGCTCCTACGGACGGCGACCCTGAAATCAGCCCGGCAGCCACCCATGAAGATCACGACCAGAATACCCAGAACCATCGTCGTGGGAGTTGTGAATGGTGTCCCCATAGACGACGATGCAGAGAAGCTTCTCAAGGAAGACTTGGAGGCCCAGGAACTACCCGTAGATACAGTACAGCGTCTCACTACAAGAGATGGCGTTGCAACCGGGTCAGTGAGAGTAGCCTTCCAAATGAACATCCTCCCCTCCACAGTGAAACTTGGGTACACCCTTCACCAGGTGGTTCCCTATGTCGCCCCCGTACGTAGATGCACCAGGTGCCAGCTACTGGGGCATACCAGGAAGGATTGTCGACGCAAGGCTCCCCGGTGTGCTCGATGTGGTAAGGGTCACGCCACGCAAGACTGTAAGGAAAGTCAACTATTCTGCGTCAACTGCTGTGGCAAACACTCCGCAGCGTACCCCAACTGTCCGGAGGTAGCCATCCGGAAAATAGCGCATGAAGTGAAAAACCAGCGCTATACCCCCTTCGCAGAGGCTCTGGTCATCGCCAGGGAACGTTGGGAATCCTACTTAAAGGATGAATGGGCGAAAGAGAGAGACTTCGCTGCTCCCCCCAAGAACCCAAAACCCCCGAAAAAGGAGGCAAATCTAAGCCTTCCCACCCCAACTCCCGACTCCTTGGACGTTGCATCTCCCCCGAAGTCGGCAAGAGCTATAGCGCCAACGTACGCTCTCCACCAAAGGAAGATTACTCAGCCACACCCGGTGCTGTCGTAGCAAAGGGGAAGAAGAACCGCAAAAGAAAGGCCAAGCGCGTCAAACCCACCACCCCAGCGGCCACCACTGAATCCACCTCACCTGAGGACGCTGTCCCCCCTGCTGAGATGGGAGCAGTTTCCACACAGAGAGTTGGCGAGTCCTCAATACACTCAGCACTCCCTCCCAAACCCAAAGATACATCTCTCTCCAGCACCATCGGGAGCCTTCGGTCCACCGTCAAGTCCCTGCAAGATAATATGGCCCATTTTAACCCACAAGCGGCCAAGTATCTTCGTGATCCTGCGTACCATTTTGGAAATTGTAAATAATGGCTGCGCTTAGGATCATGCAGTGGAACTGCCGGGCGATCAGCACCGCCTGGGACCTTTTAGTGCAATATCTCGAAAACAACTCAAACGAAATAATTGCACTACAGTCCTTACTGAAACGTCTCCACCTTCTACCGGCTCTGCCAGGATACCACTACCCTCCGTTTGTAGGGGCTGATGATTCAGGAATGGTGCGCGTGGCCACTTATGTTTCTCAAGGATTGGCTACTAAGTCCGGGTCGCTACCTGGCTTCTCCCTGGACGAGGGTCACGATGTGGTCACTTCCATCACAGTGGAGGAGGACCGGAGCGTGCACGTCCTGAACTATTATAACCCTGAAACGTCTTGTCACTTTGAGTGGCTGGGCGCCCTTCCTGACAGCTGGATAGTGGTAGGCGATTTCAATCGCCGCGACGCCTTATGGGAAGATGGTTATCTCCATTCCTTCCCAGAAATTGTCTCCCACCTAGACAAAGCAGATATGGTACTCCTCAACGACGGCGGTCACACCAGGATTCCTGACAACCCGGTACACAGAAAGTCCGCCATTGACCTGTCCTTCGTGTCCTCCAATCTAGCGGGGATCACGGATTGGTCAACTCTGAATGACTCAATGTCATCTGATCACCTCCCCATTAAGATCACCGTCCATCTCACCCCCATTGTCCACCTCCCTCCACCGCAGGGTAAATTCAAACTGGAAAGGGCAGATTGGACTGCGTATCAAACCTTCCTAGTAGACACGAACTTCTGCCCTGACCTTACCAGCTCCGTGGAAGAACTAAACACACTCCTCACCCAAACAGTGCTCGAGGCAGCTCGACATGCCATCCCCGTGACCAGCGCAGGA
Source organism: Oratosquilla oratoria (assembly GCF_046742065.1). Lineage (NCBI taxonomy): Eukaryota > Metazoa > Arthropoda > Malacostraca > Stomatopoda > Squillidae > Oratosquilla > Oratosquilla oratoria. The sequence goes on along the minus strand of NC_134797.1, from coordinate 51,502,988 downwards.
CGCGGAAGGCGAGGTCACCCCTGGTGGAATGACGACTGCAAGATAGCCGTGGAAAGAAAGAAGCGGACTTACCAACGCTACATGACGGACGACTCCGAGGAAGCATACATTGCCATGAAGGAGACGAAGGCTTAGTGCAAGAAGGCCATCGCCAAGGCCAAACTTGCTTACTGGAGCAACAGCAAGGACGACCATCAAGATCTCACTGCAGCCTGGAAGCGGTTCAAGGAACTGAAGAGCCGTTACAATCCCCCCGACGGGGACCTTACTACCCCTGACGGTAGGATTCTGTGCACCCCCGAAGAAAGAGCAGAGGGCTTCTTACACCAGTTTGCTAATGCAAGCTCCACAGCCAGCCTCCCAGAAGCACGACGTCGCTTCCGCAAAGGTCAAGACTCCCAAGCAGACCTATCGCCCCCTACGGGGAGAAAAACGGACCTCACCCTCTTCGAGTTACGTTGGGCCCTACGGGCAACCAGAGCCACCAGGAAGTCCCCAGGTGCCGACAACGTCACCTACCCACTCCTGAGACACCTTCCCCATCCCCTGCAAGAGGCCTTGCTTGCCATATACAATAAGTGCTGGAGGGAGGGTGTAGTGCCGAAGGCCTGGAAGCACGCTATTGTGGTCCCCATCCCCAAGGCAGGCAAGCGCAGGAACCAGATTGCCAACTATAGGCCCGTGTCCCTCACCTCTCATATAGGTAAGATATATGAGAGGATTGTGCTAAGCCGCCTCCAGTACCATGTTGAAAGCAGAGGAGAGCTACCGAAGCTTCAAGCTGGCTTCAGGAAGAGAAGGAGCATCATCGATCACGTCGTGCGACTCTCGGAGCACGTCCGCAGGGCCCAAAAACAAAGAAGAGTCCTACACACATGTTTTCTTGATATTGCCAAAGCTTTTGACACTGTTTGGCACACGAAACTGCTCTGCAAGCTAAAAACCATCGTGGTCTCTCCAGAGGTTTACAACTTCACCAGAACGTTCCTCTCCGACCGTTCCATAGCGGTACGATGGAGAGGAACACTCAGCTTCCAAGTAAAAATTGACATGGAGGTCCCACAAGGCTCTGTCGTGGCCCCTCTCCTCTTCACTCTGCTACTGGCAGACGTGGGAAAAGGGGTGCGCAGTGGCACCATCATCACAGCATACGCAGATGATATAGCCATGTGGAGGAAATCAAGACATCGGCGGCCCCAAAAAAGGACTCTGCCCAACACCAAGCAGAACTTCGGCTCTTCCAGAGGCAAGTGGACATGGTTGTGTCTCACCTTGTGGACCTCGGCTTCACACTCTCTGCGGCCAAGACGGTGTATATGCCAATTCACAGCATTGGATACAACAGGGGGGACTACCCGGACTGGAACCAGCTTACAGTCTGCTGCACGCCCGTGAAACCCGCGACGTCCGTTCGCTACCTTGGTGTCATCTTTCAGCGAGACGGACGGTGGACCAGACACATCCAACAAGTTTGTCTGAATGCTCGAAGGGCCATCAACCTAGTCAGAGTCATCCGACGTGAACCCTGAGGCCAGCGAAGAGAAACTCTGATCCCCATTGTTCGGAGCCTCGTGCGATCCCGACTCCTCTTCGGCTCTCCTGCCCTCCACGATCTCTCCCCGGAAAGCACGTACAAAATGGTCCAGATAGAGTGTCAAGCACTCCGTCTAGGACTTGACCTGCCACACTCAGTGCCACACGAACAGGTGTATAATGAGGCTGGTGTCCTCCCACTCCGGCACCGCTTAAAAAAGGACCCCAGCAGATACCTCTTCAGCTCAGTAAGGGTGCCAAACTCGACAGAAGAGGAAATGTACGAGGAATGGATTTCAGCCCCACCCACAGCACCCATCCATGGATTGCCCAGCTCTGTGAGGATCTCTGCCTCAGAGCCGGACTCCAGTCCAGTGACCGTCGACGGGTCGCCCAATACCAAGTAGACCCCTTTCCTCCCTGGACAATTTCTCCAGCCGAGGTCGAGCTTGACATCCCCGGGCTAGGACGACACGACAACCCTCACCTCTTGGCTGCACGCACCCGGGAGCTGCTGGCTCTCAAGTATCAAGAAGAATTCCTGGTGTACACGGATGGGTCAGTACTTGAAGATGGTCGCACAGGGGCGGGCATTTTTTTTAGAAGTCACACGGGAGTCCTTTTCCGTGAAGCTTACCCCCACCACAATCCTCACGGCTGAGCTTGTCGCCATCAAGGAAGCGCTGAACAAAATCATCGCCTTTCCCGACCCACCATCGCGCGTCACAGTGCTATCAGACTCTAGATCCAGTCTGGTAGTCATCCAAAGAGGCTACTGCCCCTCGAGTATAGAAATCCTCAACGATATCCTGCACCTTTCTGACGAGGCTGCCAAAATGGGAGTCCGTCTCCGGTACTAATGGATTCCCTCTTACGTGGGACTCCACGGCAATGAGATGGCGGACAAAGCTGCCAAACACGGTGGCCTGGCACCTAAAGATATGAGACTCCTATCCACCTCACAGCTAGTGACGCCATCAGAAGAATCGACCGTGCCGCCTGGGCCCGATGGAAGACGGATTACGCTGCCACGGCCTCCGCCCGTGGATGGCCCACGTCCTACCTTGGACCAAACCCTTCCACCCTAGCTTCACTGCCCTCACACATCTCCTCCACAATAAGTAGGATACGGGTAGATCACTGACGTACCCAGTACACCGGTACCTACTGCGTCTGCGGCACGGAATTGGCATCATTCCGGCATTGCCTTCTCCTCTGCCCTGCACTGGAAGACCACTTCCGGCAACTAAGGACCCTCCTCGGCGACCCAGATTCAGCCCACGATAGATTGAGAGCCGACAGTACCCCCGACGTCCGGTACTTGACAATGGCAGCGAAGCTCGTTTGCTCCTCACCAGTGGGAACACTACTGTAAATGTACGCAATCTACCCCAGCAATCACAAGAAACACCACACACACACACTCCATACCTAAATGGCCTAAGTGCCCCATAAACCAAGCGCCTTAACACAGACCCCGGAAAATATACGCCAGTCCTTAAATCGGTTAACACCGCCTGGACTAAAAAAAAAAAAAAAAAAAAAAAGGAATACGATCAACAGCGCTCCCAGAGGTCGGACGTCTCTCCACTCCAGCTCTCTCGACAAACGATCAGGTATCTTCGCCGGCCGGTGGTGGCGAGGAGATATATCTCCTTTGCTGCTGCCGGTCTGGCACAGGCCGACCTCTTCGTTGACGTCGGCAGGCGGGTTTACACCAAGACAAATACACACATTTCCCAAGTCAAGTAATTCTCTGTTTTCAGAGTAGTGCTTGGAAGAAAAGAGGCACACGCACACTTGCTCGCTGACTTAGCAGAGGCCCAACCTAATTCTCACTCAGAACCCTCATCTGATCGCAGGCTGGTCGACGGAGAGGAATTGGGACACCTCTCTGTCCAACCGGCCCGCAACCTAACGCTGGCCTCTTCGCTGACGCTGGCGAGCGAGTACTTCTGACATTTACACATAATTCCCAATCACGTAATTCTCTGCTTTCAGAGTTGTGATTGGAAGGAGAGAGATAATACAACACCCGCCCGCCTGCCCCCCCTCGCACCGCCACTGACTCAACTCTACGGAATCTCAAACCCAACCTGGGGAAAAGCAGGCTTTTCAGGCCCCACCTGTGGCTTATCAGGAACGCGCTCTACACGCGAGAAGTGAACTCTACTCACTTCCCGTATGATACACACACACACACCTCTCACGAACATAACCACGACCCACGCACAAACATCTACACTTACTTTTTCTTCGACTAAAATTCGCTTCCTTTCTAACTTTCTTACATTTCAGTTTACCTCCCACTAAAGATTTTTCCGTTTTTCCACCTTTACTACTATGCCTCCTACCATTTTCTGAACTTTTGGTGATCCTAATCCCGGCGTCGGCGCCGCCGTCCGAGTTCCCATTCCACTTCTCCCGAGCCACGACTACCAACAGCCCCTAATCGCTCGCTAAATCGCCCGGTGGCACTAGCCCTCTTTTATACACTACTATCTTTTCATTTTCATACATTCTTCCCCTCCCACAAAAACCGATCCCGCGCAAGCGGTTGGTCTTTTCTTGCAAGTCGCAAGTCCACGAGACTTACTTAGTTTACTTAGTGGAGTTCCGAGGTCGATCCTCACAACCGTAGTGGGCTGCCGCTGCTGCCAGTCCTGTTGTCCCTCCAGTTGGTCTGGTATTGAGTTTGGAGAAAACCTACTGATGGCGGTGTAGCCTGGCACTGGGGGCTCGTCTGGCACCTTCCGCAGAAACCTGTCCAGTGCATGTTTGAAGCTGTCCACCGAGCATTTGGTTTTCTCTCTCACCTCTTTTGGGAGGACGTTGAAGATTTTTGGACCTTCATGGCCTAGGCTGGTTGCCAGTAGGGTCTCAATCCTTTCCGGGGCTCTTGATGGGAGAGTTTGTCTCTCACACTTACGCCCATGCCTTACACTGTGGTATGGCTTGATTGTTGAGGGCGTGGGGTCCGGAACAAGTCCCTCTAGGATTTTCCATGTGTAAATGGCCCTGTATCTTTCTCTCCTCTTTTGAGAGTATAGACCTAGTGCTCCCAGGCGATCACAATAGTTGAGATCTTGCATCCCTTTGATATGCCTGGTGTATTTTATTTGGACAGCTTCAAACATCTGGATGTCTCCGCGTTTGTGTGGCGACAATAGTCCAGGATCGGTTGAATAAGTGCCTTCCAGAGGGTAAGCATCATTTGAACCTCTCTTGAGGAGAAAGTCCTTAGTACCCAGCTGACCATCCCTCTTGCTCTTTTCACTGACTGCATGATGTGGTGCTGGGAAGTGACATCATCACTTAAGTGAATGCCCAGGCTTTTTACATGGGCTTTGGGTGTGATTTTCATACCTCTTTCCGTGTGCAGATCAGTGTTGTCTTTAATGCCTTGGTTTGTGCCATATCTCAAGACCTCAAACTTCTCTTCGTTGAATTGCATGTTGCTGTTGTTGGCCCATGCATAAACTGAGTTGAGATCGTCTTGTAGATGTTGCATATCCCCACTTTCCCGCACTGCACGGCTGATGTGGGTATCGTCGGCAAAAGACAGGAGGGTTGAGTCCACACTCCTATTTATGTTGTTCATGTGGATTAGGAATAGGAGGGGGCCGAGTACAGATCCTTGTGGTACTCCGCTTATCACCTTGGATTCAATGGACTTCACCCCATCAACAGCGACTGTTTGTGTACGGTGTGTCAGAAAGTTGTGAAGTCAGACTCCTAGCTTCCCTGAGAATACTAGATCCCTTGCCTTGTGGAGGAGGACACCGTGGTCCACCTTGTCGAAGGCTTTGGCAAAGTCTAGGAATACTACGTCTACATTTCTCCCCTCCGACAGGTTCCGTAGTAGCCAGTCGTAGTGTGCCAGTAGGTTTGAGAGGCATGACCGACCTTTCCTGAAACCATGTTGATTCTCTTTGATGAGTTTATTCACTTCAAGGTGTGTGAACAGCTTGTCCCTTACGCATTTCTCAATTACTTTGTAAAATATTCTTAAGAGTTCATCATCCAAATTTGCAGTCCGGAGTTTTTGGATGATGAACTCTTAAGAATATTTGACATAGCTTCAAAATTAAAATATCCTAAGCACCTCGTGGAGATTTCTTATAAATTGGCAAAGAAATCATTCTACGAGGAAAAAGCTAGTAAAACCTTTAATGTTAAAAACTTACCTGTGCTGCCTTTCAACGAGAATTTCGTCAACCTACCTCATATTCTTAAGACTTTCAACATTCAAGTGGCATTTAAGAACTCCAATACAGTTAGAAGTCTTTTAATTAAAAACTCTCCTTATAAGGAAGAAGGATGCATTTATTCAATTCCATCTAAAAATTGCGACAAATGGTCAGACTGGAAAAGAATTAAAAGTAAGGTTAAAACAACATCAGTATAGCGTCAAGAGTGGGAAAATTTCTAATGCATTATTTATTCACCAAAGGGATTTTAATAATTGCATAAATTGGGAGTGTGCTAAAGAAATTGTTAAAAATAAGTCATATTTGACTAGAAATATAATAGAATCCAGTCTGATCAAAGATACATTAGTCAATAACTTAAATTTAAGTCATGGTATGTACAAACTGGGCAATTTTATTGTGAAAAAGGTAGTGGCCCAAACGTCCGCTGCCGCGAACGGGTCAGGTCGACAATAGAGCCTCACCTTTCCCGGTTCCCTTCCTGACCTTATAGTCTGTGTAAATATTCTTGTGTCCTTTTTCATTTCTATGTACCCTGAGGATGTCTGAATAGACGAAAGCGCTTGGTCATCGGTTCATCTTTTTCCTTTGTGGTTTTTCCGCATATTTAGAATCACGAGTTTATGTGATTTCTCATGCATATATATATATATATATATATATATATATATATATATATATATATATGTATATATATATAGGCATTTTTTCCAATCCCTCTGTATCTACTGGTAATTATCTAGAAACCTCAACCACTTCCGGTACATTCATTTTAGGGTTTTCCTTGTTCATCAGCTTAATCTTACTGAGGTTCATTTCATTTCATATGTCTTTCCGTTTCTTGCAATAAATAAATAAAAAAAAAATGTGTTCTTCCTTCGTTTCTTCTCCTTTACTTCCGTCCCATTTGCCGAGTCCTGGTTTTCGATTCCTCCATCATCACAAAGAAATACAAAGGAAAACCAAAATTCAACAGACGTTTTGGTCCTAATGCAGTGTGCTGCTCCGGGGCAAAGTTCTAAGTGACGTTCACCCCATCACCACTTCCCACCTCCACTATCCCTTACTACCTATGACCCTAATTTGTGCAAAGTGATTATAGGATACCGGTATACATAATAAAAGATGCATTTCCTGTGTGTGCCGTACAATTCAGTGAAGATCAAAGCGTATTTTTTTTTTCATATGTAACAGAAAAGAAATAATTCCCCAGATTGCAATGTGGTTGTGATGATGTGAAATATTTCACAATTTGTTGACTCTAACGCAGAAATCGTCAATTACTGTAAAATATTTAGGTCTTCTTTGATCTCTTTTTTATTATAATTATTTTGTCAGCCTTCTGGGCAGCAAGTTGAGGCTAGAATTGGAAATTGAAAATGGATGTAAACAATGGGAACGGTTAAGAACCACTGACTTGATAGTGTATGAACTCACGATGTTGAGAAATGAATTAGATTGGGGTTGGACTTCATATATCTATCTAGGAGTTTTTATTAAGTATCAATATCAATTGTATTTTAACTTACAACATGAACAGATAGTTTGTTCCAAACATTAACAATAGAGATTCCACGGAGACAGAACACATCCATCATGGTCCATTCTCTCTCCTTCCATAATCGCACACACACTTTTCCATCTTGATACATGCTCTCCCTTCATTCATCTCCAAAGTTCTCTCTATATCGTCCCCGTGTCCAATCTGTTTTATGCGTTTTCGAAGTCTATGAATATTGCATTTAAATTTTTCTCCCCACTTGTGTACTTTTCATTCATTTCTTCTCTGATTATTATCACTCTCCTCCTCCTACTCCTCCCCATTTTTCTCTCCTGCCCTCTCCTCCATTACCTCACTTATCCGTTCAGTTAGTGTGTCAGTTGATTTTAGGTATATATTTTAAATTGTGTTTCAGTTGAGATTATGCTTACGCTCAGCATAATGAAAGATTGACATTCCTACTTCCAGTATCTCCATTTTTATCACTGTTCTTTTTATTATTATTATTATTATTATTATTATTATTATTATTATTATTATCATTATTATTATTATCACTATTATTATTATCATTATTAATTATTATTATTTTAGAAGGAAGTTGAAGATATAAATGTTGGTAAAAGTAAGGTAATAAGATGTATAAAAGGAGAATGTGGCAGCAATTGGAAATGAACATTAAGGAAGAGAGACTGGAGGAAGTGGATACTTTTAGATACTTGGGTGCAAATGTGGAGGGAAAGGGAGGAGTGGGGGTGGAGGTGGAATGTAGATTGAGAGAAGCGAGTAAATGCCTTGGGGGATTAAAAAGTATAATGATAAAAAGGTATTTGGAAATGGATGCTATAAAGAGATTGTATGAAGGAGTGATTGTGTCGACAGCACTGCATGGGGCAGAAACATGGAACATAAGAGGAAGAGAGGAGGAGTTTGAATGTGTTTTATATGAGGTGCCTGAGAAGTATGATAGGGGTTACTAGGCTGGATAGAGTGAGAAACGAGGAGGTGAGGAGGAGAGTGGGAGTGGAAAGGGAATTAGGAGATAGGGTTGATGAAAGAGTATAGGATGGTTTGGACACATGGAAAGAATGAGCGAAGAAAGATTAGTAAAAGAAGTGTGGAAGGCAGACGTGGAAGGAGTGAACATGAGGGGGCGACCAAGGATGAGATGGATGGATGGGGTAAGGAAGGGAGAAAACAGAAGATAGGGGTGAGTGGAGAATGGTTGCGTATGGATGATGCTGTGATGCATGGAAGGGAGTGGGTGGAGGATAGGGGGTGAGGGACTATATGTGAATGATATTTTGACCCAGCCCGAAAGGATTCCTCCCCATCTTCTCTTTTTCTGCATGAAGGGATAGAGAGGGGGTGTCGCCTATTAAACGAAGCGGTCTTGCTATGGATGTGCAGTCTTGCTACATTGCTTCTGACCCATGGAAGTGGGTGAGATGCAGGGATGACCCGTCATCCAGGAGGAGCCAATATGAGAGGGAGAGAGGGGGTTGAATGTGAATGGAGTATGTGGGGATAAAATGGGTGGGAATGGATTCTATGCCTTTGTTTTTTGGCTACCTCCCTTGTAAGGGGGCAAAAGCCGTTGGTATATATGTATGAATGTATGTACGTATGTATTACTATTATTGTTGTTGTTGTTGTTTTTGTTATTATTATTATTATTATTATTATTATTATTATTATTATTATTATTATTATTATTATTATTATTATTATTATTATTATTATTATTATTATTATTATTATTATTATTCCTTTGTCATGCTAACTGATTTTCTTTCACCGGGAGGAGACTGGGGGTTGCACTCTACTCCCCATCGGCAGATATTCACCTTTCAGAGTGCCGATATATTAAAGTGATATTTGAAGGTATACATACAACTCATGCACCACATCAGTCATTCAAACGGCACTGGTTTTACAAGAAAGAAAATGTCCTCCGGAATAATTTTATTTATTGAAGTGGTAACTGATGGAAATACGTTCAACAATTTTTTTTTTTTGTCATACCTCCTCATCCTCTCACCCTCCCTCATCAACTCTTATTCACTCCAAGCCAGAATGACACATAAGCCTGCACTGTGATACAACAATGGTAACTGATGATAAAAATAGAAAAAAGGAATGTTGCATGTTTATATTTTTGCAACTTCCCCAATCGATGGAAAACTAGAGCAACCAGTAGCCAGAAGTAAAATTGTTCTTGTATGGTTGTATCCATTGGATTGGTGAATAAAACAAACTTATTCGATCCTGCATATATCGAAGGCACCCTAAACTTAATTCTTTATTTTCACACCACTGTATACCTCTGGCTTCTGCCCAATAATAATTTAGAGCATGAGTGATCAATAATTTGCGGTGTTTCTGGAGAGACAACTGTAAGATGTTACCATTTTCTGTCTATGCTCTGCATCATAGAATTCCTGTAACATTGTATAAAAACTTGTATATTTGACTTACCGTCCCGGCTAGGAGCGAAGGAAAAACACAATAACAATTGCCATTCATTGATAATGTCATATTTTCTCAACTTCTTTTACAGTATTTGATGTGTTTTGAACGAAAAAAAGATCATTGAGCAATCATACAGTTGAAAAAGAAAAACAGATATGAAAAAGAAGACTCAGACGAATATGAGGTTACCCTTAGGCTCCCTCAGCAATTTATCTGAATGAGAGCGAAAGCATTTGGTATGTGTGTGACGCTTGCAAAAATGTGAAACTGAGATTATGTATTTAGGACTGACAGGATATCCCTGAAAGCTCGTTTGGATCTATTTAGACATGGGAAATATTGTTAACCCTGATCATCCATGTATCGAACTTTATTTGGGTTCACTAACATTTCTCTGCTTTTTGAAGGAACACAACGACATTTAACGTCTAAAAGAATCTCTCATTCGTTAAACTGCATATGATTTACAATGGAATAATTTACAACGTAAAAACATGTCATATCAAATCACACCACCTGTGCATTGGAATTCATCGAAATCACTAATAATATTACATAAACTAATATTCCAGTGGAATACATCGAGAAGACTGTAACTGTCATGCTTTACAATACATGTGCACGTAGTGTCTCAGTACTTAGTGGTAAAAAAAACATCAGTGGCTGACACCATATTATAAAAAGAAATACCTAATTGCAAGGCGATTTAATGGTGAAATATGTCCTGAATTCAGCAAGAACAGACTATACTGCGTGTGTACTGAGTCGCTTACTATATATTGTCGACATTTATTTTTGTCTGGTGATTATGCGATAGAAACAACTTAATGAAATGTCAATGATAAACCATTTTTCGCGTGTAATCAGAGACCTGTTACAGCAACCTTATCAAGTTCAAATTCAAATCATGAACCGGCCAAACAGATAAACTGAATCCCATTACCAAAGACATTGGTGATTAGAACATACCACAGAGCGTACGAACCTGCAAAAGAACGTAGATGTTTTGTCCGAAGAAGGGAAACACCCGCAGCACTGTTGTGACGAAACTTTCATCAGGTCGTAGTACCATATGAAGTGACTTGCTAAAGCTAGCGTTACCTGCTGGGGTTTACCAATGTATTGTTGATCGTTACCTCATCGTATTTGTTTTGTTAGCACTATATTTATGTTTGATGATTACCTCAAAATCCATGTTTTACTAATATTACATATATACCTAGTCATTACCTAAACTCCTTAGTTTATTAGAATTACATTGAGAATATACTGACCGATTGAATAACTATGGTGACATACATGTTTTGCTCAACGTTTGCAGTATAACACTCCTTATTTACTTTGTTCTCTTTCATGCAAACTTTGATCTCCTTTTCATAAATATCCTTTTAAATCTTCAGTACCTTCCCCTTACCCAACAGTCCTCACAATAGGTTTGTATTCACCATATTATGTGATTTTTATATCCATGACCATCAATTCAACATTCTTTCTCGGTTTCGAAACCTCCCGATTTGCTTCATCGTGAACACTTGATCCACATACTCTTTCCCGAAACTTCCCTTCGCCTCTCCCCTTCCTCTGGCTCCCCTCATATTCTTTCCATCAGTATTCTATTCTCTAACAGGTTTAACAAGTTTATTATTATTCCTACATTCCCTCCTGTATTTGTTGTTGTTGTTGTAAATAAGCATCTTCACTCATCCCAAACCCTGATTGCTTGTAGATATGACTAGATTTCAATCAACATTTACCCGTCTTCTTAGACTGCAAATCAAGCAAATGGTTGTGGACGTGAATATGTTTTTTTTTTTTTTTTAGTTCGGAGAAACAAAACAATATATATTTATTTTCCATGCCCACAAGTATTACAAACATTTAATTATTTTCTGTTATACGACGTTCACCTGTGAAAAACTGTAATTGTCGATGCTTTCTTGTTAGGTGATGTTTGGGCTTTTACTCAAAATTCTTTTACTCGTTTTATGATAAGTCAAAGCTATTCTGTTGGTGCAGGTTTTATTTCACGCATTCTCTGAATGTTTTGTTTACATAAATCGAGTTTAATTTGACCTTGTACATTTTGCCTGGGTTTCAGTGTGTTACATAAACTGAAATAGAAAGTGACATTTTCCTTCTGATGGTTTAATGATTTGAAATGAGTTATGTTTGTTGATATTTTATGAATTTGGGACATTTGTCTTCAGTTTCGGTCAGTGTCACTGACGTGTACAGCATACATTTGATCTACTGCCCTGATTTTTCTTCTTCATCGAAGAATTTCAAGTCGTATCGAATTTCGTCTTCTTCTGGACACCAATGGCGTGTCTGTGTCACTACAATTGACACCCAGCTTCTTCTTTTACGACACAATCGATATACTACCCAGATTTTATTTTTCTTTCTCTCCATCGAGGATTTTGATTTTGTATCGAATTCTCATCTTCTTCGGGACACCAATGGCGCAACTGTCCCAGTAGACCTAGCACCTTCTGCTTCATTTACGCCTCCTCCTCCTCCTCGTACTCTCCTTCCATCTCGTACTCCTCGAAGTCCTCGTCGTCGGCAGTGGCCTCCTGGTACTGCTGGTACTCAGACACGAGGTCGTTCATGTTGGACTCGGCCTCCGTAAACTCCATCTCGTCCATGCCTTCGCCCGTGTACCAGTGCAAGAAGGCCTTTCGCCGGAACATGGACGTAAACTGTTCTGATATCCGCTGTGGACGGAGAGGAAAACTGTCAGGTGGCAAAAGTAGTGCTAAAATAAAAAAATAAAGAATAGAATAGAATAAGATAAAATAAAATAAATAAAAAAAAGTCTTACGACCAATATCGGGCCCAGGACAGGGAAAAAAGTGTGTACGGGGGAGGGGGGGCCATGGTGATACAGTGAAGACCTATTTCTCAGTTACATTTTTTAGAATAAAAATATCTGATTTTTAGTCTCAAATAAGGTTAAGATAGGTTAGATTAGGTTGGATTAGGTTAGGTTGGGTCAGGCTAGATTAAGTTGTTAGGTTAGGTCAGGTTATTAGGCTAGGTTGTTAAGCTAGATTAGGTTAGAACGGTGGTTCCGAATTCAAGGGTGGGGTTAGGGGGGTGACAAAGAGACGAAGGGACCTATTGAGAAAGTATTCCCATCTTGCACCTGCGACCCACCTTGAAGAGTTCCTGGATAGCCGTGGAATTACCGATGAAAGTGGAGGCCATTTTCATGCCACGGGGAGGAATATCACACACAGCCGTCTTCACGTTATTGGGAATCCACTCGACGAAGTAAGACGAGTTTTTGTTTTGCACGCTCAGCATCTGCTCGTCCACCTCTTTCATGGACATCCTGCCACGGAAGATGGCGGCTACGGTGAGGTATCTCCCCCGGCGTGGATCACAAGCAGCCATCATGTTCTTACTATCGAACATTTGTTGTGTCAGTTCGGGAACCGTCAGACTTCGGTAGAGCTGTGATCTGGAAAAGAAATACGTCTTCGTTTTTTATCTGTTTATGTTCTTTCTTTTTAGGGAAGTGGGTTGTGAAGATGTGTGGAGTGTTTTTTTTATTTTATTTTATTCGTGTTTTTAGGCGATTTTTTATCATAAATATTCTTTATATAATCCACTTCCAGGGTGCCGAGGGTGCCCTCGGCATCCACCACCTACCCTCGAGCCGTGAGGGGCGCGAACCCAGGCATGAAGAAGTGGAGACGTGGGAAGGGTACCATGTTAACGGCCAACTTCCGGAGATCGGCGTTGAGTTGTCCGGGGAAGCGGAGGCAGGTGGTGACGCCGGACATGGTCAGGGAGACCAGGTGGTTCAGGTCGCCGTAGGTGGGCGTGGCCAGCTTCAGCGTCCTGAAACAGATGTCGTAGAGGGCTTCGTTGTCGATGCAGTAGGTCTCGTCGGTGTTCTCGACCAGCTGGTGTACGGAGAGCGTCGCGTTGTAGGGCTCAACCACAGTGTCCGACACCTGAGGCGTACACAAGTCACACAAAATAAATAAACTAACAAATAGACAAATAAATAGATAAATAAATAGATAAATAAATAACTCAATAAAGATAAAATATTTAGTTTAACAGCTGGTCTCTGTCTACGGTAAAGCTCTGTGGCTAGTTTTCCACCATTGAGGGAACTCAGGTAGAGCCAATTTGGACCAAAGTAGTGCCAAAGTAGGGCCACAGTAGGGACAAATTAGGGCCAAAGTAGAACCAAGGAAGGATTTGTTAAACTTGAGCAAAAATATAGAATAACAAAATTAGAGAAATAGATAACTGAAAAAAAACATATAAATGAATAGATGAATACACAATTAAACAAACAGAAAATACGCAAATACATATGCCGATAAAGAGATGAATAAAGATAAAAGTTAATTTGATACATTTCACCTAAGGCTGAATTCATTCATAATGAAACCAGATTTTGACCTTTCGGCTTTCTTCACCTTCCTCTTACTCATCCTGCATCTCATCCTCCTCCTCCTCCTCATCCTCCTGTTCTTTTTTCAGTTTCCTTATCCTTATCCATTTTATCCCCCTCCTCCTTTTATTCCTCCTTATTTCCGTTCTCCTCTTCTTTGTCTTCCTCCACCTCTTCCTCCTTTATCTCGTCCTCCTCCATCTTC
>NC_134797.1:51481149-51483649 GCF_046742065.1 Oratosquilla oratoria | reverse complement strand
ACCTGAATTGCATGATTTCCAAATAGTCATGTAACTAAAGAGAACATTCTCCCGTCGTCACAGTGGATGGAAGCGAGACACAGATTCTTTACACTCGACGAGACCGTTACATATCTTGCTAGTCATGCTGTTCACGAGATGCTGTCCTTCAAAAATAAACTTTAGCAAATCCTCACGCACGCACGCGGTCGAGGCGGCGTCGATAGTCATCGTACATATGGCATGACGGCGCCGCGCAGTCGACAAGGAGTCGTGTCGTGTGCAAATTGGGCCGGGCGGTGCCGCAGACAGGTTTGGAATGTGGAGCGATGTCGGTTGGAGGGTGGCCGAGAGGGAAGGGAAGGGTGGTGGTCTGTTGGTATATTCACCTTGATAGGACAGTTTTGTCATTAAGCTGCCGATAGAACAGCAACATCCAGAATAGGATTGAATGTAGCAAAGGGATTCTAATACGAGGATTTTATTCTTGACCAGCAACGCTACGACCTTACTATAGCCATACTATAGAAATATGCTATCCCAATTTTCATAAATATAGAGATATAATGCATCATAAGTTTTAAAAGGATATATGGTAACATTGCATTTGATATCATGGTTGTTTTTACCTCTCATAGATACTTGCTTACATGTCAAATTTTACAATTCGATTTTTGATGAAACCAGGTAAGTACGGTCGTCTGCAATCAGCGAAAATATTTTTATTAAACAATTTACGTTCTTGCCAAGTGGAATTAATGGGCTTATCGAGATAATTGAATACAGGTAGTATTATGATAATTTGTGGAGTGCACCTTTTAGCTTGATCAAATTGTCAAGCTTGACAGTGAAATAACATGGTGCTAAGCTTAATCCACAAATTTATGTCTCACTCAACCGAGCATTAGGAACTGAGATGTGTATGTGGTGTGATCGATTGTCCTGATGGGCAACTCTTACATGATCCATCATTATTGATGACTGATATACCGAGAGATTTGTCAGAGGATCACAATTCCACGACAGAAACGTCTTGAAATATGGCGTAATATACCCGTGGATATTTTCCAAGAGTAATGTTCGTTGTTTCCTTACGTATCTATTTACTTACCTATTCATTTATGTATCTGTCTGTATCTGTTTATTTGTTTACTTATTTATCTACTTATTTATCTATTGATTTAGCAATCTATTTATCTATTTATTTAATAATGTAGTTACATATTTCATTTGTTTATTAATAAATAAATTTCTAATACACTACATTTTGTTTACGCGTTGACTTTCTTGAAAGGATAGTTTTCAAGTTTCCTGTCATCTCTCTCTCTCTCTCTCTTTCTCTCTCTCTTTCTTTCTTTTTCCTATATACATATTCATCCTACCGTGCCTGAGCACAACTTAAACAAAATTTCCTTTTCCTTTAAAGTAATAATGTTCACTTCCTTCATTTCCTGAAGTAAAAAAATTGAAATAAATGAGAGATGATACCAATCCTGTGTCATCAAAATGGTGATATCCCTAAATTCAGTCTTCTTAGCAAAGGAGACCAAACGTTCCAGGGAGATCTTGCTCCAAAGGAAGGCGACAGGATACAATGGAGAAACAAGTCAGCGGGGGAATCTTTTGGTCTATGAGACACCAAAGAAGTCTGACTCAACCAACACACACACACACACACACACACACACACACACACACACACACACACACACACACACACACACACACACACACACATGTACACACACATGTACACACACACACACACACACACGGAGTGAGACTTAAGAAAGGCAAACCGCTTAATCAATTGGAAAGCAGTTTCCACATAGATGCGTCAAATTGTGGAATAAAAAAAATATAAGCCCAAGCCATTGACATTAATAACTTTAAAGTAAAGCTTGACAGAAATACACGGACGCGAGACAACATGAGCACAGCTCCAACCCCGAGTACTACAACTAGGTAAAGACAACAAAGTAAATGGAAATATGCTTGAGCACGCCTGTGTGTATGTAGGGTAATATTCATACCTTGGGTCAGGTCATTTGGGGGCGAGGGCTCAACAGACAGGTCAGCGAATTGGATGAAATGTATAGCAATCTGATTTAATTATTAATGCACAAAATACATTTATCCCCCTGACGTCAATACGGAAAAATAGTAATACTCCCAAATGGATGACGGACAGATTGAAACATGATATCGGAATGAAAAGAAGACTTTACGTAAAAATAAAAAACGGGGAAACACACCTTACATCAAGATATAATGAAATGGCAAAGCTGGTTAAAAAGAATACATGTACAGCGAAACGTAATTATGAAATTAAGGTTACTAGTCAAGCAAGATCCAACCCAAAGGATTTCTTTCATCTCTGTAGAACAAAAAATAAAGAAAGAATAGGACCAATTAAAAACGATGAAAATGTTATGATAGAATCGCAAGAAAAAATGAGTGAGGAGTTTAACAATTATTTTCTATCGGTGTTTACTAATGAGAGGTTAGATAAAGTACCTGA
>NC_134797.1:51451149-51471149 GCF_046742065.1 Oratosquilla oratoria | reverse complement strand
GGAGGAGGAGGAGGAGGAGGGGGAAGAGGAGGGGGAAGAGGAGGAAGAGGAGGGGGAGGAGGAAGAGGAAGGAGAAGAGGAGGAGGAGGAGGGGGAAGAGGAGGAGGTGGAAGAGGAGGAGGAGAGGGAAAAGGAGGGGGAAGAGCAGGAAGAGGGGGGAAGAGGAGGAGGGGAGGAGGAGGAGGAACAGAACGAGAATGAGGAAAAGGTGGAGGAGGAGGAGGAGGAGGAGGAGGAGGGGGAGGAGGAAGAGGAAGGAGAAGAGGAGGAGGAGGAGGGGGAAGAGGAGGAGGTGGAAGAGGAGGAGGAGGGGGAAGAGGAGGGGGAAGAGCAGGAGGAGGGGGAAAAGGAGGAGGGGAGGAGGAAGAGGAGTAGAACGAGAATGAGGAAAAGGTGAAGGAGGAGGAGGAGGAGGAGGAGGGGGAGGAGGAAGAGGAAGGAGAGGAGGAGGAGGAGGGGGAAGAGGAGGAGGTGGAAGAGGAGGAGGAGGGGGAAGAGGAGGGGGAAGAGCAGGAGGAGGAGGGGAAGAGGAGGAGGGGAAGAGGAGGAGGGGAGGAGGAAGAGGAGTAGAACGAGAATGAGGAAAAGGTGGAGGAGGAGGAGGAGACGGTAAAATTTATGTTTATGTTTTGTGTTTTAGTTTGTCATTTTCTCGAGGTGTGTGAAAAATGGTCTAATTCTCTCCCACTTTGATGATTTAGTTGATGACCCCCCGACGCTGTTAGTCGACTCGGCTGGCGACCTCTTTCCGGCTCCTGATTTATTCCACTCTTTCTTTCACACAATTTCTCGGGACTGTTCTCTCTTTTTCAAGTTCTTTTTAACAAATCGATGCATTTGTACGGAGCTTTGAGTTTCTTGAGATCCTTCAGGGTTATAATATTTTGGTTATTTTTTCCTACAACCTCTTGTTGTTCTTTTGTCATAGATATAATGTGTCAGTTTTGTCAGTTTTTTCATCTGTACACAATAATCGTGTCAATGCTCTCTCTCTCTCTCTCTTTCTCTCTCTTTCTCTCTCTTCTTTCTTCTAATACCACACCAACGTTTCGTACTCTAATCTGAACTGGATCAGGTTAGTCTTGTTTATAAAGCAAACATCGAAAACATATTTCTTTTTCTAAACATTGATCATGTGAGGATGTTTGTGTTTATTGGGTGACAAGATCTATCATCTATAGTCAACACATCCTTGTTTTTCTCTTCTTTCACCATTGTAACAGTCTCAATTCCCATCGAGTTCATCCTTTTTCTACTTTTGCTCATTTCTATTACTTCGTCTTCATTACACAGAATTACATTTTCCCCCAGGTGCCAGTCCCGACTCCTGTGGTACTCCGCCAC
The DNA here is from genome assembly GCF_046742065.1 of Oratosquilla oratoria. Lineage (NCBI taxonomy): Eukaryota > Metazoa > Arthropoda > Malacostraca > Stomatopoda > Squillidae > Oratosquilla > Oratosquilla oratoria. Next base: position 51,469,805 of record NC_134797.1, on the reverse strand, counting down.
TTACTCCTCCCTCTCTTGTTCTGACGTATCGATCTTTCAGTAAGTCTCCCGTCCAGCCAGCAAGGACTCATTAAAGTACTTGAGGTGTGTGTGTGCATACGTGCATGCACACACAAAGACCTGCAGTAAGGTTTCATGTCTGGGGTAACCTGCGTGTGTGAGCGTAGAAGAACCGTGCAACTGAACGGAAATGGAAAGCGATTGAGGAGTCGACGTCTCGCATGAGACAGATAGAGAGAGAAATAGAGAGAGATAGAGAGAAAGATAGAGAGAGAGAGAGAGAGAGAGAGAGAGAGAGAGAGAGAGAGAGAGAGAGAGAGAGAGAGAGAACGGTGTCAGGTCGTTTCTTTCTCTCAGTTTTTAGTGTCTCAAATACTTTTCCCATCTCCGTTTTACAATTTCTCTATTTTCCTGTTTATATTTATTTTCCTTTTTTCTGTTCATGTTTTTGTTCCGCTTTCTGTTCATATCTTTTTTTATATTTCCCTTTCATCTATTTCACTCTTCGATTTCTATTTCATTGTATTTAATTTATTTCTTTTCCCCCTCTTTATACCTTTATTTATCGATTCTAATTTTTTATATCTAATTTTGTCCTTATTTATTCCATTTCGTAAATCTATTCTCTCCAATTTTCGTTTTCCTCCTTTTCTTTTCTTTTCTAAAGAACACGATAATTCCTGGGACTGTTGATGGGAAAACCCAAATCGCATTGGAAATTGAAAGCCAGCTCAGATGAATGGAAAGCCACGGAAGTCGCGTGTACAGTTCAGGACACGTACATCCAATAAATAAATAAAAGTAAAATTGATATAAAACAAAAAAATATATGAAACCAGATAAAGCTGAATTGGAAGTTAATTAAACAAAATTAAATAAAACAAAATTGAACCTGAGAAATTTAACAATAAAATAAGGCATAGTTAATAAAATTCGCATATCGTACTGTCATCATTTAGGTTTGAAAAATCAGACTCGTCTATCTGATAACTTGCAAGGCAATTAATGATCATTTACAGACAAGATTGAACCCATTGCTAATATACAGATAACGACGGTTAGGAAAACAGAACAAATAGATCTAGTGAGAAACAGGAATACTAGGTAGTTGGAGAGAAGGGAGATGATTTTAGAATAAATAGTGAATGTTCATGGTCGACGACGGGTGACGTCACTCGTGTTGTAGCAACGAGTCGACGGTTTTGTCCGTTGCTAGGGTTCTCCAGTCGGGTACTGGCATGGCGGGGGACAACAGGGGTGTGTGAGCTGGGGGTGGGTGCAGGTAATCAGGTATTGGTCACTGCAGATAGCGTGGAGGAAGAACAAGGGAGAGGGAGGGGGAGGAGGAGGAGGAAGGGGTCGAGTGAAGTGGTATTTGAATCGTGAGCCTTTATTAGAGCGAATAATCCCAGACGACAAAATCACGAACTGTCGTGCGCTCAAATGATACTACAATTTTGAAAAACAAAGCTCCCTTGTGTGCTTTCGAGTCTGCATGAAAATAGAAATAAAAATTATGAATTACAGGTAATTTTTTTGAATATATGACAGGAAATTAGATACTGCTGACCTCGGGGTATGGACTGGTGTTAGCCTTGCTTTCCACCTGCAGAAACGACAGGGGAGAAAACGGTGTAGTTGGTATGGTAATTGCATCAACAACCAAAGTAGTAGTTGTAGTGTTATCAAACGGATTAGTACTATAAGTAGTTGCAGCAGTTATAGCAATAGTAAGAGTAGGAGCAACGTCTAGTAGCAATAACAATACTACTATTACTACTAGTAGTAGTAGTAATAGTTGTGGTAGCCGCAGTAGTATCGTCGGAGAGAACGGACCCACTGGAATGCGTTTGTGAAGGACAAGATTTGCCCTTTTCATCCAGCAGATCCATACGGATGAGATTTGTTGTAGTACAAAGAGCAGTAGCAATAGTAGTAGAAAAACAGTAGTAGTAGTAGTAGTAGTAGTAGTAGTAGAAGTAGAGAATTCACGGATGCCATTGCCCTGAGGTATGGATGGCCATTGGGAGGGCTGCCTAACAGATGCTCCTGTGGTGCACAGTTTACTCCGGACCATGCGATGATATGCAAGCAGGGTGGATTCATTTGCATGCGACATGATGAGGTAAGAGATCTCACTGCCCAAATGCTTCAGGAGGTGTGCAAGGATGTGACTATCGAACCAACATTACTTCCACTAGGAGGGGAGAACTTCAGATACCGCACGTCCAACACATCAGATGAAGCAAGAGTGGATGTCAGTGCAAGAGGTTTCTGGACACGGGGACAATTGGCTTTCTTTGACATGCGAATATTTGATCCGATGGCCCCCTGTTACAACAACCTAACTATTGAGGCATCTCACTTCCGGAACGAGTATGAGAAGATCAGGATGTACGAAGAGCGTATACAGAATGTAGACCAGGGCTCATTCACTCCTATAACCTTTACGACCTCAGGTGGGATGGGTCCTAAAGCAAAGGCATTCTACGCTCGGCTGGCAGAGGTAATGGCTGAAAAGAAACAACAACCCAAAAGCAGCATTGTTTCATGGATGAGATGTAGACTGTCATTCTCACTCCTAAGATCAGCCCTCCTATGCCTGAGAGGTACAAGGTCCCCACCGCCCAAATCGGCACATATACAAAACCTAGATTTTGAGCAGACGGTGGTTGACAGTAGGATAAATGAACTTTTGTATTATGCATTGTTAATAAAAATTAAATCGACAGATAAAAGGGTTGTCGACCACAGTCATTGGCGGGAGAGGGGCCAATGAACTGTGTCTGTGGGAGACAGATCCTGCTGCTTCCACCACACAGTTCCACGAGGATGGAGGTCGTGTTATTAAAAGTAGTAGTAGTAGTAGTAGTAGTAGTAGTAGTAGTAGTAGTAGTAGTAGTAGTAGTAGTAGTAGTAGTAGTAGTAGTAGTAGTAGTAGTAGTAGTAGTAGTAGTAGTAGTAGTAGTAGTAGTAGTAGTAGTAGTAGTAGTAGCAGTAGTAGTAGTAGTAGAAGTAGTAGTGGTGGAAAGAGCAGTAGTACTAACAGACACAGCAGTAATAGTAGAAGAGAGAGCAGTGGTTGAATGAGCGGTAATAGTAGTAGTAGTAGTAGTAGTAGTAGTAGTAGTAGTAGTAGTAGTAGTAGTAGTAGTAGTAGTAGTAGTAGTAGTAAAAGATGTATAAAACTAATTGAACTTCCACCAAGAATGGGAGGGTTAGGCATCTCAGACTCACTAAACCTTGCCAACATAGAACACCAAAACTCCCTGAAACTCACGTCCTCCCAGACAAACATCGTGTCACAAGATCAACAGAAGGAGACTAACGTGGATTAGAAAAAACATATGAAAGGGCAGGGAAGTGAGGCTGAAGAAGTTTCGCACCTTATTAGATCAGCTATCGAATTATATTGAAAAGAAAGATAGCAATGGCACAGAAAAATGGAGCGTCCAATTGGCTAACAGTACTACCAATCAGGGCAAAGGGATTCAATCTAAATAAAAGAGAATTCACGGATGCAGTTGCCTTGAGGTATGGAGATTATAAGCAAGAATAAGAAACTTATAATTGGCGCCCTATATAGACCTCCTAACCTCAGCATTGAGCAGACTGATCCCCTGATTCATGAACTTCAAAGGTGTCCCAGTACAAAAATGTTGTGATCATGGGAGATTTTAATTATAGAAACATTGACTGGGAAATTTCAGTAGGAAATCAGGAAGCACAAAATTTCCTAGATGTGGTGCAGGATAATTTTCTAAAACAAATGATTACCGATCCTACGAGGGGAGAGAATATTCTAGCCTTACTTTTAACTAATAATGACCACCTAACGAGTAACGTAAAAGTCGTTGATAGTCTAGGCTCTAGCGACCATCAACGACCTGCTTCTGACCCAGGGCGGTGGGCAAGGTGCAGGGATGACCCGTCATCCAGGAGGTGCTCAGATGAGAGGGAGGGTGGGAGAGGTGTGGAGTGTACTAGGGATGAAATGGGTGGGAGTGTTTTTATGCCTTCCCCTTTTTGGCTACCTCCCTTGAAAGGGGGAAAAAGCCCTGGTATATGTATGTATGTATGTATTATTTGGAAAGAATTAAATAGTACGAATAACGTTCTAGTACCGGACTTCAGAAGAGCCAATTTTGATAAGATGAGAGAGTATAAAAGACATTTGGTCCCTTACAAAACCGACACAGGGGGCTGTGACTGGGTAAGATACACGATCAGTCCCGACATCATTAGCGCGGTCAGCGAGAGTAATATGCGTACCTTGGGTCAGATCGCTTACAACCGCGAGGTCAACAGCCCTATCAGCGATTTGGATTAAATGGACAGTAACCTAACAGCTTTAATTCTAAATGCACAAAATAAATTTATTCCCCTCAAGTCAATACGGAAGAATAGTAATACTCCTAAATGGATGACGGACAGGCTGAAATACGAGCTCGGAATGAAAAGAGGACTTTATGTAAGAATAAAAAACGGGGAAACACACCTTAGATGCAAATATAATGATATGGCAAAACTGGTTAAAAAGAGTACGCGCACAGCGAAACGTGATTATGAAATTAATTTTGTGCCTATTGCTTGGGGCAGGCAAACGTTGTTCCTGTTTTCAAAAAGGGAGATAAATAATCTATATGTAACTACAGGTCAATCAGTTTGACATCAGTTATAGGTAAAATGCTTCAATCAATAATAGTTAATAGACTCAGAGATCATATCGAAAGACATAATTTCATTTGTGACTCACAGCATTGTTTCTCCAAGGGTAAGTCATGTGTTTAATCTTCTATCCTTTTACACTAAAGTATATAAGGCGTCTGACAACGATGATAGTTACGATGTTATTAGCGATGTTATTAGCGTTCACCAGAGACTACTAAATAAAATCAAAGCTCATGGTATAAGAGGAGAAGTGTTAGAATGGATTAGAGCTTTGATCAGTGACAGAAAACAGCGGATCACCATAAATGGTGTAAAATCCAAATGGGTGAGTTCCCTAGGGCTCGGTTTTGGGCCCATTATTGTTCATTAAATACATAAACGACTTGGACAATGGGATTAATAGTGATGTTAGTAAATTTGTGGATGACACTAAAATAGGACGCCTAATTAGGTCAGGAGACAATGCAGAGATTCTGCAGGATAATGTTAACAAACTGTTCACATGGTCGGTGAAATGGCAAATGAACTTCAATATCTCAAAGTGCAGCGTGTTAAACGTAGGACTACGCAACCACGAAAACAGATATAGCTTAGATAACATGTTTTTAGAGAAAACCGAGTGCGAGACTTGGGAGTTCTAGTGAGTTCTGACCTTAAATTCAGGAAACAGTGCATTAGCGCCAGGAATAAAGCTAACAGAGCATTAGGTTTCATTGCTAGGGCGGTTACGAATAAAGTGCAGAGATAATTATCTAGCGTTAGGCCCATCCTTGACTATGCGGTACAGTCTTGGTCTTCGTCTGATAGAATGGACATCAATTCACTAGAATCAGTACAGAGAAGAATGACCAAAATGATACATGGGCTCAGAAATTTACCTTACGAAGAAAGGCTCAGGCACCTTAACTTACACTTTCTGGAAAGACGCAGAGGGGTGACCTAATAGAGGTGTTCAAGTGGATCAAAGGCTTTAACAAGGGTGATACAAACAAGGTCATTATATTAAGACAACAGGGCAGAGCTCGCAGAAATGAATTTAAATTGGACAAATTTAGATTTAAGGAAATAGGCAAGAATTGGCTTACTAATAGGGTGGTCAACGAATGGAATAGACTTAGTAACCATGTAGTGAGCGCTGAAACTATCAGTTGTTTTAAGAAACGGTTAGACAACTTAATGGATGGGGATGACAGGTTGTAATGGACATGGAGTTGCCTGGTGTAGGCCTTATGGTCTCCTACAATCTCCTTCATTCTTATGTTCTTATGTAGACTATCTCACTCCTAAGATCACCTCTCCTATACCTGAGAGGTACCACGTCCCCACCGCAAGTCAGCACATATAGAAAACCTCAATTTTGAACAGACTGTAGTAGAAAGTAGGATAAATGAATTTCTGTATTGGACTTCATTAAAATGAAATAATACAAAATATAAGAGGGTAGTCCACCACAGTCATTGGCAAGAGAGGGGACAACGAAATGTGTCTGTGGGAGAGAGATCCTGACTGCTTTTACCACACAGTTCCACCAGGATGGAGGTCGTTAAAAATAAATGATGATGATGATGATGATGATGATGATGATGATGATGATGATGATGATGATGATGATGATGATGATGATGATGATGATGATGATGATGATGATGATGATGATGATGATGATGATGATGATGATGATGATGATGATGATGATGATGATGATGATGATGATGATGATGATGATGATGATGATGATGATGATGATGATGATGATGATGATGATGATGATGATGATGATAATAATAATAATAATAATAATAATAATATCAATAATAATAATAATAATACCAATGATAATCAAAATCACAGTACAGCAAATGAAAACCAGACTAACAAGACTACTGAAGACAATTTCTTTTTCTAATTTATAAATCCATTTCCACTATCTCCTCTCCTCTTTTATTGGAGGGAATATTGGCTACAAGAACAGTGATGTACGTCGGACAGGAATATCTCCCCGTCATTACAAACCATCAATTTTTCTGAAGTAGTTTTACTTACACTATCCATATTTGATACACATTGATTTTAATAATATTTTGTCTTATTTCGCCCGCCATTCGAATGACCTATGATTCACGTAGATGGAATCTAAAAAGTGAACGTTGGCATCTTCAACTTTACGCATGCGCAAGAAGGCAGAACGACTCTGGTCTTGCAAAATGACGCCGACGACATTTCCAAAAAACACACTGTTCGTATTTCAGAAACGATTAATCTGTTATCTTGAAGAGCGTGTTTATCATTTATTATTTGTAATTCATAGATAATTTATCAATCTTAAAATTCTCACTAAAGCTGGTATTAACCAATATGATAATTAGTTATAAAATTATAGATTTTCATAATGTGTTATTTTCTTAATGATGATAATTATAATGATATTAGTATGTAATAATTAAAAAACGTTAATAAGGATGATGAATTGAAGGAAGAGGAGGAAAAGGAGGAAGAGAAGAAAGCAGAATAAGAGCAGAAATGACGATGAAGAGAAACAATAGGATGTGGAGGAGAAGAAGATGAGAAGGAAGAGGAAGAATAATAAAAGGAGGAGAAGGGGGATGAAGAGGAGGAGGAGGAAGGAGACAGAGAAAATAAGAAACAAAGTAAACTAACAAGAAAATCAACCAAGAGAGTATTTGGATTTGTGAAATAAATAATATAGTGAAAAAATATGTAGTTCCACGTAGATTTAATATTTTTTTCTGTAGAATAACACGTATGTTTTAAAACAAGATTATCTACCTATCTACCTATCTCTCTACCTATATTCTGTTTAATTTGGCAAAGATTTTTGTTAAAGTTTATGTACAGATCTAAAAGCTCATTAGATTCACATTTCAATATCCATTTCAAAATTTCTTTCGTGATAAAAAAAAATACTTTGTGGAATATTACTAGTGATTAATAATTTGTTATTCTCTAACGAATTCCTGCACAATTTATGATAAACAGAAAGTATATCTGCAGTCATGAAAATATAATTCAGGTGTCGTCGCAGTGTCGGTTGTAAACTGCCATTGGCGAGAGAGACATCGAGTGGTAATCATTCTGTGATCGATGATGCGGTCCCTTACTCGCTCTCACTCACAATACGTTTCTTTCGTGACGTGCGATTGAGCACATGTATGCCAACTGAATTCGCGCGCGTGCACACACACACACACACACACACACACACACACACACACACACACACACACACACACACACACACACACACACACACACACACACACACACACACACACACACACACACACACAGACGCAATGGTAGAGTTCCCGGCTGTCACTACGGAGGTCCGAGTTCGAATCCCGCCCAGGGCTGAAATGATTTCAGTATTGCTGCGCTGCGGGTTGTTACTCTAACTATCGTGGGCGGGGAGTTGGGTGTGTGTGTGCACGTGTAAGGTCACAGGATTACCCAAGGATCGGTAATATATGAGCTCTGAGATCTCTTCCGGGAGAGAAACAGCTGTTGATCATGAGTCCAACATGTGATCCAAGACCCTGGTGAATCACACACACACACACACACACACACACACACACACACACACACACACACACACACACACACACACACACACACACACACACACACACACACACACACACACACACACACACACACACACACACACACACACACACACGATAAATGGTTTGTTTAGTTGAGGACAAAAAGCTCGAAATATACCAAGATATTACGTGAATACATTTCTATCTACCGATTACTTAATATATTAATTAAACTGTATGCAACTAAGAGTAGAAATAGTCTATTTGTGCACAGAAAAACATACATCGCATACTCAGCAGCAAACGCTGCATATGTAAAGTGAAGAGGGTGCGCCAGGCGTTTAGTCCTCCAGTTTGCGCATGCGCGGATGACGTCATGTCGGTTTCCTTGGCAGCGACTGATTCAAACGAACGACAACTTTGTCGACGACTTCGCCACGAAGGAATGACCTTTCGTCCCGATCACGTGGCCTAAATCTCACGAAAAGCTCACAAGAATGTGAGACTACGGGACCCTGACTCACTCCATTTCTGGGAGAAGATTGTTCCACGTGTATCTTCACTTATGAGAAGTTGGCACGGACCGAAGCCATGATGTTTTTATTCGGATCACTGAGGAACTTTGTCGATGCTCCTGTTATTCTCATTATTGTTCCTAGTACTGTCGTTCATGTTGTTAATGTTATTGTTACTGCTGTTAATAGTGGTAATATTGTTATTACATGTTAATGTTATCGTTATTGCTACTAATAGTGGTAAATTGTTATTATAGTGAGAAATGTCAGACAGAGAACAGGGATGGAAAAAATGTTGCAGTAAAGGGCAGATCAGAGAATGCTTAAGGTGGTTCGGGCATGCGTAAAGAATGGATAAAAAAGAAAAGATGATAACAGACGGATGGAGATTGTGAGTAGAGACAGAAGACACGGCAAGAAGGGAGGTTGGTCTCATCTGCTTCAAATGTTATTTTGAGTGGAAGAGCTATGCCTCGCTGCACTGATTTTGATATGAGCAAGCACACACACAAACCTCGTGTCGCTGTGGTTAGAGTTCTCGCCTGTCACTATGGCAATCCGGGTTCGACTCCCGCCCAGGGGTGAAATAATTTCAGTATCGCTTCGCTGCAGGGTGTTATTCCAACTCGCGTGGGCGGGGAGTTGGGTGTGCGTGTAAGGTCACAGTATTACCCATAGATCGGTCATACGAGCTCTGAGCTCTCATCCGGGAGGTTAATAACTTTCGATCACGAGTCCAACACGTGATCCAAGACCATGGTGAATCACACACACACACACACACACACACACACACACACACACACACACACACACACACACACACACACACACACACACACACACACACACACACAGCCACCCGTTGGTCCCAAAGATCTCATGATCAAGATCCCGGGTGTTGGACAACTAAGGCTTCTAGACAGCGTAATCTACTACCGTAATCTACCTATCTGCCATGCCATATCTACCGCCTCTACACGTCATCTATCGGCTCTCGCACATATGCACAGGCTATGCTGTGCATTCTCGCTGCACCACGCTTTAGGAGCGAGGTGGTATTCTTGACCTCACTGGAAACGCAAGGGTCAGGCCACGGTCAAGTTTCTATTGTTATCCTGGGTCATGACCTCTCAGTTCAACCGCAGCTGTGCAGCACCTCTGATACCTTGCTAACCAATGTTATTGCCACTTCACAATAAATTTTCCTTAAGGTAATTTTCTCCTGTCCAAGTTCGGACACCATTTTACAATATCACACAACTATGTATCATCTTCTCCTTAATTATATAAATCATGTAAAGGTCATTTAAATGTATAATCTCGCTGGTAAACAGCGTTATGTATATTAATACCTCGTCGGCAACCTTACCACGAACCCATGTATATATAGGTTTGCTAATATGAACACGGGTACGTGTGTTCACTTGTGCAAAGTAGACCACTTGGAAAACAGATACTAAACGAAGCAGAGCGCTTTCGTATATTACACCTTCAGTGCAACAAGTACATAGTAATAGAAATGCATAGATAATATATACATAACAAAAGGAACAAGGACAATTTAAATAAGGGTAGTGGACAATTATCCCCTGGAAGGCGGAAGGTCAATGTCAATACACTAATGATGGTGGGGTGACATCAGGTCACAGTCGCCAGGGTCAATGCGTCCGCTAATGATGGTAGGGCGACATTAGGTCATAGTCGCTGGGTTAAATTTTACCTGATATTGTTTTACTTATTTCTTGACAGATGAAATTATCAAGTTTATATAAGCCCTTGTGTAGGTTGGTATTTTGATCACTGGTGGTATGAATCAAACTACACTCTATTAAGTTTCTTACTATTATGTTGTTGGTGTAATAGATTGCCTGGGCATTACCCCAATCAACTGGATGATTATTTAATTCAATATGCTTGAATATTCCACTAGAATTATTGCTATCCCTAACATTTTTCTTGTGTTGTTCAATTCTAATGTTTAAAGGTTTGGCAGTTTGACCTATGTAAAATTGATTACACATTTTGCAAGGAATTTTATAAATGCATCCTTTTTTAATTTCACTATTTTTGTTGGTAAGTTTATGTTTTACTGTACTATCATTTTTAAAAACTACCTTTACGTTAAATCTTTTTAATAATTCAAATAATATCAAACGTACAGTTTTTTCTTCAATGTTTCTAAGAACTTTTCCTATTTGTAGTCCTGAATTTATTGATGACGAAATCAGAAATGTTTTTAACATTGGGCTAGAATTAAAATACCCTAAGCAATTCCTTAATATTGCTTACAATTTTGCAAGGAAATAATTTTTAACTCCTCAGCCTAAATCACCTTTTAATTATCGTAATTTCAAGAAAATTTGTTAAGTATCACAGAATTACTAAAAAGATTTAACGTAAAGGTAGTTTTTAAAAATGATAGTACAGTAAAACATAAACTTATCAACAATAGTATTGAAATTAAAAAAGGATGCATTTATAAAATTCCTTGCAAAATGTGTAATCAATTTTACATAGGTCAAACTGCCAAACCCTTAAACATTAGAATTGAACAACACAAGAAAAATGTTAGGGATGGCAATAATTCTAGTGGAATATTCAAGCATATTGAATTAAATAATCATCCAGTTGATTGGGGTAATGCCCAGGCAATCTATTATACCAACAACATAATAGCAAGAAACTTAATAGAGTGTAGTTTGATTCATACCACCAGTGATCAAAATACCAACCTACACAAGGGCTTATATAAACTTGATAATTTCATCTGTCAAGAAATAAGTAAAATAATATCAGGTAAAATGTAACCCAGCGACTATGACCTAATGTCGCCCTACCATCATTAGCGGACGCATTGACCCTGGCGACTGTGACCTGATGTCGCCCCACCATCATTAGTGTATTGACATTGACCTTCCGCCTTCCAGGGGGTAATTGTCCACTACCCTTATTTAAATTGTCCTTGTTCCTTTTGTTATGTATATATTATCTATGCATTTCTATTACTATGTACTTGTTGCACTGAAGATGTAATATACGAAAGCGCTCTGCTTCGTTTAGTATCTGTTTTCCAAGTGGTCGACTTTGCATATATAGGTTTATGCTCTCTGTGAGAGCGGGGGTATTCTCTACACAAATAAAGACCAGAAAAGCTCTGGCTGTTTTGAGATCGCCTCCACGCACTTGCTATCTCCGCCGCTCGCCAAAAGCCACATACCGCTACCATCACCAAGATATATGTTGTTGACTTTGCTACATAAGTCCAACACGGGCTTGATCCAGGAACCGAGTGCCAGCCTACATGGTTGCACCCTAAATGAGATCTAAGAATTCAGTTATCTTCCGGTGGCATAGAACGGTTGTACTGTGGAGAGGCGTCTTGAAAAAGAACCAAGCTATGTGCGTGTATTCGTACGCTACCTCACCCGGCAAAGGAAAGCGACCTCTATGCCATCGCATCACTGAGTCGTTTTTCCCATACGCAGGCGCACAAGACGTGTACAAAGCCAAACAAATTGAATCTTGCAAAGGACATGCAAACCATTTTTTCTATGATACTGGACTGCCCCCCCGGGGGTGGGAACCAGAGGGTTTCAACGACGTGATGGATAAGGCTTGATTCACACTATCGGTCCGGTCGCGCTCCACTCCCGCTCCGCTCTCGGTCCGGTCCAATATTGTCTCATTAATTTCAATGGAAGCATTCACACTGGCGCTCTCGCTCCAGTCTCGCTCCGGTTTCGCTCCGGTCACGGTTCCGTCAAAAGATATTTTTACTGGAGCGAGACCGGAGTGTGACTGGACCGTGAGCGCCAGTGTGAACTCAGTTGCCACGGTCCTGCTCCTCCTGCTCCACTCCAGTCGAGATTCAGCCTTCATATAAGCAAGTAGTGTTACCTTCTGTCCTACCAAACCATGGATAATCCAAAGGAAACACCACAATGGGATCATGAGAAAGTTAGAAAAATGATAAAAATAAATTTTCTTTTTATTTATCACTGATACAATGACAATGCGTACAGCGAGGATATTCATAAGCACCAACTGAATAAAATATAACCTACAAAAATTACTTTAATTTTGTGGATTTAGATGAAATGCTAATAGAATTAGTCAAAAGGTAAACTAGAGCTGTATGACCTGACTTCGCTGCACTACAGTGATAATGTTTGCATACTTATCATATTGCCAAGGTACTGAGGGAAAAAAATACACATTATTAACCGAAGAAAGAAATTCCATATGTATAATAACAACCTATTATCCACTGCGGAAATGCATCTCCTTAGCTCACTCAACAAATATTCCTACACAAGTTTCTTTGTCTACTTATATTTTATCATTTTGCCAAGGCATTGAACCAGCTGGGGAGCTGAAATAATCTTTCAGTGTTTCTCTCGCGCCAAAAGCCTCCTTTGTAGCATTTCCCCCTCTTCCTCTCATTGGACGTACTGTGTTTGATGGAGGCATGACAACAGTATCTGGTAATGCAACAGCATTTGGGTGTATCAGATTGTGAAGTATGCATGTTGTTGTAATGATTGCATTAGCGTTAAAAGGCATAGCTTTAAGTTTCCTTAAATATATTCTGAAGGTTTGCACTAGAATACCAAATGTGCACTCACCTATCCTCCTGGCTCTAGATAATCTATAATTAAAAATCCTCTTCTCTACCTTATGTTCAGTCTGTGAACCTGGGTAGGGCCTCATCAAATTTCTCTTCAGCGGGAAAGCCTCATCTCCCACTATAACGTATGGTGCAAGCACATCAGTGCCAGGAAGTGCAGCATCTTCTTGTACATTTCAAGTCATCCTCAATTTTGGATAGTATTTTCTCAAATGTTCCTTTGTTCATTCTGAAATAGCTGTGGAATTTACTCTCATCATCAATAAGACGAGGATACAGAGTATGAAATTCTCCTTCAGTCTTCCTATCTTGCAACATAGGATGAACCCACAATCTCTTTCTTTTTCTATTTTTTTTTCCTTCTTCTTCTTCATCAAGTGCAATAGCGATTATTGCCAACTCGGCGTCAGAAAAGTCACACATCCTTCGTAACTGATGGTAAGACTTCTACTGGTGTCGAGGGAGGGGGGATGACGGGAACGAGAGCGGACCGATAGTGTGAATACCTCAGAACCGAGAGCAGAGCGCGACCGGACCGATAGTGTGAATCAACCCTGAATACCTCAGAACCGGAGCGGAGCGAGAGTGGAGCGCGACCGGACCGATAGTGTGAATCAACCCTAAAAGCCCCCCATGGTAAAATGAATCGTGGGAGAAGTCTGTATTTAACTAAACAAGTCAAATCCACTAGACAAGATGTGTGCATGCCTCTCTCTCTCTCTCTCTCTCTCTCTCTCTCTGAGTGTTACAGAGCCATGCAATGGCCTTGGTTAAAACCTTTATATGTCGATACGCGTCCTGTGAATTCCAAAGGTCACGAAGTGAAGACCGACCGACTGGCCAATCGTTTCAGATCGAGAGGAACACTTTTTTCCCCGAAGTCTGGTCTTTGCAGTTCGATGCCGAAAATTCGCGGCGCGAAGTCGTCCTACTTTACCAAGAAGAGAGGGAGTGCATGTCGATATTAAAAAAAAAAAAAAAAAAAAAAAATATATATATATATATATATATGTATATATATATATATATACAAATATATATATATATATATATATACATATATTATATATATATGTATATATATACATATATATATCTATATATATATATGCCAAAGGCCTCATTCTCTTGATAAGGGAGGTATCCAGCCAAGAAAGGCACCCACTCCCACTCATTTCAATGCAGAAAAATTATGTAGAAGAATAATTAACATTTCAACCCATCTTTTCAATTTCCTTTTATCTTTCATGCTAAAGGTGCCCCTGCGTCCAACCTCTTCCTCTCAAAGTGGGACGACCAATTTATTCATCAAACTCCACCCCTCCCCCTCTCCCCTTCACCTTCACCTTTAGGCTATCGATGACCTGTAATTCTTGAGTTTTTTTTTTCTGAACAGGAACATTATGAAGCATCTATCACCCCAAGGCTAGTTATGGACCAAAAGGTCTCTTGTCGGTAGGCTCTTCTTTTGTAACCCTTTGTCTGTGATGGACAATACAGTTTTCCTTCCGAACTCTTATATATTTCTCAGTTACCTATTTTCTCCGGGACACATTGGCAAGATCTTACCAGTTGAGCTAAACCCAATTTTTTTTTATCAAGTCTGAGAGAAATCTGTGATGGCCCAATACACAAACATACAGAATCTAATTCTTTACACGCTATGTCACCTCCAACGTCAATAACATCAAGAGAACCATCTATCGTTGTAAAAGATCACTTCTTTTCCCTAAGCCTTACATTATCAACTTGATATTGCTCTATACACTTCCATGTTGACATACCTCCGTATTTCAGTACACAACGTCCTCGAGTTAAACTCAAAACTATTGTTTTCGAAAGAGAGAGAGTGAGAGAGAGTGAGAGAGAGAGAGAGAGAGAGAGAGAGAGAGAGAGAGAGTGACGGAGTTCGTGACACCAAAGATATCGAACTTCTAACGAAGACCTTGGGAGTTGGGACCCTCCTTCGTATAGATCAGCGTCTCTTAACCTCTTTACTACGATGTCCTCCTGTGTTTCAACATTCTCATCTGAGAAAGTCTTCCACCTTAATGAGGGGTAGCCGTCTTAAAAAAAAAATCTCAGCACCTCGGAGAGGAAGGGTCATCCCTGTCTCCCACCCCCTACTTAGTTCATAATCAGTGCAGCGAGGCACAGCTCTTCCCGAGCAGGGGGGTCTGATGGCTGCTTTCTCCAGACGAATGAAATGGTCTGTTGTTAGCCAAAAGAAAATATGTGAAGGCGAGCAAAGGGAGACTGGCAAGGTGACGGCTCTTCCCGAAGTTCTCTTTGAGTGACTAAAATCACCTGGCAGCAGCAAGAAGACACACTCCTTTAACAGTGAAAGGCTGCCGCCACGTGATTCACGGGGGTGAATACAATCGCCTGACGACACTAGGGTTAGAGGAAAAGGACTACCTGGGACGGAAGCAACCACTGGTTTCAATCACTGTTCGAAGTTGTCGAAGTCGCCGATGTCGTCGAAGTCATCAAACTCGTCAAGGTCTCAGAAGCCTTCGAAGTCGCCAAAGCCCTCGAGGTCGTCGAAGTCGCCAAAGTCCTCGAAGTCGTCACAGTCCTCGAGGTCATCATAGTCGTCGAAGTCCTCGAGGTCGTGAAGTCCTCGGGCTTGCCGAAGTCGTCGAAGTCCTCGAGGTCATCGAAGTCCTCAAGGTCATCGAAGTCGTCGAAGTCCTCGAGGTCGTTGGAGTCGTCGAAGTCCTCGAAGTCGTCGGAGTCGTCGAAGTCCTCGAGGTCATCGAAGTCGTCGAAGTCCTCGAGATCGTCGGAGTCGCCGAAGTCCTCGAGGTCATCGAAGTCGTCGAAGTCCTCGAGGTCATCGAAGTCGCCAAAGTCGTCGAGTAGCGTGTCGAACCATCCGAAAACCGCTAATTGACTTGGAGCCAAGCAGACCACGACGCCCCGCCCCCACACGAAGACGCGCCCAATACCAGACGCCAGTTACATGATACCATTCAATCCTTATGAAAGATAATGAATTATAACGACAACATCGACTCTTAAAACGACGATATCGCCGTCAGTGCGACGGTATTTTTACAAATATAATCAATATTTGGCGGTATTTAAAAAAAAACAAAACTAACCAATATTTGGCGGTATCTTGAAAATTCTAGCCAATGGTTGGCGGTAGTTTAAAAATTCTATCCAATGGTTGGCCATATTTTGAAATTTCTAGCCAATGGTTGGCGATATTATGAAAAGTTCTAGCCAATAGCTGGCGGTATTTTGAAAAGTTCTAGCCAATAGTTGGAGGTATTTACCCTAAAAACTTAAAAGAATCTAACCACAGCCATTCCTGCAAGTCATCCATTTCAGGTGCACTTTCGGGAAGGAACTCGATATGCTGGAAGAAAATAATTTTCCTCCAGCATTCTATCAAATGACATTCTACAAATATTGTCCAGAAAATAAGATACTTTGCCATGGTGATTTTACGGCGGAAAAAGTGATGGAGGTGGGCGGTACCGCCGATTAATCGGAGGTTGGAAGAAAAATAGCCCAGTGTGATCATGCTAAACGCCAAACGATTCTATATAGGTAATCGGTGTCCCTTAAGTTAGGGAATAAAGATTATCTCGACTAAAAACTTCCGCAACGATAGGTACAGTCACAAGCGAAAGTTCTAACCCACCAAGAGTGTTTTCCATGATAAAAGATTATCTTTTTTAATCTATTCATGAAAATTATCTGACTGTAAGCCCAATATGGCATAGAAAAATATATCACGTATTCGATAAAGATAATCGTATTGATGTTGTGGGAACTCTCTCTTTCTCTCTCTCTCTCTTTCTCTCTCTCTCCAAATCAGTCATGATAAGGTTCTTAACGCGTACCCAAACACACGTATTTATACGCGCACGCACACACACACACACACACACACACACACACACACACACACACACACACACACACACACACACACACACACACACTGCATCGTCGTAGCTCATTGGTTTCGAGGCCTGCCTCGTGTTTCTATGATCCCATGTTCGATCCCTAACGATAACTGCCACGCGCCCTGGCACGGGCGGAGTATAGAATCAATCTTCCTGTGTGCAGCTAAGCGTCTCCTGGGTTAAGTTAACTTCCTCCTCCGTCCGTGCAATGTATTGCATGTTTGAGTCTTTGGCCACTACGTCCAGGGCGATAGAGCGGCTATCGATCTTTTAGGGAAGGCTTATACACGCACGCACGCACACACACAAACACACACACACACACACACACGTGTATATATATATATATATATATATATATATATATATATGCAACTACATTCACGAGCAAAAATTTTGACGCACCTAGAGTTTTTTCATGATACAAAATTAAAATTCTCTGTCTGACAGTCTTTTTAATCCAGTCAAGAAAATGACCTAACTGTAAGCAAAATGCTACATAAAAATGATATAGAATATTCGAAAATAATAATGAAATTG
Organism: Oratosquilla oratoria; assembly: GCF_046742065.1. Classification (NCBI taxonomy): domain Eukaryota; kingdom Metazoa; phylum Arthropoda; class Malacostraca; order Stomatopoda; family Squillidae; genus Oratosquilla; species Oratosquilla oratoria. Next base: position 51,451,960 of record NC_134797.1, on the reverse strand, counting down.
ACGTTGTGAGAAATGTAACGTGTAATGGACAGTTATTTAATACTAACACACTGTTTAGGAAAATATACAAGTTTTTCATCCTAATACTCAAATAAATAATCTAATGGAAGCTTGGAGTCCTCATGAACAGGAATGCAACAGAGTTTGTGTAGGAGAGTAGATCACAGAGCTATCCAACCACCTGTTACTTGAACTACGCTATCCTTACTGCAGTTTTCAATATGATCAACGGAATCAACTGCTCCTTCTATCAAGTCGACGTAGGATAGTGTCCGAGAGACAAGTAAAATCGCCTGACGGCAGCCAGAATAAAAGAAAATGAAATGTGAAGTTGTGAAAATAATATCCTGATATTTTCTGGGTCGCTGTCTCGGTGTTTGGTCGAAAGTGTCGTATTGTATTTCGTAAAAAAAAAAAAAAGCAAATCAATTTTTTTCTTGTTTACCTTTGCTATTAAGAAAATGATAATGTTTTTTTTTTATTTGTGAACAAAAAATAATGTAAGTGTATCCTGGTGCGGTGAAACTAAATTATTTTCTGAAATGTACCTTTGAAACAAAAAAGATCACTCAGCTTTTTGCATTCCACGATTCCCTTTGCTATCACGATCGATGAGGCCAATTGTACATACTTTATTGGCCTAATTAGATGACCCTGGATTCTTTTTAACTTTTTTGATATGAAAATGTAAAATTGCCTTGCAAAATCTTACAGAATAACAGATGGACAGACAGAGAGGTAGATACATAGACGAATAGATTTTAATCAGTCACCCAATCAATCAACAAATAGATAAACAAAGAAACGTGTA
>NC_134797.1:51326149-51443649 GCF_046742065.1 Oratosquilla oratoria | reverse complement strand
TAGCTTATTAAAGGACAAAAACATTGATTTTTCAATAGAGACAGTTAAACTGGGAGGCTGGATACTGTGGATACGCAGCATGCTTCTACCTCTAACTTTGATAACGCACTGATATCTATAAAATTCAATATCATGTGTTTACTGTTTAGAATCATAGCTTGCTTCCGATTGGTGGGAAGAGTTGCCAGATATCTCCATAAACACAATATCGTAAACAAAATAGAACTGGCTATCGAAATTTTTACTTTATTTCAATATACAGAATATGCAATGGGGTTGTGACTACACACCATAGTAGGATGAAATTTGTTTAAAGATTTAAGTCATAAAGGCGACTACTACCTCACGAGTCTTTTACCGGTAAAATACCGGTAATTCCGGTAACGGCATTGTTGTTTACCGGTAATTCCGATACTGAGATTAGCGGTATTTGCCCAGCACTACTCGTGAGGTAGTAGTGACGTCCCAAGTTCGAGTCGCCTTTATGACCTAAATCTTTGAAGAAATTTTATCCTACTATGGTGTGTAGTCACAACTCCAGTTTTGTGATGTCGTCACTATAAAAATCCTGCCTGCATCACGAACGGGCGAAGGAAGCACTAATCTACCCTACATGCCTACCGGTGCTATAGGCAAAATGTAAAGGGAAATATATATATATATATATATATATAACACACAGGAACCCACAGTCGGAGAAAGAATAAACTTCGAATAAAGAATAATCCTATATTTCGGCTATCAACTGTAGCCCTCTTCAGGAAAGTACATAAGAAAGAGAACAGAGGGGACTTATAAACTACAGTAAGAAGAGATGTGGACAGTTGACCTCACTCAGACGCGGGGCTAACTGGGGTGGCGGAGGAGGGAGGGGGTGAGGAGAGGGGAGGATGTAAAGTCCGCACGAGCTTATTTATTGCTGCGCGTGAGATAATGTCAGGTGTCCACTGCCCTTTAGAAATATTAATATTAGGGCATTCCTCAATTAATGCTGATTCGACTATTTTCCTCCTGAAACCACAGGAAAATATAGGATTATTCTTTATTCGAAGTTTATTCTTTCTCCGACTGTGGGTTCCTGTGTGTTATCTACAAATGTGCTACTACATTTCTATTTAGATATATATATATATATATATATATATATATATATATATAATATATATATACATGTATATACATATATATATATGTATATATATATATATATATATATATATATATATATATATATATATATATATATATATGGGTCTTTTCCGTTTGGCGACGCGGAATTTTTCGATGAAACTCACAATTAATAAAGTTTCATATGCTGATCACAGAAATATATATATATATATATATATATATATATATATATATATATATATTTAGAAATTAAAGAAAGTGCCGAAAAAACTGTTTTAATGGTTAAAAATTAACGAGACCTTAGCGGTACATTATCGCTTATTGGTAAAAGTTTACCGGTAACGTTAGCGGGACCTTAGCGGTACACTCGCTTAACGGTACAAGCTTACCGGTAACGTTATCGGAACACTGGGCCCGTCAGTACCACCAAACCGAGACGGGCTTACCGAGACCTTAGCGGTACACTCGCTTAACGGTAGAGGTTTACCGGTAACGTTAGCGGTCGCTTAACGGTAGAAGTTTACCGGTAACGTTAGCGGGCCGTGGACGCCATCACCTCTATGAGGGTGGTAACACTTCAACCAAATATTACAACTCAATTCAGTTTTTTTTTTTATACAGACTAAAATAGATAAATTATTGGCAACCTCTGGCAACCCCATGCATATTCTGTATATTGAAATAAAGTAAAAAATTCGATACCAATTCTATTTTGTTTACGATATTGTGTTTATGGAGATATCTGACAATTAATATAGTTTCGTATGATGATAACAGAAATAACATTAATTCTATTGAGAAATTAAGAAAAGTGCCGAAAAAACGGTTTTAATGGGAAAAAATTACCAAGACCTTAGCGGTACATACTTGCTTAATGGTAAAAGTTTAACCGGTAAAGTTAGCGGGACACTGGGCCCGTCAATACCGTCAAGCCGATACGCGCTTACCGAGACCTTAGCGGTATTTTACCGGTAAAGTTAGCGGCACACTGGGCCCGTCAGGCCGTCAGTACCGCCAAGCCGAGACGCGCTTACTGAGACCTTAGCGGCATACCCCTTAACAGTATTTTACCGGTAAAGTTAGCGGGACTCTGGGCCCGTCATGCCGCCAGTACCGCCAAGCCGAGACCTTAGCGGTTCACCCCTTAGCGGTATTTTACCGGTAAAGTTAGCGGCACACTGGGCCCGTCGGCCGTCAGGCGACGCCGCATCAGTCCATCAGTCAGTACTACCAAGCCGAGACGTGCTTACCGCTCTCCGAGTGTTATGGTATAGCTTATCGAGTTATCGGTTAACGGAACCTTAACGGTAAAGTACCGTTAAGGTTGTTACCGGTAAAACCGGTAACTTTACCGGTATCTGCCCACCACTACCGTTTAATCATCGTCGGGTGGAGAACGGATTCACTGGACAAGAAACGAAGACGAACGGACCGAGAAATTTTGCTGTTTGTTAATGTTAAACAATAACATGAAACCATACCCTTTGCAGTCTTATCTGTTTTGGAGATCTATGATACTGTGCAAGGTTTTCCATTTTGCGCGGGAGGGAAATCAATGATGTTGCTGGGGTGAAAGGGAGCTTTTATAGGGTGACAGAAGTGGGAAGTTGTCATTGTGGTGTAGATCTGGCAGTACTGATCTTTCATAATGTGGGAGGTCACCTGGTGTGCATAGACCAATGGTTCTATTTACCTAATTTTAGTATACAAAAAAGGAGCAACGCTCGTTATGTCCCGTCTCCTATTCTCAAATTTCCTAATGTAACTAGACTCAAATTCATGTATAGTTCCAACCTAATCTATATTCTTGATTCCCAGTTATCATTCTTAGATTTGAACTCATGTATTGTTTGAGATTGGTCTATATCACCTGAGCTATTCCACATATTTATGCATCTACATGGAAAAATGTTTTCTTCACATCCTTTTGACATGTGGGCTTTCTCAATTTACTCCCATGACCTCTTAAGCCCTTCCATTTTTAATCAGACATCTTCTGTCAATACAATCTATCCCCCTTGGTGACCTGAATACCGTATTCATATTTCCCCCTTCTCTTCGATCTTTCAAAGTTGGCAGACCCAGTACTTTTAGTCTTTCCTCATTTGGTTTATCTGCCAGGCTGGGGACCAGTTTGGTTGTTGCCCTTTGTATTATCTCAATCTTGCTTATATCCTTCACTCTGTGTAGGTCATTGTATGTGGAAGACCGTAGGTTGGTCTATATTGTATAGTGATAAGGAGTGGTTTGCTAATAAGGAGGGTTTTCGTTTTGTGGGATAGTCTCCCCATGATGTCATTTACTGAAGTGTGGTATATAGAAAAGCAGCAGTAATCGTTAGGTCCTGTCTCCTACTCTCCAGTTTACTATAAATAGCCTCAGATTCATGTATATTGCCAACTCTGTATTCTTGATTCCCAATTATCGTATCTAGATTTGAATTCATGCATTGGACTTGTTAGCAGTCCTCACTTCCTCGCCTAACCTCTTCTCGTCGTCTCACTACCTTACTGACCCGCAAGCGATCCCATGGGGCACGCTCGCGTCTCCCAGCTGCGACGCGAACCAGAGCTTCCTTGAGACCCACAGGTGGGATAAAACCTCCATGAGGAACACACGTGTAATGCCAGCGTCAGCCAGCCATGGCTGGCCTGCACCTCGGCCACCCACGTGACACAGGAACACTGGATCTATTGAAGAACGCATACCCTGTCTTCGTGAGTCACCGGCTTCAAACGTTTTGCCTCCGACTTCTCACGCAGCACACGTGACCTCACGCCAATTAGAAGCATGGGTCATAACCTGCCCGTGTATATAAAGGATGGACCAACGCCCGAAGATGCAGATAGCCTCAGAGCAGCATATGCAAGTCTGGCTTGCTGCTCATTGCTTTCTCGCCTCCCCCCCACCATTGCTCCCTCGCAAGCAGATCGCCCGAGGACACGACTTGAAACACAATTGTCATCTCCCTCGCCGTCTCGCCTCCAACCCCCATTGGTGCCCAACATTCAATGTTAATACACCAATTCTATCTCCATCAGAGTTTGTCTTCAACCAGCCTAACAGGGCTATATTGCCTTCTAAGCTGTTGTTGTTGTTGTTGTCGTTCCCTAGACTGTCTGTCCGAGCAGTCCCGTCTCCCCAAGGAATGCCATAGCCGAAACTGGGTTTTCCCACAAATCCTTTATAGAGCGTATGTTGTGTTGTTTGCATGCATGATTGTGTATAATGCAGTCTTCCATTATGTGTTGTATGGTATGGGGTGAAGTGTTACATCCTGGGCAACTGTTCACAACGCGGTCATCCAGCCTCTTCTGGTAGCTTAGAAGTGCTGGGTGGTGACCGCACCGCAGTCTGGCCAAGTGGACTCTGTCCTTTCGTGGGAGAGAGGATTCAGAAGGGTGGATATCAGGGGGTCTGGCATGCAGCAGTGTGTTGTCTTTCAGTGTGTTAATGGAGCGGTGAGTGATATGATTATGAATATGTTTCCGGAGGCTGGTATTTGGTGGTTGTGGAGGAAGAGAAGAGAGTATCTGTGCGTGATAAAGGTCTTTGGGTGTTGTTTTAATGTTTCTTGGTGTGTGTGGGTGTTCTACTATCCTTAATCAAGAGATCTCTTTTATCATTGTAATCTATCCCGTTTCTAAAATAAAGTTTTCTGATTGGGGAGAATAGAGTGGGTGGTAGCTGGGCAGTTTAGGAAAAATTTGACCTCAGCCAAGTTAGGTCTAAGGAGGCTATGTTTAAGGCACCTTCTGTAGCCCTTTCCCCATGAAAGGTGAACAGTGTAGATCCTGAATAAGGCTGCTCACTTGTGTCTACTGTTGTTAAGCTGAGTTACTATAGTCCCACTACAGGATGACCACTGGACCTACAATACCTGCTGTGTGGGTTGCAATTAAGAACTTCCAGAAATTGTCTCTTGCCTCCACCATTGCTGGAGAACTTATTGTTAGCTGGAAGAATGAAGGTCTTGTTTGTGAGAGAAAAGATTGATAGTAACGAAACATACTGTTAGTCTCATCTGCTTCCTCACTCTCTGTATCAAGTGGATGGAGGTCAAACACAGGGGCACCACTTAGAGATGGTGAGGCAGCAGTTGGCTTCCCTCGAGGCTGCTTTTGAATACCTCTTTGAGATCTTGCCTCCCCCTTCTTATGTCGATCAGATGGAGAGGGTTGTTGGACCTCAAAACAGGATTGATAGCAAGTGAATAAAGCCTAACCTCTGATCATATGGGGTCAACTTTTCTTTGGTTGTGGGAATGTTGTGTTGAATGTTGCTTGTAGTTTCATTTAGCATGGGGTATCAGCTAAGATTAGGAGAGATACAACCCTTGTCATATTAGGTTTTTGATTCAGGTTGCTACCAGTGATCCATTTCCTTGGAACCACATATGGTGGGATTTTCCACACAGTGATGAAGTCTCTGCTCACTTCAAAGGGACACTTTACTATGAGAGATGCTCCACTAGTGGCATTTAGGAACAGGAATCTTGGGTAATCCAGTTTCTGGTCCACTTCAACTCAATATGAATCAAAATGGAAGCCATGGGTTTCTTGCAAGATACCTGGATCAGTAGATTGACTGATCATATTCAACCCTGCATTTTTAAGAGGAACAATATAAACTATTTTCAAATAGAATCTGGTTTATTTACATATAAATAAAAGCCTTCTCTTCACAACCTATTCATCTTTGTAAATCCCAACATTGATAGACTTGATTTGTGTTGATACATTTGCCACCGGAATGACCATGAAATCACTACTATATAGCAAGCTACAATGTTTACAGCACAACTTGAAGATCTTGGTCATACTTCTGCACACCTTACAAATAATTAAACCTAGTAGATTTTCTGTAGTTCTATCAGTGGTGGGATAGGAATAAAGGTAATGGTAGCTGCTGGTCGTAGTAGTAGTAGTAGTAGTAGAAGTAGTAGTTGTAATAATAGAGATAGTGATGGTAGCAATAGTAGTAGCAGTGGTAATGGTAATGATAGTAGTAGTAGTAGAAATAGTAGTAAAAGTAGTAGTAGTGGTAGTGACAGAAACAGTTTTAATTAAAAGTAATAAAAACACCAATTGGTCAGTGGTAGGTGGTAGTAATACAAAGATCATTAGCAACTTCTCACAGTAACGAGAAATAACAGCATCTGCAAAAATTGGTCACAGCAGTGGTGGTTCATAGTAGACTTGTAGAAACTAGTGATGGATTTGACAGCTGATTGACAGTTAAGCAAATGGTCATATTCAATTTGGCAACAATAGTCTTGTGAAGTAACAGAACCAAAAGTACACATGTACTTCTATAGCAGCTCACATCATGACTGCAGTAGTTCATGGTAATCACATACAACTACTGTTCAATGTAACAATGTTTAACAAGTCATAGCTGTGTTACAACAACATTGAGTCAGAGTAACACAAAGTATATTGTATCAGGAGCAGCAGAATAGTCCTAGTAACAGTAGTTGCTGGTTAAGGACACTAATAGATGGTACAAATGGTGTCAGAAATTCACAGCATCATCCAGTGATAACAGTTACAAAAATCTTCTGGAGGTGAATGTGGCAATTCCTATTAGCACAGGAGCATTCATAGTTCAAAGGCATCATTTAAGAGCAACAGCTCTTGATATTACAAGTGATGTAGCCATAGTAGTTACTGCAATTATGGTGATAGTAAGTTTAATTGTACAAACTACTACCAATGCAAATAAAAAAGTATTAATTGTATGGCTGTATCAGATGAAGATGGTAATGATGAGAGGACTACTCAGTATAATGATTCACCAATATATTCAAACTCGTCTCACCTCCTAATACTATCTATGAATTATCATTACCAGTTAATTTCCCTCTGCACTGATATGCAAGCCAGTAGATGAGCACATCATCTTAGAATGGTACATAAACAACAACAAAATTAGCAAACTGGTTTGCATAATTTTCTTAATTTATTTCCGAATAAGTAATATAAAAGATCAGTTACCAAGGAAACTTTTGTGGGGACCACATTTTTTAAGATGCAAGTGTGAAGGGTGACAGGTTGAAGGATATAGAAAGTTTTAATTATTTGGGGTCATATGTAGCAGTAAATGAAGGAAAGTAAGCAAATGCCTGGATGGAATGAAAAATGTTATGAAAAATAAACATTTGAGGATGAAAGCAGAGAACTGCATAGAGGAGTGACTATACCCAGAGCACTGCATGTGGCAGAGCTGAACATATGGAAGGCAGAAACTAAAAGTCTGAATGAGTTTGAGATGCAATGCTTAAAAAATATAATGTGTCACAAGAATGTACAGAGAAATATGGAGGTCAGGCAGAAAATTGGAATGGAGAGCTAATAGGGTAGATCAAAGAGTATTGAGGTGATATGGACACATGGAAAGACTGAATCAGATGGATGTATAGAGTAAGGGGATCTATGGATGCATAAGGAATGTCTGTTGAGTGGATAAGAGAGAGTAAAAAAGATATGAGTAAAAATTATGAATAGCAACCTAACATGTGTCTTGGAATAGCCTAACACAAATTAGTTTATGGTATATCATGTCCAATTATCTTTAAGAAAACTAATTGTAAATTTTCTTCATTTGCAAAAAGTTGTGTCCTGGAATGGCTTGGTACAAATTGCAAAGTTAATGGTATGTATTATTATTGTATACCTATCCTAAGAAAACTAATCATTATTATTTTTTTTTAATTATTATTATATTTTTTTCTAATTTGGGTCAGTCTTGCTGTATTGCCTTTGGCCCAAGTGGTGCAGCAAGGAGGTGATATGATGAGAAGAGTGATGAATGGGTTTCAGATGGGTATGGGATGGGTGTGGGTGGGGTGGGTGTCTCCTTTGAATCAGCCATTCTTCCTTATAAGAGGGGAATAGGCCTTTCATTTTTCCTAACTCAATGCATCATTCACAATTATGAATCATGTTTCTGCAGTCATTTCTACTGCATAAAAAAGAGAAATCTGTCCTACATTACGCTGAAATATAACAAATGCCAATTAATGGTGTACCACCCCATTATCAGGGAAAAAAGGCCTCTGGAACATGTGTGTATGTCTATTATTACAAAAATTTGAGTTCCTTTCCATGGACTGATAGCAAATATACTAAGTAATCACATTGAGTACATATACTGACAGTAAGCTATCCAGAACTCTTGAGAGTAGAAAGCATACTTATTCTATTGTCAGTCAGGAAGGGAAAGAAAAATAACTGAAAAAATGATAGTAGAGACAGTAACATTCAAGTAATTAAACCTAATTTATATGGTAAACAGTATTTATATCATATAAATTCTGAAGAAGATACAGCCTTATTTTCTAATAAGCTTTTTTATACATATATAAAAATTCACATATCAATCCCTTTTTTGGAAGATTTGTAACTAAAAAAATTAATCAATTTCATCCTTCAAGATATGTTTATTCAATTGTGCAAAGTTTATACTTGTCTCCTGGAGGTGTAAGTTCTACCATTGGTAAATGACGAGTTAAAATATATTGGTTTACATCCTACTGTAAATAATAACTGAAATAGTATAAACAAAACAAACTAACAATAGCTTGCAATTTTTCTTGTTTATAAGGATAGTTGAATAGTTCTGGATCAACAACTACTATCTGAAAAGACATTCAGTTTATTTATATATGGGAGTATTTTCTGAGACATATAGATAAACTGGAAAGTGAAAAATAAATAGGGGATGGTGATTACATAGAACAGGTAGTAATTCATGAAAAAAAAAGTGTAGGAAATAAAAGGAAAAACAGATCTGGCAAATAATGTATTCAACCTGAATATCAGTAATAAAGGAGGAAACATTGTCAGAAAGCTTGAAAAATAACTTACAAGCAATTCACAGGAGTATTGAAAATGTTGAATTTCATTAAGCTTTAAATAGAAAAATGATAAAAAATGTAAATTCTTTGATGTGAAAAAACCAAATACTGTCAAAAGAAGAGACAGTTATTTATGAAAAATATATGCATACTGGTTAGGAAAGGGCTTGATAAAATGACCTTAGAAATGGGAGAAAGCTGGAATTCATTCCTTGATACTTATGAGGACACTTTCTTCAGTTATTTTCTCTTTTCAAAGAGAAAAATTACTGCTTGATATCTTCAGATATTATCATTATCACTATCATTAATGTTATCATTATTACATTTGTTAAACATTATCATTATTACATATGCTAATAATAATATAATCTTATCATACATGGAAAAATATAGAGAGAGAAATATGACACGTTTGACATTAAGGCCTTGTGTTGTGTCCGAGCAAAAGAAGCAATGACAACACAACCAGAAAAAGCAGCAACGTGCAGTGTCCACATTACGAGCAGCAATTACCAAAGGAAAGTAGAATCTGTTAAAAGAAAGACTTGAGGTGTAAGATGATTGATGATCAACATATGAATGAGTCTGGAGGAGATCATGAAAAATGTTAAAATTATACGTAAGTTGTCCATAGATGACAGAAAGCCCAATCTGGAATGTTTGAGACAATTATGGTTTTACAAGTACGACCAGCAACAACATTATTTATCAACATCATACTAGGTTATGATTTATTATGACATTTATCCTTATACGTCACCTGATGGGGCCACAGAAGTTTATGTTGAAGCACAACCTAGTTAATGTTGATGGCTTATTTCTGGATGAACTGGAGTATATGCGTGCTCCTGTTCCCATCTGCTCTTACTAAACAGTTAAATAGGGGTAGGTTCATGACAACATTAATCAGTGGTTCACATTAGCTTTATCTGAACAGTTACCCATATTCTTTCACACTGAAGGGAAAGCATATATACAAGAAGAAGAAGGGAGAGAGAGAAAAAACAAAAAAAGTTGTCTACACAAATTTCAAATATTGTTTAAAACTTCTCAATTATTCAATTATGTAATTTAGCCCAAACTATTAAAAGAAAGAAAAAAAGGAAAAAAGCAAAAAGAAAAGGAAAAAAAATTGAAATATAATCTTTGGTTCCAAACAGACAAGGTTTTGGCCTTTATCATCATTTAGTACATATTTGAAAGGAGCTTAGAAAAAAGTATTTGAATACAAAGACCCCTGATCATCTAAAATGTAATTTCATTACTGCAATTATAAACTGCAGATCTTAATTGTAATTGTATGCCTAGTTCATACATAAAAAATGAATGCATACACTCTCAATGTAAACAAAAAGATAAATGGGAATGTTAGATGTAAAAGCAACAACTCTCAAACTGTGAGAAGCTAAGTGCATGAGAATAATTGGGAGGGAATGTTGATGAGAAAATACAAAAGTTCTAAGTATTAACTAAAACTGAAAAGGTGAAGTGTGCCCACCAGGAAGTGGTTAGCTGTGACCAAGGACCTTTGCCTGATATGTTTGAACTTCCAGGACAAGGATAAGTCACCAGTGCTTGTTGGACTTGAATGTAGGTCCACACTGAGCAAAGCATGATTAAAATTGACCCATTAGTCGACACTCTATAACTGAACTTTGTCTATTTTCTAAGCCCATGCAGATTATTTAATGGTTATTATTGTCAGTGATTCCAGCAAAATGAAAAGAGGGTGCTGGGTGATCTCAATCTCTAAGCCTTAGTGCCACGACTTAATATCCATTTACCATGGCACCAATTTGGCAGTGTATGCAGTTTGACTTTATCATGTATAAAATATTTGTACAAGTATGGATAAAGAATTAAGTGAAGAAAAACATTAGTAAAGCTATTAATAGTAAAGCGATGATAAGGTGAACAAAAACTTTTTGATTATTATATGGTCCCTTAGTACTAAGGGTGTATGGTCAGTAATTAATATACACCCTACAAACAAGACCAATAGAACAACAATTCCCAAATACATAAAGACTTGCCAAAACACTTGACCCCCAATTCAAAAGGCCCTGATTAAAAGGATTTCTGATTTAAGGAACACTATTAACCCCTTCCATACAATGACACCTACATAGGTGTCATGAGGCGCGAGTAGGTATACGAGGAACAAATAATACAGCTGTTATTTTATATTTTATAATGCAAATATTGTGATGCATCATCGTACGTCAGGCAGCTGATGCTGCCTGCAAGAATTTGACTTGTATTGAAGAGGTTAAAAAATTCTGCATTCCCTTGAATTTTACATCCTTTAAACTGAGGTCCCTTAAATTGTGGGTCAAGTGAATAACAAAATGTCAGTGTGTCTATTCCAGTATATTTAACTAACCATACCAAACTGTACTTATCTAATTGTAATGCACAAAAAGAAAAAGTTGTAGGGTTCTATTTTTGTATCTGTGTTGAATGTGCTTTAGATAAATTTTACTGTATTACTTGACTATTTCTTCCTTCAGGTTATTCCAAAAGTTCATGCACCTGCATGGAAAAATGTTTGATATTCTTCATGCGACTTCACCCCCCCCCCCAATGACTTCTTGCCATCCTCCTATCCAAAAGATCTCCCCTGTCATTTTTGTCTGGTCCTTTCCCTGCTCTGAACACAGTAATCAAGTCACCTCTCTTCTTTCTTCTAGTGAAGACAGATCCAATTTCTCTAAATTTTCCTTATTTGGTCTGTTAGACTAAGGACCCTTATGTTTGATATTTCTTTGCATTCTCTCGATCTTTTATATATATATATATATATATATGTATATTCCCCCCCCAACCACCACCACCAGAAAACCACACGATTTGGTGCAGATCAGTTTCTCCGAGTTTTTCATCATCTCTTGCGAAACCCTTCTGAACGAGAAATCCAGGCATGATAGTGGGTAACCAAAAAAAATCTAAATTGGCCGGGGGTCCAGGGACAGAGCCCCCAGTGGAGGTCGGGGGGCTGCGGGCCTAGGCTGAGTCCCTGGGCTGAATTGCTAGTGAACAAACACATGTAAACTGTTCCGTTGATGTTGCTATCGATATAATTCGGCCAAAATAAAATCAACCCCAGTCATCACCTTGCTATACGTACACATGTGCACCACACCATCCAATGCTATACGAAACAAATCACTTGTGGGCCAGCACAAAATAAACCGCTTACACACAGGTACAGCCGACATATGAATTGCTCAAAAAACTTCACATCAACCAAAAGTTATTTGACCACAACAAAATATCTTTTTTAACAAGATCATTTATTACAATTGGGAATTAATGACAAAAAATCAAGATCATTGTCAGGAAAAGAGAAAATTGGAATTCTGATTTAAATCAGAAGAATATCATGCCTGGAGACCTGAGGCAATGGATTGATTGATTTATCATCTTTCTGTCCATGAAGTGAAATTCCATTTTTGTGTCACCATTTACTTAGAGTAATTCTTGTGCCACTGGAGAAAGATGGGTGGACTGTATCCTTTGACCTGAAGAAAGCTTTTGTTGAAGTAACTCACAGAAAGCTAAAATGGAAGTTTGAACACAAAGGACAATCGAGTCTGCTGGAAAGGATGAAGAACTTTCTGAAGAACAGATTAATAAGGATGGATAAAGGAGGGAATTAGTGGGGTTCCACAGGGCTTGGTGTTGGTACCAATTATATTCTTGATCTACAATGGTAAAATTATGGATAGAACAGTTACAACAATCTATTTGGTGGTGATGCTAAGATCATGGTGACATTGAAGGGCAAAAACAATTGTAAAAGGTTGCTGGTTGGAAAACTCCTAGACCCTCTTATGCCTTTACTTTTTTTAGGAATGTCCCCTGTGGGGCTACAGGGAGAAGGATGCCTGGTCCCAACCCCCTTCCCTTTTTTCTCGCCTCTTATGATCCAAGTGGAAATAGTTGGTGGCAGTATTCTTTTGAGGTAAGGTTATGACCATTAAGTTGGCCAAAAGTCACTCTGAGAAGAAACTTCATATTATCGTCTAAATGTAAGGTGACATGTTCTGTATCTTCTGTGTGATTAAATTTGAATTGGTGACCTGGTACATGTGATTCTTATCTGTCTTGGGAAGATTTTCTGTTTTGGATTCATAACAGGGGCCATGATTTAATACAAAGTTGGTTGGTCTTGAATGTAGTGCATATTTAGTAGTGCATGTACACACACAGACATACACTCACACATGGGTCACTACGAGCATAGCTCCCCTTCCCGTATAATACAACTAGGTATATACACCCACACACCCACATATATATATATATGAGTAATTCGCTAGTGAACAGCGACATCAATCAGATAATTTTTATGATTGTTGCGCAAAGGATTCGAACCTACTGTTCTGGTGCCAAGAGGCTCCCAAGTCAGTGCCTTAAACCACTCAGCTATCGATGGTTAAAACTATTCAAACTTAGAACACTACTGGTTCCTGAGATTAGTCAAGACCACTCACTGTGAAAAAGGTATTTGGGCCACAGTGAGTGGTCTTACCTAATCGCGGGAACCAGTAGTGTTCTGAGTTCCAATAGTTTTAACCATCGATAGTTGAGTGTTTTAAGGCACTGACTTGGGGGCCTCTTGGTACCAGAGCAGTAGGTTCAAATCCTTATATATTATACATATTTATATACATATATATGTATATATATATATATATATATATATATATATATATATATATATATATATACATATACATATATATATACATATATATATATATATATATATATATGTATATGTGTGTGTGTGTTTCTATAAAAAAATGGGGTTGTGGGGATTAGATTTTGAAAAAAATTGCAAGTAGTATACTGTACTTTATCCAACCCTTTCTTGATTATGATGCAGCAGGTACACAGTCCACAATTGAATTATAAGTGAAAACTAGGAGAGACAGGTATAAACAACCAACATGAAATAGATTTCTGGGTTTACATGGCCTGACTCATCATGAAAGAGTGCAGACTTGAATTAACATTACTGTAATAAAGAAAGAAAACAGGATATTTACAATATATATTCTGACCCAGGGCAGTGGGTGGGATACAGGGATGACCTGTCATCCATGAGGAGCTGAGATGTGAGGTGGGGAAAGGGTGGTGGATGGGATTGGAATGGGTGGGATTAGGTACATGATTTTGACTTAGCTACCTCTCTTATAAGGGGGAAAAAAGCTCTTAGTATATAGATACTTTGAAGGGATACTGATACTTATAGAAAACTATATTTACAGGGCAGGAAACCAAAAGATGGGTTGTAAAAATTAACTGAATTAAAAAGGGGATTTGAAAGGAAAAAATAAGTAAATGAATAAGGGGAAAAATATATACATATGAAAATAAAAATAAATAAATAAATACATACATACACATATCAAGGGTTTTTTCCCCTTACAAGGGAGGTAGCCAAAGTCAAAAGGCATAATTCTGCTCCCACTCATTTCATCTCCACCTATTCCAACCCCATTCACCGCCCTTTCTTCCCTCCCTCTCATCTTGGCTCCTCCTGGATTACAGGTGATCCCTGCATCTAAAATACATAAATAAAATAAAATAAAATGCAATGATAATAAAATATCTTCTCAAGTAAAATTGTGGATAAGCCAAACTTGGCAAAAATATAAGTATTGTACTCAAAAGGTTAAAAAATTAAGTGTTAGAACTATTAACCAATGTTAAAAAGCCCTTAGAGAGCACATCACAAATATGAACTCTATCCTTTGAAACATAACTAATTGCACAAACATTTACACAGAACAATCTCATCACACCATTCATTCATTTTTCCCTTTGTCACTAGGATTTTTGTGAAAACATTACTACCCTTTTTTCTAAAAATGCAGGTCTTCTGCAAGGAGGACAAGCAGCAAAAGAATGATTGATTTCTGTTTTTATCACGCTTTTTTTTCTAATGTCTTGTCTTTACTTTTTCTTTATCCCTCTTCATCTCATCTGGACTGCTGTCTGCATCTCTGCCTTCACAACTAAATGACCAAGCAACTCTTCCACAACCCTCTGTGCAGCTGTGACCAATGTCCAGTTTATCCTTTCATACCCCAACATTGAATCTAGGAATGCTTTTGACCTTGCACTTATTTTCATCCACATGTATTTGTGTATAATTTTTCTTTGTAAAATAATGTTAGTGTATCCACTTCTCTCTAGCACTATATTACTCTGGTCATACAAGCATGAAGGATCTGAATGTATGATATCTGCAGGTGGGTTTGCACATAAATATTCTTCTTATTAAGTGCTAGCATCCTGAAAAATAAAAATAAAAATAAAATAATGAATTAATGACCCTTATATATCATGACTTTTGTTACTTTAAAACAATAATTAGAAATAATCAAATGTGGAATCCTAATACACTTTCAAGCCATGACTAAAGGTGACTGATTTTGCATCAATAAACTAGAAGCATCCAACATCACTTGACCTGGTGCTTAGATATACATATTTATATATATATTAACAGACATGTGTTTACATGTGTAAACCCATGCATATGTATAGGCAAACAAGTCCTATACATAACAGCCATATGTGGCACACATTCTTCCACAGCCAGTATGAATGTTGTTGCTAATCGAACTTGAGGGGAAAGGGTTATACTGGAAACTTTGGGAACACCCTTCAGCAACGGAAATAAAGACTAGTAAAGAATCAAATAATTACATTTTGTTCATATTGCCACTATATATATATACACACTTCAATATTTGCTTGTAAGTCTTTATACACTGGTAGAATTAGTAATATTAGTAGTTGGTGTTTAGTTATGCAATAATTACAGATGTGCAAAATATGATGAGTGTCATCATTCACACTTACAAAAACATGACAGTCACATTCTCTCTAGGTTGCCATGATGACTTAAAAGATGCCATTTACAATGCCACCTAATGCCATCCACAGCTTTGATAAAACAGCAACCACAACAGTGAGCTCCAAACTCCCTCTGCCCAAGTAAAACTACATGGCCCAAATCTGTTTGTGGCTATGGTTGTACTTAAAGACTCGAGTATAGGAAGTAGGAAGATACTTTCAGCACTCCACATACTGCCTTTCCTAGGAGAACAAGGCTTCTTCTGAAAAGTTGTATTCTGCCTTAAGTGCTGCAGTATCATATAGCATATGTTTATAATGGGACACCTGTAATTCTGACAAAAGCCTGAGAGCTTATGCTGCAAGATTTTTGTTTACCATAAGAAATGGTACCACTGCTAATGATGTCAGATGATATAAATGATGGTTATGTGAACACAGGAGACTTACAATTGTTTACATTAAATGATGTGGTGCTTGTAGTTATAGTAAGAGTGCAATGGATATTACCAATTTCAGATTAAATTATATGGCACTGGAAAATGTTGCACAGAGAATGGATACGGGGTTGGAACACTGATTAATTATTGCAGTCAGGGGGCTTGCAGCAGTTGTGGTGCTGGTTTAAGCACTAATGGCCATGGTGCTGGTTGTGACATTAGTTTTGTAGGCAATTGTGCTATGAATGCCACATACAGTGATAACAAATACCTAATAATTGTGATGTCAGTTTTGATAATGACATGGTATATGGGATGTAGATGGTGATGATGATGACTGTAGAAATGAATATTCATGAGTTGACATTCACAGCTGTGATGACAAGTAGTAAAATGAGGCTGACTGATGATGCACTGATGATTATGTTAATGATGCTAAGCATGATGGCACTTACAATGAGAGTGATGTGTCATATTCATGAAAAAAAGTGACATCACCACTGACAGAATATGGCAACACAAGACAGAAGCCCAATATATGTCAATTTGCTGTGGAATCCATGACTAAGGAATGAGAACCACTCAAATGGTTCCGAATATTTTCTTTTCTTTTTTTTTTCAATCTGGAATTCCTGTCCCCTCCATCAGTGTGGCACACAACCCAACCCAATACCTGTGAGAGGACATGTAAGTCATGCCATTTGTGGCAATACTTGAGCTATAACAACACTATTCTGTCCACTATGATGACTTTTGTGGTGATCTTTTCAACTCACTCTTGCTGCAACTATGCATCAACAGCACAGCAGCCTCCTCCGCCAAACAGCATTCATTCTTCTTTTGAACTCATCATAATTGTTACGCAGATGCCACAAAAATTAATAAAATCACATCAACAATGGCTCAGGGTAATAGTGCTGTCATGCACTAATACTGGCATCATATAACTAATACAAACATTAATAATGGCATCACTAAATGACGATGCCATCATGTCCAATAATGACATCATGCAAAAATGATGCAATTTATCAATGAGATCAGGTACAAATGATGTCCCAGACTAATGATAACATGCATCTATTGATGTCACTTAATAATAATAATAATGGCATGCTTTTACAATGCAGCTAACCAATAATGACATGGAAATAATGGTATTTCTCAAAGATGTCATACAACAATGATAACGTCATATACCAATAATGACATTGTACAACAATGACAACATATACTAATAAATGTTATTCATTAATGATGGCACCATTTACCAATGTCATGTACCAATATTAACGCAATACAACAATGTATGTAATGCAACAACAAAGACATCATGTACCACGAATGATGTTACAGAATAACAATGGTGTTATAATCCAATAATGCAAACATAACGTCCTCTATCCCTGACATGATCTGCCAACACAGATGTTAAACGCCAGTGTCGATGACTCACATCTATGCAAATACCTTCCTTCTCTTTGTTCTCAAGTAGTGGCCATCCTCACGTGCAAGGGAAGCAACTCATCCACATACCTCCTCTTCTTCAACATGATAATGCCAACCCACACATCACTAAAGGCAAAGAGTGCCTAACCTCTTCCACTGGTCCACTTCTTCATTTATGCATTTGTAACTTAAATCACACTTAAAGGCTGCCGAGGAATCACAGTTGTGACTACATAATGATGATAACAGTAATAATCACCATTACAAAATTTCCATAATAATAAACCATGATTATCCTGTTGATTAGGAGAGAAATTGGGTAGCACTTGTATACAGTTCCATTAAGCCTAGCAGTGATGAAAGCTTGAGCACAAACAGGTCACGAGATCTACTGCAACTACAAAACAAAGACACCTCGCAAACCCACCCCGTTTTTTGTATCAATGCAAGTACACGCTCACGCTGTCCACAACAACCCTACAAGGGCATGAGCACCACCTTTACTTTGCCACTACTGCCAGACCCTTCAGTCCAGCTAGCATGACAACTACATGTGCAGGTTGTGCCAGGCCTACACACATGACTGGTACATGTATAGACTGTGCTAAGATTGCACATAAGATTACTATACATGAAGGTTATGCTACAAATGCTCGTCGCTGTTGTGGTACAGAGGCCACTTGTCAGCTTGGGAGTGACTAAAGGCTTGTTCACGGTGACGAATGGCATCACGCAGAGCTGTCAAAGGCACCGTCGTGTCTTGGTTCTCACCTTCGACAGGGAGGTCTAATATGTTGTTACGTCCTATATCAGAGTGCACCCCAAAGATGTGTGATGCTGGGGAGAACCTTACACCTCTCCCACTACCTGATGTACCACCAGATCCACCTGACAGAGTGGAATACATGTCCGGAGCACTGACATAGCTGCTATCCTCACTCGTCATGCTATCTGGGGGTGTTGGATTGGTTGGTGTACCTCCTCCTGAACCTCCTGATCCTCCGCACCCTGGATCACTTCGTGGTTTGGGTGAAGAGCGGCCTTGGCTGTAGTTGTACTTCCGTAAAGAGGAGCGGTGATGGCGAGGCAATTCTAAACTACCTGGTCTGTCGACCTGGTCCTGCTGCTCATGAGAATTTTGTCTCGAAAGTCTCGGAGGTGGAGCTGGGCCGCCATGAATCTCATAGTGCCCACTTCTGTGTGTGGGTGTGGAATATGAGCTGTCTCCATCATCCTCTAACCTGAGAGATGGATTAATGTTTGAAGAAGATGTAGATGCATTGGACACCGAAGAAGGTGTGCGCCGATGTGGAAAGGTAAGTCGTGAAGGTGTTCTTGGATTTGTAGATGTGGATGACACACTTGATGATGGGTTGTCATAATGGAAGCTGCTACTTGTATCCCCACACGCAGCTGCAGCAGCAGCCACTGAATGTCGCATGATGTATTGTGGGTATACACGTTGCTCATATCGCACACTGGCAAGGTATTCCCCTGCCCCAGCATAGCCACCATGTTCATAGTAACTGTCACTTGGATATTCCAAAGGGTAGTGGTGATACATATCTCCACGGTAAACTTCTGATTCCAAGTCACCACCTCCCCCTCCTACTGCAGCAACTCCTGTGCCTGACTGTTGCTGTTGTTGCTGCTGCAAGGCTGGATTGATAGCCCCGACAATTTCTGAGGCAGATCTGTGGTCTCCTCGACCAGATCCCCAAGTAAGAGCATGGTGATCACTGCGGTACTCAGAACGCAAATAGTCAGCAGGTCCAGGGATGTATACATTTCGCTGCCCACATACTTGACTGTATGTCTGCACCTGTACATAAACATGTCATCATTATTAGACAAATATACATGTGTTTGTGTGTGAAATGTTTTCCTGTATATTAAATATGTCATTACACACAGAAATATACTGATGTTGCAGCTCTATCTGGGCTCACTAAGCATCACCAGGTTATGACTCCAGTGTCATGGAAGAAAATTATCACCCACTCTGGCTCCTTGCCTAAATCCTCTACCCCAGATACATTATTTATGGCTGTGTGTTGCCAGTGCTGTGCAGTCTTGTACTCAGTGTTGTTATGTCCTGAGTACTGTGAGATGGCCACAGAATAATCTGCTTAAGCACACTTTAACTGTTTGGTTTGACTTGGTTTCCAATTCAATGAAAAGGAGACAACCTACAGCCCCAGTGTCTGGCTACAGTCCTCAGGTTCTCCCGTAGATTTCTCTAGGAAGAAACTTTGCATCAGTGTAGGACTGTTTCTATGTCACCAGCTGAAAGTAGCATGGGGAGGGGGGGAGCAGTGTGTGAAAAGGTGCATGAAATAAAGTTGGGCCAGTCTGGAGACTGACTGTCAGCCACCTACATCACCTCTTGATGGAGGTGAGGGGGTTGACATGTTTTGAAAATGGGCAGCACCACTATCCATTTTGCAGGACCACAAGTATGTACCTTTGTCCAATAAACTGTGAAATGCATTAAGATGAAATGAAGTAAACAGCTGTAAAACCTATCAGTCATAAAACAATGGGTTCTTTTAAGATAAGATTAGATAACTTTATGGAGAGATGACAGGTGGTAAGGGACATAACTGCTTAGTGTAGGCCTTATAGTCTCTTGCAATCTCCTCCATTTTTATGTTCTCATAATGTATCCAAAGTCTATATACATATACCAACGGCTTTTTCCCCCTTACAAGGGAAGTACCCAGTCAAAAGCATAAATCCAATCCCACCCATTTCATCTCCCACATACTCCACTCCCATTCACCACCCCTCACTCCTTTTTTTCTTGGCTCTTCGTGGATGATGGGTCATCCCTGCATCTCGCCCATTGGCCTAGGTCAGAGGCAATGCAGCAAGACATAACACATCCACAGCACAGCCACTTCATTTAATCAGCAACACCCCTTCTCTGTCCCCTCATGCACAAAAAGTGAAGATGGAGAGAAATCCCTTTGGGCTGCATCAAAATATCATTCACACATACTTCCCCCATCCCCCACCCATTCCCTTCAATGTATCACAGCATCATCCATACACAACCATTCTCCACTCACCCCTATCTTGTCTTCTCCCTTCCTGAACAGACATCACCCCTCCCCTTTCCCAACATCCCTTTTACCCCATCTATCCATCCATCTCATCCTTGGTCACCCCCTCATGTTCACTCCATCCCCGTCTGCCTTCCACACTTCTTTTACTAATCTTTCTTCACTCATTCTTTCCATGTGTCCAAACCATCATAATACTCTTTTATCAACTCTATTTCCTAACTCCTTTTCCAACCTCACTCTCCTCTTCACCTCCTCATTCCTCACTCTATCCAGCCTGGTAACCCCTATCATACTTCTCAAAGTCTATGTACAAGATGAAATTGTTACACTCACTTCACTCTCATTACTTGCTGAGGATGATTTTCTTCTAGGTGTTAGCGCAGGTGCAGTAGTTAACGCTGGTGTCGTGAAGTGCTGAGGAGAGTCAGTGAACCTGATGGGCCTTGGATCTAGCACAAGTGGTGCTCGAGTGTGGCGAGCAGGACCATGATATGTGTTGTGCGCATAGGCCGAGGGACTGCTCAATTCATAGTCACTAAAACTCAGCCATTTTTCATACTCTTCATCTTCCTCATCACCAGCCCTTCAAGAAAAGGCACATCAGCTTGCAAGAAAATTGTACATCCCTCGTATATGTTCATATTAACAAAAATAAAATAAAATAAAATAAGTAAAATAAGTAAAAAAAAAAAAAAAAAAAAGTAAAAAAAATAAATAAATAAATAAAAAAATAAATAAATAAATAAAAAAATAAAAAAATAAAATAAAAATTAAGTCATATTTACACCATACTTACTTTCCAGGCAAAAGTCTGGGATGGATTGCAGTAATGTTGGATAATCTAACATCATAACCTGCTGCCACACCAGCCAACATAGCAGCAATATTATAAAAAAAAATCTCCAGTTGGGAAAATTTAGGTCGCTGTCCTTTGGTGTCAGGACTGGTACCATTGTACAGTGTAGGCAAAACAGGACGTAAAGGTGTAGCATTTACAGCACCTGCAGTCACATCCACTGCACCACATTCTGAAAAATTATGCTCTATCACATATGAGGGAAAGTAGAAAAAGAGAGAGATTAAATCAAAAGAAATATTGTGTTGTTATCTGGGTTAGGTAAGAGTAGGACAGTACTGGATGAGGTGTTCTGTGGTACATCTGGGGCAATTTGAGTCTGGCCAAGACTATTTTATGTTGGCATTGCTTTAATGATGGGTGATGACAATACAGTGATGCCAGTGTGGCTCTTCTTTGTCTTGAGGCAGGTTCCTCAGAAGGGCTGATGTCTGAAGAATGGAGTTTGGGGGGGCTGTTCTTTGAGGGTTTGTTTTGTGATCCGAGTATGTATGTGCTTTTTTAGTGTGAGGTACAGGTGGTAGGCTGTTAAAGACATTTGAGTAGTATTATCCCAGTGCTATTTTTTGTTGTCTTCTGGTTGTGTTTGTGTAATATGGTAGAAAGGATGGGTGGGTTTGAGAAGATGATTTTGGTTACTATGTGTTGAACATTTATTGGGGTGCTTTGGTGCATTCTCAAAGCTTTGTTTCATGTTTGTTTTGGGATCTCTGTTTGTTTTCCAGTGTTAGATACATGTAATGGAGGCAGTCAAGTGTGGTTCTAGTAAGTTGCTTGTATACTGTGGTTACTGCTTCTTCCTGCTGGCCATAACCAGCACTTGCTACAGATCTTTGTATTTATACATATATATATATATATATATATATATATATATATATATATATATATATATATATATATATATATATATATATGTTTGTGTCAATTGACAATTGGAATTAAACTCTCAGGCAAGGGTTCGAATCCCAGCAGAAGAGTTTAATATATATATATTGTGACTGCATGAGGAGAAATGGGCGGGGGGGGGGGTAGTATGTGTGAGTAAATTTTGACGCAACCCGAAGGGATTTCTCCCCGTCCTCGCCTTATATGCAAAGGGGGACGGAGAGGGGGGGTCGCCGATTAAATGAAGCGGCCTTGCTGTGGATGTACTGTGTCTTGCGACACTGCTTCTGACCCAGGGCGGTGGGCAGGGTGCAGGGATGACCCGTCATCCAGGAGGTGCTCAGATGAGAGGAAGGGTGGGAGGGGTGTGGAGGGTATTTAGGGATGAAATGGGTGGGAGTGTTTTTATGCCTTTCCCTTTTTGGCTACCTCCCTTGGAAGGGGGAAAAAGCCTTGGTATATGTATGTATGTATATATATATATATATATACATATATATACACATATATATATATATATATATATGTATATATATACATATATATATATTTATATATATATATATATATATATATACATATATACACACACACACAAACACACAACTAGGTAAATACAACTAGGTAAATACATACATATATATGCACAACAAAACAAATTTAAAGAAACTCAAAAAATTCTTTTGCAACGCGAACTGGGAAAAATTCCGAAGTGAAGAAACAGAGATGGAAGAGTAATGGAATATATTAAAAGAAATTTACAATGAGGGAGTGAATAAATATGTACCACAACAAGAAATGGAAAGAACATACATAAAAAGCTGGTACAACAAAAGGTGTAGTGAGGCTGAGGATGAAAGAGACAAAGCTTGGAAGAAATGGAAAAGACAAGTAAACAAGCAAATGGCAAATGCACATCAAACTAAGAAATGAGTATGTAAATATACGCAGAGATGAAAAAGAAACTATGAAAAAAAAAAAAAAAAAATAGAAAAATTCAAGGAAGAACCCAAACTATTTTACAGGTATGTTAATGGCAAACTGAAGAACAAACAAGAAATAGAAAAGCTGCACCAAGGTAAACATGAATATACAGAGGAAATGGAAATGGCTGAAATTATGAACAACCATTTCAAATCAGTATTCACAATAGAAAACACCTAACTGTGAGGAAATAAATAGAGATCCCCTTCAATGAAAGAAATAATTGTAACACAAAAGGAAATCAGTGACCAAATCAAAACACTTGACGTCAGAAAATCACATGGTCAAGACGGAATTGCAAATTGGATACTGAAAGAATGCATGGAAGAATTAACAGACAAAATATACAATATAATTAAATTCTCACTTAAAGAAGGAAAAGTGCCACAGGACTGGAAGAAGGCAAACATTGTACCAATCTATAAGGGAGGAAACAAGGAAGACCCATCAAATTACAGGTCTCCCTGACAAGCACAGTAGCAAAAATCTGTGAAAAGGTCGTCAAAAATAGATGGGCTAAACATTTGGAAGAAAAACTATACTGAATCCAAATCAATTTGGATTCAGACAAGGAAGATCATGTACAACAAACTTTCTCTATTTCTACTCAAGATTAATAGATATAATACAAGAGAGAGATGGTTGGGCAGACTGTGCCTTTCTGGACCTACAAAAGGCATTTGATAAGGTACCATACAAGAAACTAATAAGGAAGATAGAATCAATAGGTGTCATCAGAAGAAAATTATTGGAATGGATGAAAGACTTCCAGACTGGGAGAAAAATGAGAGTAGTAATTAGAGACAAATTCTCAAATTGGGAAGAAATGATAAGTGGTGTCCCGCAGGGATCAGTACTGGCCCCGATCATGTTTGCTATATACATAAATGACATGAACGAAGAAATAGTGTTATATGAATTTCTTTGCAGATGATGCAAAAATACTAAGGAAAGTAAAAACGGAAGAGGATTGCAACTAATTACAACAAGACTTGGACAAGGTCTGGAAATGGACTCAAAAGTGGGAAGTGGAATTCAATATCAAGAAATGTAATATAATAGAATTTGGAAAAAGTAAAAACAGAATATTGAGAGATTATGAAATTGATGAAGAAGTAAAAAAAGTAAACTCGGAAAAAGACCTTGGAGTGATGATCAGCAAAGACATGACACCGGATATGCATATTGATAAAATAGTCAGAGAAACCTACAATTTACTGAGGTCAATAAAAATGGCATTTGTCTATTTGGATGAGGATATGATAAAAAGAAAAAAAAAAAAAAAAAAAAAACTAATAAGACCAAAACTCGAGTCCGCAGCAACACTATGGACACCCAGTGCCAAAAATAATATAAAGTTGGAAAGAATACAAAGAGCAACAACAAAACTGGCACCAACTCTTTCCAACATGACATATGAACAAAGACTGTCCAAATTAGAATTACCAACTCTGGAACAAAAAAGGGAAAGAGGAGACTAACTACGGTATCTATAGAATTATGAAGGGAATGCAAATCTTAGATAAGAATGACATTGAAATGGGACAATGGAAAAACAAGAGGACACGAAAAGAAACTAAAAAAAGATAATTACAGAAGAGATCTGGAGAGGAAAAAAAAAAAAGATTCCCACACAGAGTGATAGATACTTGGAACAAATTGGACAAAGAAACAGTGTGTGCAAACACTATTCAAGATTTTAAGAAAAAAAGAAAAAAACTTGATGCTGAGAGATACAAAGACGGGTCACCACGAGCATAGCTCCCTTCCCGTATAATATAACTATGTAGGTAAATATATATATATATATATACATATATCAAAATCCCTTTCCCCTTTGTAAGGGGTGTAGCCAAGTCAAAATATACACTCATTTCATACACAAATGAATAAGACCAATACGATACCAACAATTTTGGGTAAAAAAGAAACTGGTTATACTCTATATACAATCTATATTTGAGGAAATTAAAAATTTGTGGGCTTTTCTCCCTAATCCCTAAGAAGTCTGAAAGGCTTGAATATATTTAAAGGCTGGGTGAATATATTTATCAAATAGGAAAAAAATATGCACTTAAAAAAAAAAAATCATAGGAGTCATCCACATAATGAACAAATATA
The DNA here is from genome assembly GCF_046742065.1 of Oratosquilla oratoria. Taxonomy (NCBI): domain Eukaryota; kingdom Metazoa; phylum Arthropoda; class Malacostraca; order Stomatopoda; family Squillidae; genus Oratosquilla; species Oratosquilla oratoria. Next base: position 51,417,978 of record NC_134797.1, on the reverse strand, counting down.
AAAGATCCTGTCAAACAAGTTTACCAAAACTATTCATTCTTACCTGTTCTAGTAAAAGTTCCAGGTCCTGAAGGCAGTGGCAGGAAATACATTAGTCAGATGTTACAATTTACTAACTACCCCATATGGATCTTCATAAATTAAGCTATATAAGAACTAACAACAGTAATTACTAAAATTCTCTTTATATTAAGCAAATACTACATGTGGATGTGTTAGATTATCTAATCATGTTAGCCCAGAGTCAAGAACTATTCATATCAACTGCATATTGAATTATCTTGTCTCCAAGTCCATAAATATTATATAGATATTTTATTTTGCACCCATAGTTTTCACTTACATGCTAATGGTCTAAACATCCTCTGCCTTGCCTAGACTCACCTACTTTCTCTTCAATAATTTTTTCTCTATATCTTATCTTCTCTGGTCCATTAGCATTCTTTTGTATAACTTTCTATGATACTCAAACATCTATTCCTTTGTACTTCCTGTATTAGCTCCAGTATACTTTACTTTTAAAGAAATTGGCACCATATAAGCTTTCACCCAATCTTCCAGAACTCTTCTTTCTTTTCTGCCCTTTTCCATTCTCATCTGCATTCATTTCATTTCGCCATACTTTTTTGAGAAGCTCCCTCTTAATCCCTCTACTCCCAGAAATTTCTGCAACTTAATCTTTTTAACTGACTTTTGCACCTTTCTTTTTCCTATATCTCTCCTTTCCACATTATCTGCTTGGCCCAATTCCCCTAATCCCAATACGCTGAATCTATCTTCTACTTGTCTCAGGTTTTCGCTATAAACTTTCCACATTTCTATTTTATTCCTTTTCTTTTTCTATTCTTCAACTCCATCTCATCTCTTCCCATGTGTCTTTCAGTCTGTTTTATTCCAGTTTGATTTAGATGGTTTCCTCATTTTTTTCTCCAACATTACCTTTTACATTATTTTAAGCATACCTACCTTGGTGTTGATACACTGCAATGCTATTAAGTGTTGACATAGTGGAGGCTGTAGGAAATGGACGTAAAGGCTTCTCTAAATTGGGGGCAGATTTACTCCAACGTTTGTGGTTCTCTTGACGTTGTGGAATTATATGTCCACGTTCCTTCTGGTGGGCTGTACTGGGACCCCATGTCTTGCCTTTGACACCGTCTGCAGGTACTGGGGATGGGCAATACATGGCATTGGACATAACTGTGATATTTCAGTTATATGACACATGAAAGAAAATACTTCAACATGCTAACATTTCATTCTTTGTCAACCATAAAATAACCAATTGTATTTAAAAATCAATATCAATAATAGCAATGAATGGAAATTTGTACCATAAACTTCATGTCATATAATGTATATCTATGGATATGTTAAAATATCACAGCCACACCATACAGGACTGAATGAATACTTTGAAGAAGTGGACTGGAAAGAGTTTAATGAGATAAAACAAAGAAAATTGGGAAGTTTTCTTGAAAATTTATGACAAAAATGAAAGGGAGATGGAAAAAGTTCAACAAAATATGTGAAACTGCACAAGAGAGAGACAGAGAGAGAGAGAGAGAGAGAGAGAGAGAGAGAGAGAGAGAGAGAGAGAGAGAGAGAGAGAGAGAGAGAGCATGAGAAATTATGGAAAAAAAAAAAAAAAAAAAAAAAAAAAAAGCAAAATGCAAGAGTACCGGATAAAAATAAACAAAACTTAGATGAGAAGAGAAGAATTTCAAAAAGGGTGTAACTGACACGTGTTAAAATGAGCCTAAGTTGTTCTACAGACTTGTAAATGGCAAGCTCAAACATACATGAGGAATATCCAAGCTAAATGTAGAAAAGATCTGCATATGATGAAAATAAAAGAGCAAGCAAGCTGAAATAATGAATTAAAATTTCTAATCAGTATTCACCAAGTAAAAAGACTTCAAGGAAGAGCAGTAACTATAAAAGATGTATTAAACAATACAAAAGCTGAAGAGTGAGAAATGAATCAACTTCTCAAAAACTTAATGCTAGAAAGGCTTCAAAGCCACATGAGATTTCAAAATGAATACCAAAAGAATGCAGAGAACAATTGGTGGACATGACACACTTGGTGACTGTATGTAATTGAAAAATAGAGGAGTGCTACGGGACTGGAAAATGGAATATATGGTACCAATCTACGAGGGAAGAAAATGGAAGGAACACCAGAATTATAGACTAGTGTCCTTGACCAGTGTTGAGGGGGGAATCTTGGGGGTACAATCTGCACTCAGAAAAGGAAGGTCCTGTGTTATGAACCTGTTAAATTTCTATTTGAGAACAGTTGATGTGCTGCATTGAGAGGGCTGGATATATAGTATATTTGGACCTGGAGAAGGCTTCTGATAAGGTGTCACATAAGACTAATGTAGAAGTTGAAAAATGTTGGAGGATTTAAAGAAAGCATACTGGAATGGATGGGTTTCCTGTAAGACAGGCTCAAACAATAGTAAGGACGAGATGTTGGAATGGAGAAGGGTAATAAGTAGAGTACCATAGGTAAATTATTTGTTGATAAGACCAAGATCATGAAAAGCATTAGGAGTGAAATGGATTGAAAATTAGTACAAGAACACCCAGATAATGGAGCAGTAAGTGGAAGATGAAATTCATTGCAAAGAAATGGAAATTTTGAAGATAGGCCAAAACATTAAAAAAAGTGTTATGAATTATACAATGGGAGATAACTGAATCACAAAAGCAAAGGAGGAAAATGTTCAGGGGATTTTGACTAATGGTGCCCTGTCACTGTAAAAACATATAAATAGAATAAACTAATGGTGAACATAAGGACAGTATTTCATTATACTGGTGAAGATATGATGAAAAAATAATGTAATAATCTCACGAAATATATATCAAATATATGGGATTGGTGGAAAGCTGTTAAGGACAATCAAGAGTTTTTACGAAAGTAGTAGAACCTATTTTTTTTTTTTTTTTTTTTTTTTTTTTTGTAGGATGTGGAAGGATTTAGAAGTGAATATTAAAGGGTAGTATTAAAGAGTAGGATTTGGAAGTGAGTATTAAAGGAGAGAGGCTAGAGGAAGTTGATAGCTTTAGATACTTGGGGGTGAATGTGGCAGGAAAGGGAGGAGTGGAGGTGGAGGTAGATTGTAGACTGAGAGAAGCAAGTAAATGCCTTATGGGTTTAAGAAATGTAATGAGAAATAGACATTTGGGAATGGGTGATTGTGCTGACAGTACTGTGTGGGGCAGAAACATGGAACATAAGAGAGGAAGAGAGGAGTTTAAATGAGTTTGAGATGAAATGTCTGAGAAGTATGGTAGGGCTTACTTGGTTGGATAGAGTGAGAAACAAGGAGGTGAGGAGGAGAGTGGGGGTGAAAAGGAGTTGGGAGATAGGGTGAATGAATGAGTGTTGAGTTGGTTTGGACACATGGAATGAGTTAAGAAAGATTAGTAAAAGAGGTGTGGAAGGCAGAGGTAGATGGAGTGAACAGGAGGGGGCAACCAAGGAAGAGATGGATGGGGTAAAAGGAGCATCAAGAAAGAAGGGGATGTCTATTGAAGAAGGAAGGTAGAAGACAGAGGATAGGGATGAGATGAGAATGGTTATGTATGGATGATACTGTGATCCATGGGAGTGGGTGTGGGATGGGGGGGTTAGGGAGTGGTTATGTACAAATGATATTTTGACATAGCCCAAAGGGATTTCTCCCTGTCTTCTCTTTTTCTGCATGAGGGGACAGAGAGGGGAGTCACCAATTAAATGAAGTGGCCTTGCTGTGGATGTGCTGTGTCTTGCTGTATTGCAGGGCAACAGCCAAGATGCAAGGATGACCTGTCATCCCGGAGGAGCCAAGATGAGAGGGAGGGAGAAGTGGATGGAAGTGGAATGGGTGGGGATGAAATGGGTGGGAGTGGAGTTATGCCTTTTGTCTTTGGCTATCCCCCTGGTAAGGGGGAAAGAGCCACTGGTGTGTGTGTATATATATATATATATATATATATATATATATATATATATATATATATATATATATATATACACATAGGCAGTGGTCACCATATAAAACAAAAACAGAATATACAAAAAGACAGTAACTTGAATGACCACCAGCTTGGTTGAGAGAGAGAGGATTGCTTATATTAAATACGCAAAGAGAAACAGGTGACACAATAGTCATTTTTAGAATCGAAGAGTGGAAAAAATGGACAGGATCAGTTAGTATGGGATGAAATAACTTCAAGAGGACATGGCAAAGAAATCTGAGAAGACTAGACTGCTTCAATTAAGGATGTCAAGAAACAAAGCTCTCCCCACAGATGCATCACTTTGTGAAACAAATCTGATGGAAAAAGTAATTCAGGAGGACAGCACACACGAGTTTAGAAAAAGGCTGATAAATGGAAATATAGAGATGGGACTCCATGAGTATTGGTGAATACAGTTAGGTAAATACATGGGCATATTGCAAAAGAAATAGGTAAAAATATTGTACTGTATTACAAAGTTCAGCTTTGCATACAGCTGTGGATAAAGAGAATAGAATGACAGCACAGACAGCACATACTTACATTTTTATAAAAATATGCAAAAATTTGTGATAAACTGTACAAAAAAGCATTATTAAACTACCTCACAAGATGAGATACTAGAATAAATTCCATCCTATAAAGCTCACCTGGGTAGTATGTAATGAGACAATGACATATCTTTACAAAATACACTCTCATGTAAATATATGACAAAACCACATGATGTTTTGTCGCATACATACCTTACAGTGAAGTGAGGTTTCTGCATATATATATATATATATATATATATATATATATATATATATATATATATATATATATTTCAGTAATTCACAAGGCACACATGAAAATAATTTGCAGAAAAACCACTGGAAAATAAGGAATTTAGTTTCTTATTTCCCAGTGGTTTTTCTGCAAATATATATATCCCATATACCAAAGGCCTCTTCCCCCTTACAAGGGAGGTAGCCAAAGTCAAAGGCATAAATCCACTCCCACTCATTTCATCCCCACATACTCCACTCCCACTCACCACCCCTTACTCCCCCTTTTTTTAGCTCCTCCTGGATGACAGGTCATCCCTGCATCTCACCTACTGCCCTGGCTCATAAGCAATGCAGCGAGACACAGCACATCCACAGCAAGGCCACTTCATTCAATCCTCAACCTCCCCTCTTCATCCCCTCATGCAGAATGAGAGAACCCCCATCCCCCACTCCACTCCCTTCCATGCATCACAGCATCATTCATACACAACCATTCTCCATTCACACATATATATATATATATATATATATATATTATGTTTATATATATATATATATATAATATATATATAATATATATATATATACACACACATATATATGTGTGTGTATGTAGAAACCTCAATCCCAATTAGGTAAATATGTGAAAGAATCACAGGTGAAAAACAAAGTGAACTCGTATGGCTTTCCATGACAAATACCATATCTGATGACAGATACTGCATACAAAATCTATGAGCACATACTACCCCTCACTGTTTCAGTGGGGAACAGTAAGGAAAATACTGTATCTTTTATGACAACATGTGCTGGACTAAGAGACCAATGACGGATACCTGCATGTGGTAGTCCTGCAAGGTGGAAAAGGAAATTTCCAATTTTCAAAACCCATCAACGCCATCACCCCCACCAGGAGGTGCAGCCCTATGTGGCTGACACTAAGTCTCCAGACTAGGCCCAAGATCTCCCTCTATCAACTTCAACTGTATTTCTTACACTTTTTCACATGGAGAGCTCACAACTGGTAACTACTCTCCTTTCCCTACCACTTTGAACCAATGATAGAGAAACACTCCCCTGTGGTACAATAGAGACAAAAGTCCAAAGTTTCTTCCCTGAGGGATCTGTGGGAGGTTAGGCAGACCACTGCCAGCCACGGGCTGTGGGTTTTCCGACTGATGAAACTTGAGGCAACAATTGATTGAATTGATTGGTGATGGCCTAAGATGCTTATATTGTGATAAATTCCTTGAGTGATTTATGGATCAGTTTGGATAATGCCAGTTATCCGGGAGCCATGGGTCTGCTGCATGAAAGATCTGGGACAATGGATTAATTGCATTCACATTCCAAACATCTGACCCAAAGATATGCATCTCCTCAAACTCCCTCAAAGATATCCACTGTAAGTGTTGGCAAGTGTACATGCCAACTCAAGTTCTAGCTTGAATACTATTCCTAGTGGCCACTGACTCTCAGAACATTTTATATGATGTACGTGTATTGATAAGTATGAACGTACCAAAGACCATGTCCCCTTTGAATGGGAGTATTTGAGTAAAAGTTTATAATCACATAATAATCAAATGAATCCCATTCAACCACCCCTCTGATCTCAGAACCTTGGGGATGGTGCCGAGATGGGAGGAGAGATTGATATTAATTTTATAAAACTGCAACAAACAGCAATTCTGTTTTTCCAGTGGAAGATGAATAGCAACAATGCTTCTCAAATGTGTGACAAACACAAGAATAATCTAAATCTCTTTCTCCCAACATTCGTCCACCTAAGATTTGGACATCTTCAAAATGAGTTCATAATGCTTTTTTATTGTACCATATTTTGACTTCAAATGGATATTTACCTCTTCCAATTCTTCCTCCAAGTATCATTTTGCAGGCCTTTCACCTTTTTTACCAATTTCATTGAATGTACATGAATATAGCAATATAGGAATAAGCAGGAACTCTAAAGTACTTAACAACAGTCCTGAATATTCCCAAAGTTGATCAGGTGGTAAACTGGGTGGATGCACTACTTGTAAGTAGTGAATTTTGTCTGTTATTCCTGGAACCAATCTGGTACCATCAAATCTAAAGTATGGTTAAATGAAGCATCTCCTGTAGATATGCACACATGTAATCTTAAATAAGCATAATGATCTTATAAAAATAAATCTGTGACTATAATAAGAAATACAAAAAATTCTAAGATAATATAACCTGGAAATCATTCACAAAATAATCAAGTGCTGATAACATAAAAAAATTTGGACTGACGAATTAATTACATTCTTACCTTCTCATTACATGTAAATGATAATAAAAATAAGAATAAAAATAATAATAATGATAATATAATATTGTTATAATGATAAGTACTTCTGCTGCTGTTCAGAATAATAGTAAGAAATACTTATTAAAAATAAAAAATATATATATATAAATATCATATAGTGCATGCAAAAATATAATTCCATAATCAAGTCACCTAGGACCATCCTAGAAGGAAATTTCATATTTTTGCAACTGAGATTATAACAATATTGGAAATACAACAGCTTTAGCAAATAAATTCAGGCTTTCATATACTTTAAAAAAAGTTCTACAGAATTTCTCCAATTCTGTTTCACATTCAATGTTGTTCTATTATACGCAGATCATATTGGAAAAATCACTTTTGCTTCCATATATGCCAATGCATAAAAATGAACTATAACAAAATTTTCTAATATGCTAATGATGAAACTGGACAAGAAAAATACATATTCTACTGTCCTGGTAGCCTTATCCTTTCCAGTGCTATTTCTATTAATACATGAGACAAAGAAAAAGATATGGAGCACAAGAGAGAGAGCAACAGATAGATAAAGAGAGAGACAAGGAAAGCAAGAGAGAGAGAGAAAGAGAGAGAGAATGAGAATGAGAATGAGAATGAGAGAGAGAGAGAGAGAGAGAGAGAGAGAGAGAGAAAAAGAATGTTCAGCCCTCATGACGTAAATGCAAGTACAATCCGCCAGTCACAAGTCCCTGTTTGTTTTAAGGGCATAAAACGAGAATCTAAGCTTTGCTGCACCAATCTTTACATTACAGGGCATAAACAGTCAACAAGCAACCATGTTCTTCTCAATGGGAAGCATACTTATCAAACCCTACTTTTCTTCTGTTAGAGCAACCACAAAAATTGGTGTGTTGCATGTCTTTTTTTTTTTTTACACCCTCACAAAATTTTCATTACACCTATGTGGCCACTTCAACATACAAGATTTGTTGTTACACATTTCTCAAAACCTACAAATATTTCTAGAAGATGGTGGATGACATTTGTGCCATGCAAACTGAAAAAGAATTCTCGACTCCAAGAAGGCTCAAGCAACATAACTGCATGGACAGAGGCGCAGCTACTAGTGAACTGGCCTTGGTAGGCATATCGTATACAAAAGCAAAGAAATGTTTGGAAACAAAGACATCAACAACATGCTCAGAGAAAACTTTAACAACTTACTTTGATATTCTAATAAATTACAAAGTATGTTAGGATGGCATGGCAGGGAAGCGAGGGAGCAAACTTGAGGAGAGAAGAAAATGCCGGTTAGAGGACATGCAAGAAGTAAACATCCCCAGCCTAACATTTTTCTTACCCTTACCAGAAAAAAAAAAAAAAAAAAAAAAAAAAAAAAACTGTCACTAAAACCTTGAATAAATCATTAACTATTACATGTTTCACTATCACTGCATACATGAAGCATGCATAATGCATGCAATCATATAACTGACCTGAAATTGAAATATCCTCTAAAACTAACCAAATATCATGTATAACTGCCACTTATCACTTATTACTAAATGTAAAGCTCAATCTTAAAAAATCATTGCAATTCTATCTACAAAAATATACATACATATAAACACATAAAACTGTACATATATGTTAGTACTGTATTAACCGAGTTGTGTTTCATTGGATTAAAACCATTCTCATTACATTCCTTCTCTTGATGCTCTTAACAATTGTTTGAACACATATAAATGAGTGCACATTCTTTCTGCTGCTAATTCATTAATTTTTGGCTGTATTTTGATCAATCTAATTTCCTGACACCCTTTTTCCCCTTTTCTTCTGGAGTTCATATCTATGGCCTCAAATATTACCAAATGACAGCTCAATTATTTGATGCATTCATAATTATAATCATATCATGTACTTCCCTTCTCCACCCCTGTTAATACTTGTATCTCAAATGTGAATGCAGAGCCCTTACATGTCTAGGTGCCACCCCAGGGCAAAGTTCTCAGTGATGCCCCACCCCACCCCACCCCCATCACCACTTCCCATATCCACCATCCCTTACAGCCTGTTTTAGCTATTGGTTTGTGAAATAATTAAACAGATTTTAAAAATCTTATCTAATGTCCCTACTGCAGAAAGGATAAGGGAAAAATATTTAATATTTTGTTGATTCTAACACAAAATTTGTATATTACGGTAAAATATTCAAGGCTCTTTTGACCTTTTTTCTTTATTACAATTATTTTGTCAACCATGTGGGCGGCATGTCCAAACTAGAATTACCACCCCCCTAAATACGCTGCCCCAGATATGCCCCCCCTGCCTCCCCCCATGTGAATATAACAAATCCAGTAGCTTTAGAACCCATATGGTGACAGTTTTCCACACCATAACTTCACTTATTCTGCTGCTCCTGTTTATCATAAGTTGTGACCAAGTATTCATTCATTAATACCATACATTTATCTGTATGGTTAAATACAATTCTAAAGTTTGCCCCCTTAGTATATCTTTCTTATTGCATTGTTTACATAGCCTTCACATTTTCTATTCTCTTTCATTAGATTCAAAGTAAGAGGAAAGATAGGTCATGGGCTATCAGGCTAACATAAACAAGTATTAGTGCAATAATTGAAATTCTTAGTTCACCAGGCATACTTCCTTTCAACAAACCTATTACTGTGGTTCTGTGATCCTGAGTTCTTGTTTTGTTTTCCCCATTTTCCTGTGTCTTTTCCTATTCCCTATTCCCTTCAACACTAGATTGACACTTGTTTACTTTTCTAGAACCAAACATACAGCATGTATGTCTGAACATCAAATGAACATTCTGAATAGAGTTGACAGAAAAAGCAGTTAATATGAAGAGCAAGACATAATATAATGGGGAAAAAGAGAGAGATAAGGGTTATGAACAGGTGAAACTAGCAGGTGTGCTATCAGATTCTTCATGAAAATAAATCAAGCAAATGAGAAAGGACAAGCAATGCCTAAGTGAAGTTTGAATCTCAATCTGCAGTGGGACCCACTAAGGAAGCTTGCATAATGTGGTTTTGCAAAACAGATGTCAGAGAGAATAATCTTCCTACCACTTATCTTCAAAATCTATCAATACCCTCATCTCTATTTAGAGGTGCAGCCCCAAGTGGTTGGCACTGGGTCTTGAGACTGGGCCCAAGACATCAATCAGTTTCAACTGAGCTGACAACCAGCAACATTTTTCTTCTTTCTCCTATCACTCAGTGATATAGAAACTGATCCACATATATACACAACAGACAACACTAATATTTCTTTCTGGAGACATCTACATGATAGCCAAAGGACTATAATTGACTTTTGTTGGGCTGACAGTTTCCAGACAATGAAAATTAAAGCACCAGTTATCATCATAATTATCAATCTGGATACTTGGTTCTCTCTTTCATGAGACCCACATCCCAGAGGAACCCTGAAATGGCCACAAGGTTACAGTTTTGTTTACTGAGGACAAACAAGGCAAGACTTGAATACTAGATTAATTGAACACAAATGCGTTACCAACAATGTACGAGACAGTTCTGAAGTTTTCCAACATGTCAGTAACAATAACCATCAAATGGACTAGGAAAAAGATGATTTAGTATATAAATCTAGTTGTAGTTTCAGTTTTTGTTAAGGACCAACACAATTTTGCTATTTTCAAATGACAAATCTAACAAACATATATCTTCTGTCTAACCCCGTATGACCCTACCTTCTGGTCACCTCCATGCTTGGTGTAATAGCTATCCTTGTTCCCTCCCAGTGTCACTTTTCTTTGTGAGAAGTTCTATTGCTGTAACACCTTCCCTTCTCCAGTAATGTTCTACTGAGGGGGGACTACAGTCATCAGACGAAATATATAGTGTTTCTGTTTCTACACTTTTTATTTATGCTGAGACAGTGGTACATTTATATGTGTACATATATATATATATATATATATATATATATATATATATATATATATATATATATATATATATACACACACACACATACATACATACCAAAAGCTTTTTTTTCACTTACAAGAGAGGTAGCCAAAAAACAAAAATCCACTCCAACCCATACCATCCCCACATACTCCACTCCCATTCAACCCCCTCCCTCCCTCTTATCTTTGCTCTTCTTGGATGACAGGTCATCCCAGCATCTCGCCCACTGCCCTGGGTCAGAAGCAGTGTTGCAAGACACAGCATATCCACAGCAAGGCCACTTCATTAAATCGGCAACCCCCACTCTCTGTCCCCTCATGCAGAAAAAGAGAAGACGGGGAGAAATCCCTTTAGGCTATTTCTCATTACACTTTTTAATCCCTTAAAGCACTTACTTCCTTCACTCAATCAACATTCCTCGACCTTCACTCCTCCTTTTCCTGCAACATTCGCACCCAAGTATCTAAAACTATTCACTTCCTCCAGCCTCTCTCCCTTAATACAGTAAACCCTCGATATAATGGACGATATGGGGACAGGGGTCTGTCTCTATATCCGAAGATCTGTTATAACTGAGGATCCATTATATCCAATGGAAATACCAGACAGATCTGTTATATCCTGAAGTTTGTCCAATATTGGAAATTAGTAGGATTAGAAATTACAGTAAACTCTTGATATAATGGATGGTATAGGGACAGGGGTCTGTCGTTATATCCAAAGATACATTACAACCAAGGATCCCTTGCTATAACAAATTTTCATCCATTATAGCAAGGGTTTGTCCAGTCAGATTTTTTGTGTTATATCTGATATCCACTATATCGAGATCCGTTATATTGAGGGTTTACTACATTCACTTCCAGTCTGCTGCCACTTTCTCCTCTTGCACATCTCATCACCTTACTTTTACTCACATTTATCTTCAACTTCCTTCTTTCACACACCTTCCCAAACTCTGTCACTAACTTCATCAATCCCTACTCTGATCTTGCCACAAGTGCAATGTCATCAGCAAACGACAACTGGTTTATCTCCCACTTTTCTCTATCTCCAATCTTCAACCCATTACCTTTGCATTTACCTCTCGCACCACCCCATCCACATATAAATTGAACAGCCAAGGTGAAATAATACCTCCCTGGCAGTCCCACCTTTACCTCAAACCACTCACTCTCTCCATTTCTGATACTAACACAAGCTCTACTACTTTCATAAAAACTCTTGACTGCTCTCAAAAGCTTTCCTCCTATCCCATATATCTGCAATACCTCCCACAGTGCTTTTCTGTCTACCCTGTCATAAGCTTTTTCCAAATCCATAAAGGCCCAAGAAACATCCTTACCTTTTCCTAAAGCTTTCTCACATATCTGTCTTAACACAAAAATCTGATCCACGCAACCCCTACCTCTCCTAAACCCACACTGTTCCTCAGTAATAACTCCCTCTGCTCCTCTCCTAATCCTCTTAATACCCTCCTATAGGCCTTCCCAACTACACTTAACAAAGTCATCCCTCTGAAACTGCTACACTCACACTTGTCCCTTGTAAAGTGGAACTATACAGGCACTCCTCCAGTCCTCTGGCACTCTACCCTCTCTTAAACAAACATTAAATAACCTCACCAGCCAGTCCACCATCACTGTGCCTCCTTTTTTTTTTTTTAGACATTCTGCATGACACCCATCCAATCCAGGTGCCTTACCTGCTCTCATCATCTTAACAACTGCATTCACCTCATACTTATTTCTCCTCCACTTGCCTCACTCATCACTGTCATTTTTTTTAGCACTACCCACTGCAGCTACCTATCCCTCCCTATCGTCCTTCACATTTAGCAACTCCCTAAAATACTCTGCCCATCTTCCTCTTATTGCTCTCTTCCATTATCATCTTTCCATTTGCACCTTTTACCTTTTCTTCTCTAATTAATTTGCCTCCTCTTTCTCTTTCTTTCCAAAACATCTTTTTATTACTTTCAAAGTTTTCTGTCATACTCTTACCCCATTTCACATATGCTCTCCTCTTTGCCTCCTTTACCTTTTGCTTTACTTCCCTTTTCTTTTCTTTGTACCTCTCATATGATTATCTTGTCCTGTTTTGTAACCAATCTGTGAATGGTCCCTTCTTCTCTTCTACAACCTTCTTTGCTTGCTTCCTCATCCCACCACTCACTACCCTTTCTTCTATTTCCTCCCGTTCTCTTTGTTCCACACATCATCTCTGCACACCTTGTGACTCCCTCCTTGAACCATCCCATTCCTCCTTCACTCCTAGTTCTACTCTATCCTTCATTCCCTCCCACTCCTCTCTCAGCCAAGTAAAAGTATAGTAAATATTCACATCATAAACTAATAAAACCCTTTCAATGACCCTTCCCATCTCAGCACTTTACGGGTGAAATGATGCCCTACCTCCCACCACACTACTTTAGCCAAAACTACTGCAGCACAGCACAACTCTTCCATAATAGGTTCTGACAGCCAGAGCTGGTTTACCCTGCCCACTCCATTACACAGCAACCTTCTTCCTATATTTATCCACTCAAGGATAGATTATCAAATATAAGAATAGAACATCCCTTCAAGTGATGTTATCTGTTCATCCATTCACAATCTCCCTCCATTCACTTCTATGTTTTGTACTTTCTGTTCACTGTCTGAAAGACATTTCATGTGCACCCAAAGGTCCCTTCACTCCATCTATTCACCTCATTCTCAGTCCTCTTCTCAATTTTCCATTTCTGCTTTCCACACTCTTTGCTAGTTATTCCTTATTTTTTCCCATAAACCCAAACCACCTCAGCACTCTCTGTTCAACCCTACCTACCAGCTTTCTTTCCTCTTCCATTTTCTGCCTTATTGCCACAATTCATGCTCCATTCATTCTTGTAGCACCTATTTCTCAAAACACTTCATCTCAAAATCACTTAGTTTCTTCCTTTGTGCTTCCTTTATATTGCACATTTCTGTTCCAGACAGTATTGTGCGTACAATCACTTCTTCATTTAACCTTCTCTTTGCATTCATCCCCTAATAGCTACGGTTTACTCCACCCAGAGATTTAGTTGTTTTCTTTACTCAATAATTCAGCTCTGCACATACCAGTGACAGGTACACGATAGTAGTAATCCTGCAAAGTGGACACAGATCCCTTACATGCCTAAGTGCCACCCCAAGGCAAAGTTCTCAGTGATGCCTCCCTTTCCCCCATCACTACTTCCCATCTCCACCATTCCTTACTGCTTATTATAGCCATTGGCTTGCAAAATAATTCAACGGATTTAAAAAAAAATTATTTTGTGTCCCTACTGCAGAAAGAATAAGGGAAAAATATTTCATATTCTGTTGATTCTAATGCAAAATTCATATAATACAGTAAAATATTCTGGGCTCCTTTGACCTTTTTCATTATAATTATCTTGTCAGCCTTATGGGCAGCATGTCCAGACTAGAATTGCCACCACAGGACATATGTGAGGGCCCTGAGTGGACACCAGAGGGAATAATTTTTCTGTTCCTCATTTTCAAAATTATCAACCTCTGATAGTACAGCCCTGGAGGGTTGGCATTCAGTCACCAGACTGGGCCTAAGATCACTTTATATTACTTTCAAATATATTTCCACTACCTTTTAACATATGGAGAGCTGAATATTGCAGCTGCTCCCCTCCTACTTTCTGTTAGTGGCACTGAAACAGTCCAACACTGTTACAACCAAGACAATAATCAAAAGTTTCTTCCCTGATAACTCTACAGATGGATCTGAGGATTACTGCTAGCCATTGCAGGGCTGTGGGTTTGCTGTCAGTGAAACCTGACACAAAATTAACATTATTATTATTTATCATGTATTTACCTAGCCTTCCAATAGGGTGGAGTGTGTGACATTAAACCATATCATTATTTATCATTCACTCCATTCACTGCAACAAACCCATATATTCAAAATTCCACTTCGTCTCTCACCCTTCACATTCCAAAGGGATTTCTTGAGTGGATGAGGGAGAAGAGTTGTCATGTAATAAAACAGAGGGGGTAAACCAGCTTTAGCTGCTAGACCTTTCTGTGGAGGTGTTGTGTCTTGCTGCATTGCTTCAGATCCAGGCAGTGGGCAGGTGCCAGGGGTAACCTTTTATCAATAATGTGTTAAGATAAATGGGACAACAAATAAGTATTGGATTGGTGAAATGTGGGTTTATGCCTTGGCAAGGCCACCTCCCCTTATAAGGGGGAAAGGGCCCTTTGGATTATTATTATTATTATCTTTTTTTTATCTATTCATTTATTCATTACAGGAGGTCCTTGAATTACATCAGAGATACATTCCTAACGACCGAAATGTGTCCTTTTTCAATGCAAATCAAAATTACCATAGCCTGAGTCACTTACCTAACCTAAAACACCCTAAAGTCATACATATATATCAAGAAACAGAACCGGGCCACAGGAAAATGAAAGGGAAAATATTATGATACAGAAAAAAACAAACATGAAAATGAGAACAATACCCAAAATGACATATGAAACTGTATATTCTGTACTACAGGAATGTCAAAATGACGCATGTTGAGGACCCCTTTTATTATTTCCACCTTATTTTCCCTTAAGATATCTGGGCCTTAGATTTCAGCCTCTGCACCAGATAGGTTTATCTATCAATACTTGTACCCTCCCTTTTTTATGATAAATGTTATTATTCTCCTCTCTCATCACAGTCTTTCTTCTAACATCTCACACTGCTACACTCAAAGCCTCCCTGTCCTCCTCTACATTGAGCAACTCCATGAAATATTCTACCAATCAACCTTTCACAGCTTCCACTTCCATTAATGACTTCATCTACTTTTGTTCCCCTTTCCTCTCTACCGAACTTGCCTCTTTGCACACTTTCCACTTCCTTCCAAATTATCTTTATATTCCTATCATTGATTATATGGCTTGTGAACATTTCTACCTTCTTTTGAGTTAAGCCTGTATCCTGATACAGTGAAACTTCTTGTCTGATTGGTATTTAGTGCAGAAATACAACCAATGTAAATGTTATCTCTTCCTTTTATGAGTAAAGGCAAAACACCTGTATGAAGCACCTCTTGAGTTTCAGCTTTTTGAGGAGAAATTTTGTTAAAATGCTATGGGCACATTTTATGTGTTTTCCTTTTTCATATTTAGTATTAATTTGTGGCTAACTGCTGTACTTTCCAATCTGTCAATGTTTTAAATGAGATCCAGTGATTACACACAGCATATTCCAAACATAGGAGGACTATGGATCTATAAATTGGTTGATAGCTGGAGTTCAGAAGTCAACAGTTTATGCAATTAGTTTTATAAGCTTATCTATTTTCAGTGAAGCAGAAATACTGTGCTTAGATAATCTAATTTCAATCCTCACTGGGTGAGCAGATTATGGCGTCGCTGCTTGCAACTGAGGTCAAGGTGACAGCAGTTCACATCCTGTGACTGGCAAATTTAACCATGGACATGGTTAATTAAATTCCACACTACAAAGACCTCTGTAAGGGGTACCATCCTAGCCTCCTGATAGAGGGGGTTCTGTGACAATAAACCATATCATCATCATCAGATAATTTAATGTTATAACTGATAACAACAAGATCCTCTTCACTATTCAATCTAGTTATTATTCCAAATAACCTGAAGTTGCACTATGTCATATTCATACATACATATACCAAGGCTTTTTCCCCCTTACAAGGGAGGTAGCCAAAAAGGAAAAGGCATAAAATCGTTCCCACCCATTCCATCCCTGAAAACACTCCACACCCCTCCACCCTCCCTCCCATCTTAGCACCTCCTAGATGACGGGTCATCCCTGCACCCTGTCCACTGCCCTGGGTCAGAAGCAGTGTCGCAAGACACAGCACATCCACAGCAAGGCCGCTTCATTAAATCGGCAACCCCCCCCTCTCCGTCCCCCCATATAAAGGAGAGGACGGGGAGAAATCCCTTCGGGCTGCGTCAAAATTTTGCTCACACACACTACCTCACCCCCCATTCCACCTCATGCATCACAACATCTTCCATATACAACCATTCTCCATTCACCCCTGTCTTCTGTCCTCTCCCGTCCTTCCTCCACAGACATTCCCCTCTTCCCCAAAGCCCCCTTCACCCCATCCATCCATCTCATCCTAGGACGTCCCCTCATGTTCACTCCCCCCACATCTGCCTTCCATACCTCCTTTACTAGTCTTTCTTCACTCATTCTTTCCATGTGTCCAAACCATCCTAATACTCTTTCATCAACCCTATCTCCCAACTCTCTTTCCACCCCTGTTCTCGTCCTCACCTCCTCATTTCTCACTCTATCTAGCCTAGTAACCCCCATCATACTTCTCAGACACCTCATCTCAAACACATTCAAGCTCCTTCTCTCTTCCTCTCTTATGTCATATTCCTCTCTTATGTCATATTCACCTATGTGAAAAACCTTATACATACATACATATACCAAAGGCTTTTTCCCCCTTACACGGGGGGGTAGCCAAAAAGAAAAAGGCATAGAAATCACTCCCACCCATTTCATTTCCCATATATTCCACTCCCCTCCACCCTCCTCCTATCTTGGCACCTCCTGGATGACAGGTCATCCCTGCATCCTGTCCACTGCCCTGGGTCAGAAGCAGTGTCGCAAGACACAGCACATACACAGCAAGGCCGCTTCATAAATTCGGCAACCCCCCCTATCCGTCCCCTCATGCAGGAAAGGAGAAGAGGAGGAGAAATCCCTTCGGGCTGTGTCAAATTTTGTCTCATATATACTTCCTCACCCCCCATCCCCCACCCACTCCCCCTCATTCATCACAGCCTCATCTATTCACAACCCTTCTCCATTCACCCCTATCTTCTGTCCTCTCCCATCTTTCCTCTACAGACATTCCTCTCTTTTGTAAAGCCCCTTTCACCACATCCATCCATCTCATCCTAGGACGCCCCCTCATATTCACTCCTTCCACCTCTGCCTTCCGCACTTCTTTTACTAATCTTTCTTCACTCATTCTTTCCATGTGACCAAACCATCCTAATACTCTTTCATCAACCCTATCTCCCAGCTCCCTTTCCACCCCTGTTCTCCTCCTCACCTCCTCATTTCTCACTCTATCTAGCCTGGTAACCCCTATCATACTTCTCCGACATTTCATCTCAAACACATTCAAACTCCTTCTCTCTTCCTCTCTCATGTTCCATGTTTCTGCCCCGTACATTGCTGTTGGCACAATCACTCCTTCATATAACCTCCTTTTAGCATCCATTCCCAGATGTCTATTTCTCATTACACTTTTTAATCCACCAAGGCATTTACTCGCTTCTCTCAATCTACATTCTACCTCCACCCCCACTCCTCCCTTTCCTGTCACATTTGCACCCAAGTATCTGAAAATATCCACTTCCTCCAGTTTCTCACCCTTAATGCTCACTTCCAGCCTACTGTCACTCTCTCCCCTTGTACATCTCATCACCTTACTTTTGCCCACATTTATCTTCAGCTTCCTTCTTTCACACACCTTCTCAAACTCTGTCATTAACTTCCTCAATCCCTCCTCTGATCCTGCTACACGCGCAGTGTCGTCAGCAAACAACAGCTGGCTCACCTCCCACTTTTCTCCATTTTCTTTAATCATCTCCAACCCCTGACCCACTATCCTTGCATTCACCTCTCCCACCACCCCATCCATGTAAAGATTGAACAGCCAGGGCGACATAACACACCCCTGAAGAAGTCCCACCTTTACCTCAAACCATTCACTCTCTCCATTTCTAATCCTAATGCAAACTCTACTACTCTCATAATAACTCTTGACTGCTCTTAACAGCTTTCCTCCTATCCCATATATCTGCATAACCTCCCACAGTGCCTTCCTGTCTACCCTGTCGTAAGCCTTTTCCAGATCCATAAAAGCCAAAAAAAAAAAACATCCTTACCTTTTCCTATAGCTTTCTCTCATATCTGTCTTACCACAAAGATCTGATCTACACATCCCCTACCTGTCCTAAAACCACACTGTTCCTCACCAATTACTCCCTCTGTTCCTCTCCTAATCCTCTCAATCAAGACCCTCCCATAAGCCTTCCCAACTACACTCAACAAGCTGATCCCTCTGTAACTACTACACTCACACTTGTCCCCCTTTCCTTTGTAAAGCGGAACTATACAGGCACTCCTCCAGTCCTCTGGCACTCTACCTTCTCTTAAACAAACATTAAATAACCTCACCAGCCAGTCCACCATAACTGTACCTCCTTTCTTCAGACATTCTGCATGGCATCCATTCAACCCAGGTGCCTTACCTGCTCTCATTATCTTAACAGCTGCTTTCACTTCATCCTTCCCTATTTCTTCTCCATTTTCCTCACTCATCACTCTCATTTTCTTAGCGCTTCCCACTGCAACTACCTTTCCCTCCCTATCGTCCTTCACATTTAGCAACTCCCTAAAATACTCTGCCTTATATTTAGGTATTTGTGAGCCAGTTTTCAGACTACTGTTCCAGTTTGTCTAAATCTATTTTGAACATTCAGTGGAACCAACAGGTATCTACAAGTGATGGTTCTACAGGACAGGTGGTAGAATTACTTCCCTAGCATCCCCTCACTACCATCTGGAGGTGCAGCCCTGAGGGGCTGACACATAGTCTCCAAATTAGGTCCAAGACCTCTATCAACTTCATTACTTCCACCTTTAATAATCAGCAACTGGTCCCCTCCTCCTCCAACTACAAGCTAGTAACATAGACAGTCCCACACTACCCTGTTAACCTTATTACGGCAGTGGGCTTATAACCATGGAGACAACAATTATTATCATTATTATGTACAACTGACACCACAGTCGGAAGAGAGTTGAATATGCGAATCTATATATTTCGACTCCTAATTGAAATCCTCTTCAGTAGTACAGAGTGGGAGGAGGATGCTATCTTAAATAGCAAACTCTTATTATTACTGGAGGGGCCAAGAAAAGAGGGAGGGATAGTGGTGAATGGGAGTGGAGTGTGGAGATGAAATGGGTGGGAGTGGATTTATGCCTTTTGACTTTGGCTACCTTGTAAGGTGGAAAAAAGCCCTTGGTATATGTATGTATTATTAATGTTATTATTAATAATAATGATAATAATAATCTATCTATATTTATATACCTTGGGTTTCTTCCCCCTTACAAAGGAGGTAGCCAAGTCAAAGCTCACACCCACTCCCACCCATTCCACTCCCACAGAGTTCAACTTTATCCAAAGTTGCAGATGATACTAAACTGCATGCAACTGATCACCTGCATAAATTGCATATTCAATAATAATGACATTATTATTGTTATAATTATTATAAAAAAATAACAATAACACATATATAAATACACCAAAGGCTTTTTCCCCCTTACAAGGTAGCTAAAAAAACAAGCACAAAATCCACTCCTACCCATACCATCCCCACATACTCCACTCTCATTCACCCCTCTCCCTCCCTCTTATCTTGGCTCTTGGATGACGGGTCATCCCTGCATCTTACCCACTGCCCTGGGTCAGAAGCAGTGTCGCAAGACACAGCACATCCACAGCAAGACTGCTTCATTTAATCGGCAACCCCTACTCTCCAACCCCTCATGCAGAAAAAGAGAAGACAAGGACAAATCCCTTTGGGCTGCATCAAATTATTTTTCACACATACTCCCTCACCCCACAATCCCCCACCCACTCCCTTTCATGCATCACAGCATCATCCATACACAACCATTCTCCATTCATTCCTATCTTCTCCCTTCCTTTCTCAAAAAAACATTTCCCTCTTTCCCAATACCCCTTTTAAGCCATCCATCCATCTCATCCTTGGTCACCCCCTCATGTTCACTACTTTTACCTCTGCCTTCCACACCTTTTTTATTAATATTTCTTCATTTATTCTTTCCATGTGTCCAAACCATCCCAATACTCTTTCATCAACCCTATCTCCCAAATCCCTTTCCAGCCCTATTCTCCTCCTCACCTCCTCATTTCTCACTCTATCCAACCTAGTAACCCCTATCACACTTCTCAGGCACCTCATCTCAAACACATTCAAACTCCTCCTCTCTTATGTTCCATGTTTCTGCCCCATACAGTGCTGTCAGCACAATCATTCCTTCATACAACTCATTACAACAAGACTTGGACAAGATCTGGAAATGGATTCAAAAGTGGGAAGTGAAATTCAATATAAAGAAATGTAGTATAATGGAATTTGGAAAAAGTAAAAACAGAATATCGAGAGATTATAAGAGTAAACTCGGAAAAAGACCTTGGAGTGATGATCAGCAAAGACTTGACACCGGATAAGCATATTAATAAAATAGTCGGAGAAACCTACAATTTATTGAGGTCAATAAAGTGGCATTTGCCTATTTGGACAAGGAAATTATGAAACTCGAGTACACAGCAACACTATGGACATCCAGTTCCAAAAAGAATATAAAAAAACTAGAAAGAATACAAAGAGCAACAACAAAACTTGGATGCTGAGAGATACTAAGACGGGTCACCACGAGCATAGTTCCCTTCTCGTATAATACAACTAGGTAAATACAATTTCCTCTTAGCATCCATTCCCAAATGCCTATTTCTCATTACCCTTTAAAATCAACCATGGCATTTACTTGCTTCTCTCAATCTACATTCTACCTCCACCTCTCCTACTCCTTTTCCTGCCACATTCACACTCAAGTATCTAAAACTATCCACTTTCTCCAGTCTCTCTCTCTTAATACTCACTTCCACTCTGCTGCCACTTTCTCCACCTTGTACATCTCATCACCTTACATTTGCCCACATTTATCTTCAACTTCCTACTTTTTGCACACCTTCCCAAACTCTGTCACTCACTTTCTCGATTCCTCCTCTGATTCTGCCACAAGTGCAGTGTCATCAGCAAACAACAACTGGCTTATTTCCTACTTTTCTCCATTTCCTTTAACCATCTCTGATCCCCAACCCATTACCCTGCATTTACCTCTCACACCACCCCATCCATGTATAAATTGAGCAGTCATGGTGACATAACACATCCCTAGTGAAGTCCAATCTTTACCTCAAACCATTCACTCTCTCCATTTCTGAACCTAGCATAGGCTCTACTACTCTCATAAAAACTCGACTGCTCTTAACAGTTTTCTTCCTATCTCATATATCTGCAATACCTCCCACAGTGCCTTCCTGTTTACCCAGTCATAAGCCTTTTCCAAATCCATAAAGGCCCAAAAAACATTCTTACTTTTTCCTAAAGCTTTCTCACATATCTGTCTTATCACAAAAATCTGATCCACGCAACCCCTACCTGTTTTAAACCCACATTGTTCCTCACCAATTACTCTCTCTGTTCCTCTCCTAATACTCTCAATCAAAAGCCTTCCCAACTACACTCAACAACAATAATGTCATTATTACTGAATATGCAATTGATACTAATGATCATTTGCTATCATGCACAGCTTAGTATCATTAGCAACTTTGGATAAAGATGGTCTCTTGATTTATACTATAAACAGAAATGCCCTAAGAACAGAACCTTGAGGAGCTCTATTTGTAACATCTTTCCAGCTAGATTTTCCATTTGGAACAATCTGTATTCTGCTACTCAACCAATTGCTAGTCCAACTTAGTAGGTTCCCTTTTATTTCATGTGAAGTCTTTCATGTGGGTCTGTTTCACTTTTATTTTAATTATTCATTTCATTTTATTTATTTCTAATTCAGATATGTTAAATCATGGATCTTTTATTGCAGTCTAAGATTACTGTTTGATTGGTGGAGTCTCTTAAAACCATTTCATATTGTGTGAAGAGTGTGAACAGAATGCTGATGGAATGGTCTTCACTGAATCCATGTTGACTTTATGAAGATGGTATAGTTTTGATTCTTTGTGGCCCAATTTTTTTTCCTTAATCTTGATACAATGGAGAGGAATGAGAAAGATCCGTCTGATGTGGCAAGTTCTGGTGGTTTGTTTAGTTTTAAGATTTGAAGGTGATGAGACATGGATGGATAATAAAAAGTCTTAGGCCTGCACAAATCTGATGGGGGAATCCACTTATGAGTTTTTTTAAACTGGTAAGTGATAATGTGCCAAGTCCATGTGAATTATGCCTATTACAGAATTGTTTTGATTATACATTTCATGGGGCAGGAGTACTAAAATGCAGAAGTATAGGAACATTATGAAATTACACTTGAAATGCACAGTACATGGACATTATTAAATTGCATTTGTTACTGCACAACAATGAGGCAACAAGTTTGAAATAAATTCTGGCAAAATGTGAACTGCTAAGTATGTAGATGAGAGCCAATTCTAAGGATTAATAACTGATGCCTTGAATTTCACTAACTATAAACCTACAGCCCCACAGCAACTGGCAATAGTTCTCATAGATCTCTCTGGGAAGAAAATACGGACTGTTGTTTGTGTTGTACTAGTGTGGAATGGTTTCTTGTGTCACCAGCTTATAGTAGATCGAAGCAAGCAGTCACCGGATGTCAGCGCCATTTGTGTGAAAATGCGAAATCACAGTTGAAAGAGACCCAAAGCTCAGTCCCGAGACCAAATATTAGCCCTTCCTGGTTGCAATTCCAAATAATGGTGAGGGCATTGGTGACTTCTGAAGATTGGGGGCAGGGAGTACTGCATTTATCCATTATGTTTATCATTTCGTAATATCAATTTGCATTTGGTGTATTGTTAAATGATCTGTATTGAGTTACTTAAGAAGTATGTAACTCAATACAGATCTCAATTTCTTTGATGAATCAGCTCAGTAAAAAAGTATACAGAGATCCTGACAAGAAAGTATCTGTGTAATCAGTGGAAGCAGCAACAATGCACAAAATAATAAGATTATGATGTTTACTCTTGAAATTTTTGTGAGTGCCTGTGCTTTTGTATAATCTATATATTTTTTCCATTCATCAAGTTCTATGTTTAAATGCACAGTTGTAAAACTGTGGTCAATTAAATGGTGTGACCTGCATCAGAAATAGAAGTCCCAATCTTTGCAATAAAAAGATACTATTTATACAGGTACAGAAGTCCTGTGTTTAGGATCTATGGTTATGTAACACATTCAGATTGTTAATGACTATGATTTACTGGTGCTTCTATCCTTGTCAAAGGAATATATGAAGTATACTAGATTCAATGTCCTATTTCACAAACTTAAGTGGCATGTTTACAGTTTTTACTTATTGTCATTATTATTATTATTTATTTATTTCATTATTTATTTAATTTTAGAATCACTTCTTTTCACCATTAAATTTTATATTTGTTATATTACTCTGTATTTTGTCTTAACCTTTGGGATGACTATGTAAAGCAGCAGTCCAAAGTAAAGGCGAGAGTACAGCAGCTTCAAGTGCAAAGTTACAAGGTTCACCAACCCTTAATCTATTGAACAAAGGATGATTTATATTACAAGTTTTCTTAAATGAATTTGATTTGCTTTAAAATATGACATTTCACAACAACACATTTGAATCCTTTTCATTTGATATATCAAAGGCCTATTACCCCTTACAAGCAGGGTAGCCAGCCAAGGCAAGTGCCCACCCCCACCCATTCCATTCCCATCCGTGAGGACATTACTTGAGTGAAGTTCTACCAAACAAGATAAAATTTGATAACAACTACTCACATGAGTATCTCTGAGGATGACTATATCAGGTGAGGTATTCATATGAAATACAGCTCAGTGTGACAAACTGCACCAACTTGCAAACTTTTAGGTAACAAAATCCTAATTTGGAGAGGAACTTTGAGTACAAATCTGCACTGTTTGACTGAAAGGCTGATAGCATTTAACAGTCCTTTCTTCATAATACTGAAATAACATATGCTAGTTGCCATTTCCATGAGATTTTCTCTAGATATGTTGAAAAAGTATTTTTTGATTGTTTATCAACAGGATTCAAATTTTCTTGAGAGACCAAAACTTACCTGCTCAGATAATTATTTTTCTTTAAACTACTGAGTATGTTCTGTACCGTCTTTATCACTTTTTCATGATTCTACTTGTTACAACTATTATTTCTGTAAGATCTGAGGCCTTTTTCCTTTTATGAGGAAGGTAGAAAAAAAAAAAAAACATACATTCATCCTACATCCATCCAAGAACTATTCCTCACCCCTCCCATCTTAGCATCCTGTGGATAAATTAACATCCCTGGTTCCCACCACACTGCTCAAGTCAAAGGCAATGCAGTGAGGTACAGCACCTTCATAGGAGAGCCCAACAGCTGGATCTGATTGACCATCTACCACTTCATTATAAATAATAAAAACAATCATTGAAGACAAAGAGAAAGAAAGAAAGAAAGAAAGAGAGAGAGAGAGAGAGAGAGAAAAGAGAGAGAGAGAGAGAGAGAGAGAGAGAGAGAGAGAGAGAGAGAGAGAGAGAGAGAGAGAGAGAGAGAGAGAGAGAGAGAGAGAGAGAGAGAGAGAGAGAGAGAGAGAGAGAGAGAGTGGTCTTGATTGATTTTAGATGGTTTGCTGGGTGTTCATCCTAATGTTTTTGCCACGTTTTGTATTGCAGACTAATGGGCAGGATAGCAGTCAGTTGTGGGCAGCTAGCAGAGGCAGTGAAGTAATTGGTGCTGCTTCTTGAATTACCTTGTCAGCTCATTCATTGCTGGGAAGACCATTATATGATGATATCCAGCAAAAAGATACAGATTTAAAGCTAGTAGAGATCTGCATGATTTAGATGTAGATTTTGTGGATCATTGAGTGGCAGGAATGGAAGGTAAAGAATGCTTCCAAGACACTTTGTGAGTCTAGGATGATTCTGTAGGGTGAGGGTGGGGAGTTGTGACAGTTGTCTGTGTTGTATTAGTGTGGGACTTCTCTACCACTGGTTGAGTGTAGTGAAAGGGGAGCAGTCTCCATTGTCAATTCAACTGTTGCTAAAATTTCGCCGACTGAAAACCTGCAGGGATGACCCGTCATCCAGGAGGTGCTCAGATGAGAGGAAGGGTGGGAGGGGTGTGGAGTGTATTTAGGGATGAAATCGGTGGGAGTGTTTTTATGCCTTTCCCTTTTTGGCTACCTCCCTTGGAAGGGGGAAAAAGCCTTGGTATATGTATGTATGTATGAAAACCTGCAGCCCCACAGCAGCCAGTAATGGTTCTCCGTCCCTCCCATACATCTCTCTGGGAAGAGAACTTAGGGTGACACATGCTTTGTATTAATGGAACTGTTTATATGTCACCAGCTGATAGTAGGAGGAGGGAAGCAGTTGCTGGCTGTAAGTCTCCTTTGTGATTAAAAGAGAGAGATCTGGGCCCCACTCCAAGTGTCAGTCCCTTAGGATGCACCTCTAAATGGAAGTGAAGAACTTAACAAGGTTTAAAGATGGGCAGCAGAGATGAACCTGTCATTCTTCTTACAGGATCATCTCATGCAGATACCTGTTATCAATGTTTTGCCAGATGTCAGTTCTCCACACGTTAATAGGAAGAAGAAATACAAATGAAGTTGATGCAGAGAGACATTGGGTTCTGAGTATCAGCCCATCACCTCCAAATCATCCAGGAGGTGCCAACATAAGAGGGAGGGTAGAGGGTAGAGGGGAGTGGAGTATGTAGAGGATGGAATGGGTGGAAGTGGTTTCTATGCCTTTGTCTTTTTGGCTACCTCACTTGTAAGGGGAAAAAAGCCTTTGGTATATGTATGTATGTACCTCCAAATGGAGGTGATGGGTTTGACAGGTTTAGAAAATATGCAACAGAGACAACTCTGTTATTCATCTTACATGATCACAAGGAGTAACCCATCTTTGGTCCCTAGATTGATGGCACAGAATCATCTCCACATTTTCAGTCTTCAAAGCCTGTCAACACCTTCACCTTCATCCAGGG
The DNA here is from genome assembly GCF_046742065.1 of Oratosquilla oratoria. Taxonomy (NCBI): domain Eukaryota; kingdom Metazoa; phylum Arthropoda; class Malacostraca; order Stomatopoda; family Squillidae; genus Oratosquilla; species Oratosquilla oratoria. Next base: position 51,391,042 of record NC_134797.1, on the reverse strand, counting down.
GTGTAGCCCCAAGATGACATTCAGCCTCTGGACTGGGACCAAGAACTCTATCAATTTCAACTGTACTTCATCTGTTCACATAAGGAGAGTTGACAAACTGCAACTGCCCTCTCAAGCTACTATATGCTAGTGACATAGAAACAGTCCCACAACCATACAGGAGACAATAGTTCAACATCTCTTCCTAGAGAATTTATGGAAGGGCCATGATTTTTTTTACAGTTCCCACTGGGTTGCAGGTTTTCTGCTTGTGAAACTCAAGGCAATAATTACTATCTCTTAATATTGCATACATATGTAGATCAACGGCTTTTCACCCTTTTAAAGGAGGTAGCCAAAAAATCCACTCCCACCCATTCCATCCCCACATACTCCACTCCCATTCACCCCCTTCCCTCACTCCCTTATATCTTGGCTCCTCCTGGATAATGGGTCATCCCTGCATCTCATCCATTGCCCTGGGTCAGACAATGTAGCAAGACACAGCATATCCACAGCAAGACTGCTTCATTTAATCGCCAACCCCCCTTCTCCATCCCCTCATGCAGAAGAAGAGAAGACAGGGAGAAATCCCTTCAGGCTGCATCAAAAATATAATTTAAACATACTCTCTTTCACGCATCACATCATCATCCATACACAACCATATTATCATTATTACTGGCAATGGTGGTGCATAGAAGATGAATAGAGTATTTCAAGTTGCTAAATAGAGAGAAAGATTAAGTTTTGATCGTGGCAGTGGAAGATGAGAAAGGAAAATGATAAGGCATGACATACAAAGAGCATTAAAAGAGATATAATTTGGTAAAGCACCTGGATTAGATGATTGTCCTGTGGAATGTTGGCCAAAGGATGGGGCAATTGTAGTGGAAGAGCTGGTAAGATTGTTCAATGTGTGTATATGTGTTTCAGTGTATGTATTGTTTCAGTGAAAGTAGCCCTGCAGTCTCATGTTATTTAGCAATGATTATTATGCAGTTCCATACATCTCTCTGGGTTGTATTCCAGTGCTGATAATTTACTAGCTTTTTCATCCTTGAATACAATATCATGCATCTCTCTGTGAAAACACTTTGGATTATTGTATGCAATGTATTCACTAATTTTTTTTTTTTTTTTTTACTAAAGTGTAATTTACATAAGAGAGGAAGAGAGAAAGAGTTTAAATGTGTTTGAGATGAAATGCCTGAGAAGTATGGTATGGGTTACTAGGCTGGATGGAGTGAGAAATGAGGAGGTGAGGAGGAGAGAGGGTGGAGAGGGAGTTGGGAGATAGGGTTGATGAAAGAGTATTGGGATGGTTTGGATACTTGGAAAGAATGAAGAAAGGCTTTTTTTTTAATAAAAGAGGCATGGAAGACAGAGGTGGAGGATGTGAACATCAGGGAGTGACCAAGGATGAGATGCGTGGATGGCGTAAAAGGAGCATTGGGAAAGAGGGAAATGTCTGTTGAAGAAGGATGGGAGAAGACAGAAAATAGGGGTGAGTGGAGAATGGTTGTGTATGGATGATGCTGTGATGCATGGAAGGGAGTGGGTGGGAGATGGGAGTTTATGTGAGTGATATTTTGATGCAGCATGAAGGGACTTATCTCTGGCTTCTCTTTTTCTACATGGGGCAATGGAGAGGCAGGGTCGCCGATTAAATGAAGTGGCCTTGCTGTGGATGTGCTGTGTCTTGCTGCATTGCTTCTGACCCTGGGCAGTGGGGGAGATGCAAGGATGACCTGTCATAGAGGAGCCAAGAAAAGAGAGAGGGAGGGGTGGTGAATGGGAGTAGAGTATGTGGGGATGAAATGGGTGGGAGTAGAGTATGTGGGGATGAAATGGGTGGGAGTGGATTTATGCCTTTGACTTTGACTACCTTTTTTGTACGGGGAAAAAAGCCCTTGGTATATGTATGTACAGTATATAGTTTACAGTAAAACAGACGTACTTATGGGGTTCCATCTCTTGTCTGTCTAATTTGGTTTTAAATTCAGCTACATTTCCTTGTTTGACTATATGAGTAACTATGACACTGTAGGGGACAGACTTGGAATATAAGGAAGGCAGAAAGGAAGAGCCTAAATGTGTTTGAAATGAAATGTTTAACAAGTTTGGTAGGGGTTGTGAGGATGGATGGAATGAGAAACGAGAAGAGGCAGATAGTAGGGTTGGAGAAAGATCTGGCAAATAAGATTGATCACAGAATACTAGACTCTTTTGTACACATGGAAAGAATAAGTGGGTAAAAAAAAATAAAAAAAAAAGTGTGGAGGGCAGTAGGAGTGAATTTGAGGGAAGAATGTGATAGATGAATGGAGTGAAGGAGGCATTGGGTAACAGGTAATTATCTGTTTAGCACAGAAGGGAGAGGGCAAGAGAGAGGCTGTTGGCCCTAAATTGGTGCTATGTCCTCCTGCACTGTTTCTGACCCTTGCAGTGGGTAGAGGGTAGGAATGGCATTTCATCCACAAGAAGCTTAAATTAATGAGAAAAGAAATGGGTATTGAAGGAATGTGGGCTGATGGTAGCATGCCTTAGCTGGCCACCTCCCTAGGGGGTTAAAGGCCTTTCGGTATATGCATATTATCTGACTACTTCCTCCTTCAAATCATTCTGAAAGTTGTGCATTTGTACGTTTCTTGGCATCTTTCGGAGACCTTGTGTTTTTCACATTACCTCTCATTCTTGTTCAAATGAAGAGATCCATTTTCTCTATCTTGCCTTCATTCCCTTTTTAATCAACACATTAACATAATAGTTGAAGGTTGTACTTGGTTTACTGCATTGTCTGTTCCTTGTCATATTTCTACAGTTGCTGCATTTATCTATCCTTGCTAATAAGAAACACTCGTAACTTGTATTTACCTAGTTGTATTATACGGGAAGGGAGCTATGCTCCTGGTGACCTGTCTTTGTATCTTTCAGCATCAAGTTTTTTCTTAAAATCTTGAATAGTATTTGCACACACTGTTTCTTTATCTAAGTTATTCCAGGTATCCAGCACTCTGTGTGGGAAGCTATTCTTTTTCCAATCTCTTCTAAAGTTATCTTTTTTGAGTTTCTTTTCATGACCTCTTGTTTTTCCATTGTCATTTTTTAGTAAGTCATTCCTATCAAGGATTTCCATTCCTTTCATGATTCTAAATATAGTCAGTAGATCACCTCTTTCTCTTCTCTGCTCCAGTGTTGGTAGTTCCAATTTCAATAATCTTTATTCATATGTTAATTTGGAAAGAGCTGGTGCCAACTTTGTCGTTGCTCTCTGTATTCTTTCTAGTTTCCTTATATTCTTTTTAGTACTGGGTGACCATAGTGTTGCTGTGTATTCCAGTTTTGGTCTAATCAATGTAACTAATATTTTTTTTAATCATTTCTTCATCCAAATAATCAAATGCCACTTTCATTGACCTTAATAGGTTGAATGTTTCTCCGACTATTTTGTTCATATGTTTATCCGGTGTCATGTCTTTGCTGATTATTACTCCAAAGTCCCTTTCCAAGTGCACTTTCTTGATTTCTTCTTCACCTATTTTATAATTTTTTGAAATTCTGTTTTTGCTTTTTCCAAACTCCATTATGCTACACTTCTTGATATTGAAGTTCACTTCCCACTTTTGAGTCCATTTCCAGATTTTGTCCAGATCTGATTGCAATGAATCACAGTCCTCTGTTCTTACCCTCTTCAATATTTTTGTGTCATCTGCGAAGAAATTCATATAACGTTCAACTCCATCCATGTCATTTATGTATATGGCAAACATGATTGGAGCCAGCACCGACCCTTGTGGAACACCACTTACCATTTCTTCCCATTTCAAGTATTTGACTCTAATTACTACCCTCATTTTGTTCCCAGTCAGGAAGTCTTCCATCCATTCTAATAGTTTACCTGTGATGCCACCTATTGATTCCAACTTTTTTTTTATTAATTTCTTGTGTGGTACTTTGTCAAATGTCTTTTGTAGGTCCAAATAGGCACAGTCTGCCCATCCATCCCTCTCTTCTATCATATCTATTAGTCTCAAGTAGAAGCAGATCAGGTTTGTTGTACATGATCTTCCTGGTCTAAATCCAAATTGGTTTGGGTTTAGTATAGATTTTTCTTCCAGGTGTTTACCCCATCTACTTTTGATCACTTTCTCATATATTTTAGCTACTGTGCTTGTTAGGGAGACCGGTCTGTAGTTAGTTGGATTTTCTTTGTTTCCTTCTTTATATATTGGTACAATGTTTGTATTTTTCCAGTCTTGTGGTACCTTTCCTTCTTTGAGCGAGCATTTGATTATAGTGTGTATTCTGTTAATTCTTTTACGCATTCCTTCAGTATCCAATTTGCAATTCCATCCAGACCATGCAATTTTCTGACATCATAGTTTTTTATTTGGTTGCTAATTTCCTTTTTTGTCGTAGTCATTTCCTTTGGGGGGGGCGGGATCTGTCTTTCTACTCCCACACAGTTAGGTGTGTTCTCAATTGTGAATACCTATTTGAAGTGGTTGTTCATAACTTCTGCCATTTCCTGTTCTTCTGTATATTCATGACTTCCTAGGCACAGCTTTTCTATTTCTTGCTTGTTTTTTAGTTTACCATTCACATATCTGTAAAATAGTTTCAGTTGTTCCTTGCATTTTTCTATTATTTCCTTTTCATAATTTCTCTTTTCTTCTCTGCGTATTTTTACATAATCGTTTCTTAGTTTGATGTATGTTTGCCATTTGCTTGTTTTTTTTTGTCTTTTTTCCATTTTTCCATGCTTTGTCTCTTTTATCCTTAACTTCACTACATTTTTTGTTGTACCAGTTCTTTATGTATGTTCTTTCTGTTGTTGTGGTACATATTTGATCACACCCTCATTATAAATTTCTTTTAGTATATTCCATTTCTCTTCCATCCTTGTTTCATCATTTAGGAATTTTTCCCAGTTTGCATTACAAATGAATTTTCTAAGTTTCTCAAAATTCGTTTTGCTGTACATTGGTCTTCCTATTCTATGTTTTTCCTTTCTTCTTAGGTCTTTATGCTCTTTTAGTTCAAATTCTATAAGTACTTGGTCACTCTTTCCTATTCGCATTTTGTAATCTATTCTGTCTACAATTTCAGGTTCCGACATAAGTGTCAAATCCAATCTCGAAGGTTCCTCATTGTTTCTGTATCTGGTATTTTCCTTTATCCACTGAGTCAATGTGTATTCAATGGTCATATCGAGTAGTATGCTGCCCCATACATCCTCTCCACCCCTCACTGTCATTTCTTCCCAACTTATTTCTTTTGAGTTAAAATCACCCATAATTACTGTATTTCCTCCTTTCAGTATATCAGTTCATGTTTAGTATCCTCCAACAATTTGGAATGATCGTGTTCTGTCCAGGACTGTGTTTTAGGGGGCACATACACTACTACAAATTTTCTACTTTTCATGTGGTTGTTTTCTACTTTTATCATAATTGATTCTACATTGTTTTTTCCTTCTGTTAACTTTGTCACATTTAAGTCTTTCCTGGTCAGAATTAGTACTCCCCCTCCTTGTTTTTCCTTTCTATTCTTCATCCAGCAGTTGTATAGTCCTTGTCCCACAGTGTTAGGTGGAAGATTACCTTTTAGTTTAGTTTCTACTATTCCCATTATGTCCAGTTTTTCTGATACCAGGTAATCATGTAGTTCATTCAGTCCTGAGATCATTCCATGTTGGTATAGGCTAGTTTTAATTTTTTTCCTTCTCGTCTTTTTCTGTCTGCTTTGTTTCCTTTTTTGTGATATACCATTTTCTCAACCTCAGATCCACCACTTTCCAAAAAAAAAATCATTCTTTTCAGCTTCAGTTCTTTTTTCATTTTTTTCCTTCGCTTCATTTCTAAGCTCCTTCTCTTTTTCTTTTTCTTCATCACTCATTTCTTTTTTTATCCATATATTCTTATGATTTTCAATTTGCTAGTTTTGCTGTTCTGGAGAGTACTTCCTCTGCTATCATTTGTGACCTAAGTTTAACTTTTAGTGGCCTAAATTACTTTTCTTTTGAGTATCTACCCATTCTATATGTTTCCTTGATTTCTTTATCCAAGATTTGATTCTCCTCTTGAATCTCCTTCAGGATCTCTTTAAGCGATTTCCTTTTCCTATCTTTCTCTCTGATACCTAGGAACATTGTACTTTTCTTTAATACCGTAGATCACAATGCATCTTTTCTTGTCCACTGTATTCCTAAAAGATCATTTTTGGCTTTCCTGTTCCACCTTCCACTGTTTCTTTATTTCTTGGAAGTCATTTTCTTTAATCTTTTCTTCCGCTTTCTTGGTCACTGCCTGTATTTGATCCTTCATCTCTTTCTTTAATGGCGCATTCCTATTCATATTTTCATTTTTCAATCTTATATTTTCTCCCTTTATCCTATTCAGTTCCATTTTCAATTCGTCTATTTCCCTATTGTTTTCTTCATTGCCTTTTCTTAACATGGCTACTTCTTCGTATATACTTTTGCATTCACTTTTCAATTCAATTATTTCATCTAACAGCTGATTTATTTCTCTATTTCTTATGATATTTTTATACCTGGGTTCTCTATCCGTGTCTATCCCTCTATACATATTGCTATTGTCTCTGTTAAACCCCGAAAAGACATTTCTTTCAAACCTTTGATATGTCTTTAGGGTTTCCTTTAGACACGTTTTTTTCCTAATTACACCAAATGGGGACTCAATGGTACTTACGTCCAGGCATCTCTTTGCAGTTTCCTTTTCCCTAAATCCTTCTTTTATTTCATCCATTGTTGGCACTGATCTTATGAATAGAATAGCTGTATGAAGATACAAAGACTACATTTTGGGTCACATTAACTACGACACTCCTTTCCCGAATGTAAACAACACTTGGTTGGTTCCAAAATCATCATCGGTAACTTGCTAAACGTTTTGGAGCGTATTTTGGGACGTCCTTCCTCGATCATTGCTCGTGTGTGTGTGTGTTGAAGTATACATGCTTTTCTATCTATATTTCATGAATTCTATTGTCTATGGTATATGGAGAAAATGTATAAGCTTATATATGCATTGAGGGTCCCTCTCTTTATAAAGGGGTGCCCGAGTTCAAGCACACACCTATGACAACAATGACACATGCAACCACTTCTTCCATCCCCCATGTGTGCTGGTGGTGTAATGAGAAGCAAGCTAATCTCAAATTTGCTTAGTTCTGGGCTCGTATCCCTCATGTCTCTCTGGTTCCCAGCAGTCACTGTTACCTGCCCCAATAGTCTAAGTGCATAGGGAACAGGTGACAGCTTTGGCTAAGGCTAAATGCCTCATGAGAGAAGGGTTTGCCCTGTTTCCCATCACACTGCTTGGATCAAAAGCAGTGCATTAAGGCACAGCCCTTCCAAAGCAAGGCCTCAGAAAGAAGGTTGGATGAAAGTGTTTGCATCCTCAGTATTGTATGGAGACCACTCTTTGAATGTATGGATTATGGACAGGAAGAGACAATACTTTTGAGATCAAATGTTTGAGTAATAAGATTACTTATTATAGAGAGGAGCCATCACCTTTACCCTAAGCACTCAAGGGACCGTTGGGAGAGGTATTAGTCACTACTGGGAATCGGCAAGGGGTGCGGGATTCGAACCCACAACCAAGTACATACAAGACCAGCACACTTCCGATTTTGCAACCAGTGCATATGTGAAATACGATAGGCATTATGAAAATAGAGTGAGATATGTAAAGGCGGGGCAACAAATGGGCAGAGGAAAGGAATCATTAGATGAAAGATTACAAAGTGCTATGTTGGTTTGGGTGTATGGAAAGAATGGAGAAAGACTAGCAAGGTTTGTAGAAAACAGAAATGGAGCTTGAGAGGAATATCAAGAATCCAATGTCTGTCAAGCAGGGATAAGAGAGAGCAAAAAATAAGAGTAAATGGATGAAAGGATGAAATTGCCTGAAGGGATGTTTTTCTTCCATGCTTCATAAATTATTCCAAGTCAATGAATGCACAAGCGTATATGTGCGTGTGTGTGGTAGTGGGGTGGGGAGGGGTCACTATATGATGAAGTAGTGGTAGTAAATCAGCTCTGGCTGTCAGGCCCTGCTGAGGAAGCATACATACATACATACATATACCAAGGCTTTTTCCCCCTTTCAAGGGAGGTAGCCAAAAAGGGAAAGGCATAAAAACACTCCCACCCATTTCATCTCTAAATACACTCCACACCCCTCCCACCTTCCCTCTCATCTGAGCACCTCCTGGATGACGGGTCATCCCTGCACCTTGCCCACCGCCCTGGGTCAGAAGCAGTGTCGCAAGACACAGCACATCCACAGCAAGGCCACTTCATTTAATCGGCGACCCCCCTCTCCGTCCCCCCTTGCATATAAGGAGAGGACGGGGAGAAATCCCTTCGGGCTGCGTCAACTTTTGCTCACACATACTACCCCACCCCCCACCCCCCGCCCATTCCTCCTCATGCAATCACAACATCATCCATATACAACCATTCTCCACTCACCTCTGTCTTCCGTCCTCTCCCTTCCTTCCTCAACAGACATTCCCCTCTTCCCCAAAGCCCCCTTCACCCCATCCATCCACCTCATCCTAGGACGTCCCTTCATGTTCACTCCCTCCACATCTGCCTTCCATACCTCTTTTACTAGTCTTTCTTCACTCATTCTTTCCATGTGTCCAAACCATCCTAATATTCTTTCATCAACCCTATCTCCCAGCTCCTTTTTCACCCCTGTTCTCCTCCTCACCTCCTCATTTCTCACTCTATCCAGCCTAGTAACCCCCACCATACTTCTCAGACACCTCATCTCAAACACATTCAAACTCCTTCTCTCTTCTTCTCTTATGTTCCACGTTTCTGCCCCATACAGTGCTGTTGGCACAATCACTCCTTCATACAGTCTCCTCTTCGCATCCATTCCTAAATGTCTATTCCTCATTACACTCTTTAATCCACCAAGGCATTTACTCGCTTCTCTCAATCTACATTCTACCTCCACCTTCACTCCACCCTTTCCTGCTACACTTGCACCCAAGTATCTAAAACTGTCCACTTCCTCCAGTCGCTCTCCCTTAATGCTCACTTCCAGTCTACTGCCACTTTCACCCCTTGTACATCTCATCACCTTACTTTTACCCACATTTATCTTTAGTTTTCTTCTATCACATACTCTCCCAAACTCTGCCACCTTCCTCAATCCCTCCTCCGACCCTGCCACAAGCGCAGTGTCGTCCACAAACAACAGCTGGCTCACCTCCCACTTTTCTCCATTTTCTTTAACCATCTCCAATCCCTGACCCACTACCCTAGCATTCACCTCTCGCACCACCCCATCCATGTATAAGTTGAACAGCCAGGGCGACATAAAGCATCTGTGACGAAGTCCCACCTTTACTTCAAACCTGAGGAAGCGCTCTACCTAAATACCCAGTGTTTGACCTAATCTATATAATAGGGTCCAGGGCAAACCTTCACCCACAACAAATCCAGATGGGAAGGGTCGTTGAACATGTTCTATTTGTGTACAATATGGGTGAGTATTCTGACTAAGCTACCTCCTATAAGGAAGAAAGGGTCTTTGGTATATTAGTATTGTTCTAAACTGACTCAAAATGAGTAAGGCTGGGGCATCAATTGCCTATTTGTGTAAAGATTATGGACTTAATAAAAAAAATGTGTCTAGAATCCAATTTTACTGATATATAATATCAAAAGTAACATTAGCATATCAAGTTCTGCGAGTCCAAGAAATCATATAAAAGTAACAAAGTATAAAGAACCTAAAGTGATGATGTGCAAGTCGTAAATTAAGTGTTCCTATGCAGTTAATGTTCAAGGTGTTGAGTTTAATTTGGCTGTTAATAAGTTGACTGAATACATCAACAACCCCTGCAAGTCTCTCTCAAAGACCTGGTAATTCTGCAACTGCCATAGTAGTTGTAAACAAGGGGCTCATGAAGAGAATGAAAGTACTGCCATGGTAGACACAGCCATTTAGTTAAATAATCTGATAAAGAAGTCTGGCTGAAGAGGAACTGCATTTGTCTGAGGTCTACTTCGGCAAAACAAGACTTGGTCATTTTGGTGCTGTCCCAAAATATAAAATGCCTTCAGGCATCACGGCAATACACCAAGGCACATGATGAGCAAGAAGCACATCTATATATTATACTGCATTAGTGCTAATGGCATGCACCATCTCAAGTTGGCTCACAATCATATATCTGTACATCATGCATGTATTAACATTTGTGAATGCAGCAGTTGCTAGTTCTTTTGTGTAATTCCAAGATTATATATTTTAATTCAACTTGCAGGCTTTGTTTCCAGATTTCCACTGCTTTTCCACAAGCTTGAGGAGTAACCAAATGATGGATGTTGTGACGATGGGACTGGAAGAAAATTACAGTAATCTAGGTTACCAAATTTTGATAAGCTAAAGAAAATGCTCATGAAGTCTGATGGCAACACTGAAGAGCAGTGTGATGATAAACTGATGATGAAAAAATAAACACAACTGAAATAATAATGATAATGAATATGATGATGATGATGAAGATGCTAATAATGATAATAATAATAATAATAATAATGATAATAACAAAATCAGTGAAAGATAGATTGGATAGACTCTCTTTAGTAAGTTTTTCAGGAGAAGGAAAGATGTAATCAGGACATTAGCTGACTTTCAGTACATATGTGTACAACAAATTATGTGATATTTTGCGAGATCCTGGTACCACATGATCAAAGACAGTCTAAAATACCCTTTGGTCACAGTCTTCTTTGCCCGTAACAGTGAATCTAGCTCTTCATAACATAGAAAATGTATGTCTGTCTGTCTTATACAATGGCAGGATTGAAATACCTAAGACAGACAGACAGACAGATATTTTCTAAGTTCTGAAGGACTAGAATCACTGTAATGGCCAAAGGAGTCTGTCATAGGTGTTTAGAGACTGTCCTCAAGAAAAAATGATGGCACAAATATCTTTACTCTTTACCTTGTCCAGAAGGACAAAGCATTTCACGTGTAAGATACACCCTGAATTATGAAGAACAAATTTACTGTTTAGGATCAACACTTGCACAGGAATAAGGAAATTCTCAAGGTAGTACAGAACATATATATAGAGACAAAACATTTTGCCTCTGCACAGAAATACTGCTGAAGAACTGCAGATAATGACCAGAAAATATCTGATGAATGAAGATCAACACAAGAGATACTAACAATGTACTATTTCTGTAGCAGTGCTGACAGGTATACGTTGTGAGAATTATCTTCCAATTGAATACACTTCATTTTCTTGAGGCATAGGCACGTGGCCTCCAGCAGGGGCCCAAGATTTCTCTCTAGCAATCTTAACTACCCTCCATTTTCCCAACAAGGAAACCTGACAACCTGTGACTGTTCCTCTCCTCTTCCTGCTACTACCAGAAAATGACACATATACCCCCACACTAACACAGCACAATAGTGAATATACTGACCCAATGGGTGAAGGAATGAACAAGATAGACCAAGATACAAAGCAACTGCATCTGATCTTAAAGAACCTGACAAACTGAAACTCTGAATTACCAGTGGCCATTAATGGGTATGGGTAATCATGTACTGAAAGTGATTCTATCTATCCAGCGAGTTGGACCAATGGCATGGTTCATTAAATTCTATGCAACAAAGTCCTTTGTAAGGTGCACTATCCTAGCTTCCTGATAGGAGGAGATTGTGACATTAAACCAAATCATCATCATCCCACTGTCCAAGCAGGTTAGGGCATTGTTACTTGCGACGGAGGTCAAGATGGTGGTGATTCGAATCCTGCTCAGGGTGAGTTGAACTAAGGGCATGGTTGATTAAATTCCATGCTACAAAGTCCACTGTAAGGGGCACCATCCTAGCCTCCTGATAGGTGGGAGTTTGTGATGTTCAACCAAATCATCATCATCATCATAACCACTATGGCCCTTTACCCACAAATCCACAACAGGTGGCAAGATTTTTAAAAAGGAAACAAACAAGTGCTGGATGGGTGTGGGATGGGTGGAGGGTGGGTGCATGCTTTGGCTGGTTACCTCCTTCATAATGGGAAAAGAGCCTTTTGGTATAAACAGATAGATTATGAGGTCTATAAAGCAACAAAAGAATCTATTTCTGATGTAAGAGGTTAATAGTATTGTCTCCATATCTTGATGCATTTGTTTAAAAAACACCTCCCAACTCTGTCCATCAGATATACCCCTTTTGCTAGTTATCCTTTCTGTCTGGAGGTTACTGCATAATAGGTAAAGCATAAGTGAGTAAATCCTTATTTTGGCGAGGACAAATGCATTAAGTGTTGGCAATCATTTAGTTTATGCAAGTCTGTGTAATAGTGAGTGGGGGATGGAGGGGGGTTCAGGAGTGGTTATGTGTGAAGGATATTTTGATGCAGCACGAAGGAATTTCTTCCTATCTTCTCTTTTTCTGCACAAGGGGACAGAGAGGGGGGTCGCCAATTAAATGAAGCAGCTTTGCTGCGAATGTGCTGTGTTTTGCTACGTTGCTTCTGACCCAGGGCAATGGGTGACACACAGGGATGACCCATCATTCAGGAAGAGTGGGTGGGGATAGAATTATGCCTTGACCAATGTTCCCTCTAAGTTTTTGCTGTGAGTGTGCACAGAAATTTGCTTGTGTGCAAACTTTGCCCCTTCTCTCAAAAGTATGTGTGGCGCACCCATGCAAGTCACAATCTGATCATTTAAGCAAATACGCACAATTTGTAAGTTTGTATTACATATTACCTCCACCAAGTAGTGGCATACGGAGGGGTTAATTCAATTTGCAATGAAAAAAAAAGGCTATAATTGGTTTGATGGTTGGTAAGTTACCATATTTTTAGAGAATTTATAAGCTGATGTTTGGGTGGAACTTCTTTATTAAACGGATTTTAATATCATTTGAAAATCTTGTGTGCACACATTTTTTCTTTATGTGCACTAGATGTAAAACATATGTGCGCCCACATGCACACAGCTTAGAGGGAACATTGCTTCTGACTTTGGTTACCTCCCTCACAAGGAGAAATAACCTCTTGATATATCTATGTATGTAATTGTAATAATAACAATAATAATAATAATAATGTATACATATACCAAGAGGTAGCCAAAGTCAAAGGCATAAATCCAATCCCACCCATTTCATTCCCACATACTCCATTCCCATTCACCACCCCTCCCTCCCTCCCTCCCTCTTTTCTTGGCTCCTCCTGGATGATGGATCATCCCTGCATCTTGCCCAATGCCCTGGGTCAGAAGCAATGCTTCAAGACACAGCACATCCATGGAAAGGCAGCTTCATTTGATCGGCAACTCCCCCTCTCCGTCCCCTCATGAAGAAAAAGACAAGATGGGGAGAAATCCCTTTGGGCTGCATCGAAATAGCATTCACACATACTCCCTCACCCCCTCCATCTCCCACCCTTCCATGCATCACAGCATCATCCATACACAACCATTCTCCACTCACCCCTATCTTCTGTCTTCTCCCTTCCTTTTTCAACAAACATTCAAACATTCACCCTCTTTCCCAATGCTCCTTTTACCCCATCCATCCATCACATCCTTGGCCACCCCCTCATGTTCACTTCCTCTTCCTCTGCCTTCCACACCTCTTTTACTAATCTATCTTCACTCATTCTTTCCATCTGTCCAAACCATCCCAACACTATTTCATCCACCTTATCTCCCAACTCCTTTTCTACCCCTGCTCTCCTCCTCACTTCCCCGTTTCTCACTCTATCCAGCCTAGTAACCCTTACCATACTTCTCAGACATTTCATCTCAAACACATTTAAACTCTTCCTCTCTTATATTCCATGTTTCTGCCCCATACAGTGCTGTTGACACAATCACTCCTTCATACACAGCCATTCTCCACTCACCCCTATCTCCTGCCTTCTCCTTTCCATGCTCAACAGACATCCCCCTTTTCCTCAATGCCCTTCTCACCCCACCCATCCACCTCATCCTCAGTCAGCCACTCATGTTCACTCCCTCCATCCCACCTTCCACATCTCTTTAACTAATCTTTCTTCACTCATTCTTTCCATGTATCCAAACCATCCCAATACTCTTTCATCAACCCTATCTTCCATCTCCTTTTCCACCCTTGCTCTCCTCCTCATTTCTCACTCTATCCAACCTTTCAAGCCCCACCACATCCTTCAGATACTTCATTTCAAACACATTTAAACTTTTCCTCTCTGACTCTTAAAATCCATGTCTCTGCCCCACAATCACCCCTTCATATAATCTCCTCTTTGCATCCATTCCCAAAAGACAACTAATAATAATAATAATAATAATAATAATAAAAGCAGCTTCCCCTACCATAACCAACCTTTCCCTATCCTCTTCTGTCTATTCATATACTAAAAAGCTTCATTAAGAGAGGTAGTCAGCCACCCTCCACTCATTTGTTTCCCTTTAAAAATCTCTTAGCTTTTTGTGGATGAAGAGCCATGCCTGTCACCTACCCACTGCCTGGGTGACAAACCATGCAGCAAGACAGCTCCAAACCAGGGGCCTAAGAGCCGAAACTGGTTTACCCCCACCACTTCATTTACATGGTGACCCTCCCTCCTCATCCCCTGAGTAAATAGAGAAGAGGAAGAGAAATTCTTTCAGGCCACATCAATTTATCATCCATTCAAAACCATTCTCCTCTCACACCTATTTTCCACTCTCTTTCCTCCCAACCCAAGGCCTTCTTCATCCATCCATCCCATTACTGGTCTTTCCCTATCCTTTTCTACATTAAAAAATATCCCTAAAATACTCAACTCATCTTCCTCTTGCTGCCTTCACCTCCATTTGTATGTCCTTTAACATCTTTTACCTTCTCTCTACCTGATTGTGGGCCACCCCCACTTCTTTTACTCTTCAAACATCTTTATTCTTTTCAAAATTCTTTCAAACCTCTCAATTCACTTTATATTTGTTTTCCTTTTTGCCCTGCCTTTTTGCTTCAGTCCTCTTTCTTTCATGCCTCTATCATGCTCCCCTAGTTCTACTTTGCAACAAATATTCAAATACATACATATACATATACCAAGGCTTTTTCCCCCTTACAAGGGAGGTACCCAAAAAGGACAAGGCATAAAATCATTCCCACCCATTCCATCCCCGAAAACACTCCACACCCCTCCACCCTCCCTCCCATCTTAGCACCTCCTAGATGACGGGTCATCCCTGCACCCTGTCCACTGCCCTAGGTCAGAAGCAGTGTCGCAGGACACAGCACATCCACAGCAAGGCCGCTTCATTAAATCAGCGACCCCCCCTCTCCGTCCCCCCATATAAAGGAGAGGAAGGGGAGAAATCCCTTCGGGCTGCGTCAAAATTTTTGATCACACACACTACCTCATACCCCATTCCCCCGTCCATTCCACCTCATGCATCACAACATTTTCCATATACAACCATTCTCCATTCACCCCTGTCTTCTGTCCTCTCCCGTCCTTCCTCAACAGACATTCCCCTCTTCCCCAAAGCCCCCTTCACCCCATCCATCCATCTCATCCTAGGACGTCCCCTCATGTTCACTCCCTCCACATCTGCCTTCCATACCTCCTTTACTAGTCTTTCTTCACTCATTCTTTCCATGTGTCCAAACCATCCTAATATTCTTTCATCAACCCTATCTCCCAGCTCCCTTTCCACCCCTGTTCTCCTCCTCACCTCCTCATTTCTCACTCTATCAAGCCTAGTAACCCCCATCATACTTCTCAGACACTTCATCTCAAACACATTCAAGTTCCTTCTCTCTTCCTCTCTTATGTTCCATGTTTCTGCTCCATACAGTGCTGTTGGCACAATCACTCCTTCATACAGTCTCCTCTTAGCATCCATTCCCAAATTTCTATTCCTCATTACACTTTTTAAACCACCAAGGCATTTACTCGCTTCTCTCAATCTACATTCTACCTCCACCTTCACTCCACCTTTTCCTGCCACATTTGCACCCAAATATCTAAAACTATCCACTTCCTCCAGTTGCTCTCCCTTAATGCTCACTTCCAGATTACTGCCACTTTCACCCCTTGCTTATTTTCTGCAACCACTGGAATTATGCCTTTGGTTTTTGGCTAACTCCCTTGTACAGGGGAAAAAGCCCTTGGTATATGTATGTACCACTGCTTTTATCTCTTCATCCCACCATCTACTACCTTCTCTTCTGTTCTTTTCCATCCTCCTCATCCCACATACCATCTTTGTGCACTCTTGCACTTCCTCCTTGAAACATATCCATTCTTCCTCCACTCCTAATTCTCTTAATCATTCCCTACATCTCATACAAATACAGAAGACACTAAGCACTGCATCATACACTGCCCTCCACTAACAATCCCTTGACAAAAAACACACAATTTCTTCCCCGAGTGCCCTATGGGCCCGCCAGGTGGTCATTACTGATAACTGATTGACCCCATGCTCCTCTTGGCTTCACTTTGTATTCTCTTTTTTCATTTAATCTGCTCACCTTTAACACTTCTTTGCCTATCTCCCTTTTCTTTCCTCTCCATTTTACCTTTATTCTCAGTTTACCTCCAACCAGATCTGACAAACCTCTACTCTCTCCTGTGAAGACATACATCCAGAACTCTTTCAATTTTCTTTTTAGGTACTCCTACATAGCCCATCAACACCCTCATGACTACCCTCCCATCCCCTACACTGGCAAACATATACATGTTTTCCTCTCTTTTTGAATGCTGAATCAGTCATCATCATTTCCCTTCAATTACACATCTCAACATTTTCTCTCTATTACAGTTCCTTCCAACAAACACCATACCTCTCGACTACTCCATCTATCAGCTAATCTCCTATTCTAGCATTGTAATAACCAAATACCGCTACATTTACATTCATCCTAAAACTCTTTACATACTTGTTTATATCAATCCAAACTGCTTCCTCCTCTTCAGTTTTCTCACTACCAGAACCATATGCACTCACACAAGCCCACATTTCCCATCCCAATTTCACCTTTACCCACATTAACCTTGAAGATGTTTCCCTCCACTCCACCATGCATTTACCTATTTCATCACTCACCAACAGTGCCACTCCTTCCCTCTCTTGCCCTCACATATATAGTTTGAACAAACCTACTGGGTACTAAAAGTTATTTCTGTTGATAAAATTCTACGTTTATTTTTTTTTTATTTATTTTTTTTTAACCTTTTAATCTCTACTTCTGTGTCAACATTAACTCATGGCATACTGAATTGCAAGAGAGGTTTAATCCCCTTCAACAACTGGTAATCCTATTCTATAAGGTGCTGCCACTCTCTTCCTATTGCTTAAGTGTGCTTTGAATGGCCAACACAAAACCATAAAGGAAACATTATAACTTTGCAAAACCTACTGAAACTATTAGAAAGGAAGTGGGATGGAACATCTGCTGGAACTTAAGGAATGTTGGTGGTGGTGGCGGGGTTGGTGGGGTGGGGGCAAAATTCATTAGGAACAGGTACAGTCATAATGTATTTATTACAGGATCAACGGAAAGGACAGGTCAGGGAAACTTTAAAGAATAATATAGTGAAGGAGGAAAGCACAAATATGAGTTTCATTTGAAACTTTTTCACACACTGCTGACAACATAAGGGAAGGGAGAGGGTAGCAGTAACTCCAAAGAGGAGTTGACAAATAATGTAGCAGGAGGTGACAGGTGACAAGGCTTGAAGTATGAGTATAGCACAGAACAACAATGCTGGCTTTTCAAGATATAAACTGTTGAGTACAGAGCTAAAGAAAATGTCTAGAAAAGTAAAATTTCCTAGAACAGCAATTTGTGTACAATTCAAAAAATTATAATATTCTGCTCTAGTTTTACAAAATTTATCACAGTGCTTGCAACATGAATATAAACCACACCTGTTATTCAAATTAGCAAAATAATATACTACTTTAAAATCAATCTCACTCTTAAGCATTAATAACAGGTACCATTACGGCAAGGCAATCTCAAGTACACAAAAACTGCTTCTATTTGTGGATAGGAGCTACAAGGAGCTAAAGACAGAAGCAGCAAAGAAATGTCATAGAGAAGTCAATGAGAAGCACACAAGAGTGAGGAAGAGCTGAGTACAGAGTAGAAACTTACATGCAATAGCCCTGAGTCGTGGAAGGTTGGGGGAGCCTGGAGGAGGACTTTCAGGACTGGACGGGTTGAGGACCACACCAGACGTGGGCTGTACCGTGATGTTGTGCCGGAAATCTAGTAGTGGACAACAAGAACCATGGCATCATTAGGCTCATGCAGTCCTTCTGCAGCCTTTCAAGGGCAGTACCCATGCAAACCATCTCTTACCACTGACTACACATTATAGAAAAAAAAAAAATCCATTTACAAAATTAACTGCCACTTACAAAAATTAGATGTTGTACTAAGTATGGTGCCAAGCTAAGTTACTTTACCTATTGAGGTAATATCACACCTTTTTTAAGATACAGTGCACTGCATAGCATACAAAAAACAAGCAATACAACAAAAACTCCAATCGTGCAAATAACACATATACTGGAACAAGGTGTTCTAACCATCCTTATTCTCAATTTTTTATTTTTATTTTGTTAATGCCCTTAATCCTAACCTATATATGTTCTAATCTGTCATATGTTCACATATAACACTTCAACTTAAGCACTTCTCTCCAACCAGATGAGCCAATATCTTTTTCTACAGGTCAGCTTATGTCTGAAAACTAAGTTACTTGTATATGCAGAAATATAATCTTCAAGAACTATACATACATATACCACTGGCTTTTTCCCCTTACAAGGGAGGTAGCCAAAGTCAAATGCATAAATCCAATCCCACCCATTTCATTCCCACATACTCCATTCCCATTCACCACCCCTCCCTTCCTCCCTCTTTTCTTGGCTCCTCCTGGATGATGGGTCATCCCTGCATCTCATTGCCCTGAGTAAGGAAGCAATGTAGCAAGACAGCACATCCACTGAAAGGCAGCTTCATTTAATTGGCAAACCCCCACTTCTCTGTCCCCTCATGCAGAAAAAGAGAAGATGGGGAGAAATCCCTTCAGGCTATGTCAAAATATCATTCACACATACTCCATCACCCACCCACTCCCTTCCATGCATCACAGCATCATCCATACACAACTCACCCCATCTTCTGTCTTATCCCTTCCTTCCTCAAGACATTCCCCTCTTTCCCAATGCCCCTTTTACCCCATCCATCCATCTCATCCTTCATGAGTGGAGAATGGTTGTGTATGGATGATGCATGGAAGGGAGTGGATGGGGGTGGGGGCTGAGAGAGTATATATGAATGATATTCTGATGCAGCAGGAAGGGATTTTTCATCTTCTCTTTATTTGGATGAGGGAACTGAGAGGAGGGGTTGCCAATTAAATGAAACGGCCTTACTGTGGATGTGCTGACTTGCTACACTGCTTCTGACCCAAGGCAGTGGGCAGGATGCAGGGATGATCCATCATCCAGGAAGAGCCAAGAAAAGAGGGAGGGAAGGGTGATGAATGGGAGTGGAGTATGTGGGGATGAAATGGGTGGGAGTGGATTTATGCCTTTGACTTTGGCTACCTCCCTTGTAAAAGGAAAAAAGCCCTTGGTATATGTATGTATAATCTTTCAACTTATAGGTAGCACTTCATCATTTCTATTCTTTTTTTACTTGATATTTGTACCGGGTTAATAAAATTATTCAGTCTGATGATTTTTCAACTTCCAACAAATGTTTTCCTGGTAAATATGAGTAGATTGTTGTCCCCAACCTTTCTCCTCCTTGTATTTACTGCCCAAATCAAACATCTTTCTCCAGAATACTTTCTAATTACGTTTACAGGGACATTATAATATAACCAATCATTTGAAGACTTATCCCCCATACCCACTGACACTTATGGCAACATCATACAGATCCTAACAGCAATGACTTTCAAATTTCATCAACGTAACACAAACCCTTTTGGCAGAATCGACTTTACTATGAGTAATTATAGTAAGTGAAGCAGAAAATCATATTGCATTCAAGTTGCATTTTGGTTTGAGGCATATTACTGTGACTAAAATGAGTAAAGGTATACATATCATAGCACCATAAAATGGTAATCATAATCATAGCATAGTACAAGTATCAAAATATTAATAATAGATAAACTTAGTAGTACAGTATTACATATCTATATCAGTTAAGCAATAATAATAGTAATAAAGTATCCTGAGTTGTAGCACAGCTGGTTTCATCACAGCAGCAATGGCAGTGGTTATAGTAATGGTGGTGGATAATGGTAGGTGGTAGTGGGTGTTGGTAGGTGCTAGTAGGTGGTGAGTGGTGGGTAGTGAAGGGTTGTGATGGATGGTGAGTAATAATGGGTGACAGTGGGTGATAATGAGTAGATCAATCAATCCACTGCTCCAGGTCCATCTTGCACAAGATCCACAGCTCCCAAGTACTCGACAGCAGCCACTGTATTGGCCCACAAGTCATCCAAAGAAGAGATATTGTGTTGTTGTCTATGTAAGGCTCAAGAAGAGCAGTAGAGAATGGCTTTAATGTGATTGAATCTGTGTTACTTTGTTTTGAAGATCGATGATGGCCTGAATGCAGACATGCTAGTGCAGTTTTAGCTCATTATAGGAAAAAAAATTCTGTAGAGCTAACACCTAGAGGAGTTTGGTGGTTGGTCTTTGAGGGGCTTGTTTTATAATTTATGTGTGTATATATTTTTTGCATGGATGTGCTGTATGGTACAGACTGTTGTAGATACCTTGGAAGCATTATTAATATTTTGTATGTGTGTGTGTGTGTATATATATATATATACATATATCTATATTTTTTTTCTTCTTCTTCTGGTGGCTGTGGTTATGTATGTAATAGGATGGTTGGATGGGATTAAAGGCTCTTGTATAGAACTGTGTGCCAATCATTTTTATGCACTGTTCTATGGGGAAGACTTTGGGTGGTAGTAGGTGATGGTGGGTGGTAGGGTTGGTATTCTTGTTCCCTAGACTGTCTGGCTGAGCAGTCACATCTCCCTGAGACTGTGTGCGTGACTGTGTACATTGCAGTCTTCCACAATGTGTTGTATAGTATGGGGTGAAGTGTTACATCCTGGGTAGTTATCTGTGATTTGGTCATCCAGCCTCTTCTGATAGCTTAGAAGGGCTGGATGGTGGCCGCACTATGGCCTAGTCAGGTGGACTCTGTGATCTTGGGGGAGAGAGGATTCAGAAGGATGGATATCAGGGGGTCTGGCACGTAGTAATGTATTCTTTAAGTTTGTTGATGGAGCAGTGAGTGATGTGATTATTGGTGCACTTTTGGAGGCTGGTGCCTGGTGGCTATGGAGAAGAGAAGAGAGTATTTGTGTGTAATATAGGTATCTGGGTGTTGTTTTGATGTTTCTTGGCATGTGTGGATGTTCTGCTATATAGTGTAGTGGGTATGCTGTGTTTGTGGAGGATGCGGCAAGTGTTTGTGTGCCTTTCATATCAAGGTGATCCTTAACTTTTGTTTCATGGTGTAAATGGTCTGTAGGTGTTGTATTTGTACAGCCTGTAATTGTTTTTTGTTGTGTATGGTCTGTAGGGTGTCTGTGTGGTGATGGGTAATGGCTTAAATAATAATAGTAGTAGCAGTAGTAACAGTAGTAGGAGTACCAGTAGAAGTAATAATATAATAGTCTATCTGTACCAAGGGCTTCTTCCACCTTATAAGGGAGGTAGCCATGTCAAAGGCTACTTCCACTTTCACTCCCATCCACCACCCTTGTTTCCTTCTGATCTTAGTTCCTTGCAGATGAAGGGTCATCCCTGTCTCCTGCCCACTGCCCAGGTCAGAAGCAATGCAGCACGACACAGCATGATAATTTAGCTTTACCATTCTATCTGTAGCTCAACAAGAATGGCATAACCTGATCTTCAAATCCAAGTTTCAGGTTGAGGATGGTGGTGGGTTATGGTGGTGTTGATGGGTAATGGGCGACAGGGGTGGTGGACTGGTGTTAGTGGGTAATGGATGGTGGATGTAGTGGGTATGGATCGTGGTTGTAGTGGCTGATAGGTGGTGATGGTAGTGGGTCATGGATAATTGGTGGCAATGGTGGTGTTGGAGGGTGAGGGCAAGGGAAATCTTACATGAAAGAGAAAGTGAGGTTATAGATGGCGTGGATCAAGAACTGAAGGAAGAGAATCTGCAATAAAGATGGTGATGGTGACTGGTGGTGCTTACTACTAGAATTTATGGTAGTAATATTTGTAGAAGTTAGTATTTGTAACAGTAGTAGTGGTAATGATAGTAGTAATAGTGGTAGTAGTAATACTAGTAATCATAATAATAATAGTGGTGGTAGTAGTAGTAGTAGTAGTGGTGATGATAGTAGTAATAGTGGTAGTAGTAATACTGGTACTCGTAATAATAATAGTGGTGGTAGTGGTAGTAGTAGTAGTAGTAGTAGTAGTGAAAATTAAACCACAAAGAAACAAGTTCTTCCAACAATAATCATTCTAGATACGAGGCTGGTTCAATGACATAAAACTCTAATCATGCGGCCAAGCAAGGTTGAAGTGGTGATTAAAATGCCATCAATGTTGTGTTAACATGCATTTCTTTATTCACAAATTGGTTGGGTTCGAAACAAAGGGGGCTTACTAAGAGCCTGTGTTGCAATTTGTCAAGTGGTAAGAGGATTCTTATGAGCAACACCTGCAAGGTGAACTAAAAACACAAGGTCTGACTAGTGGCCTTGAAGTACAACCAAGTCAAACTAGTGAGCATGAAGCACAATGAGGTTAAAATGATGAGAGTGAATCACAACACGGAAAGATCAAATTAAGGCATTGATATTTAGCAAAATATCAAGAGGAGTGGTTTGCCATAATGACATCACACCAAATCTACTGAGTATTCTTGATCAAAACTATTTCTTCTTTGTTAAATATTTTGCCAAAGAATAATTTATGATTTACACTACGTTCTGTTATCTCATCTGTGATAAAAACAAAGCGCCAATTTGTAATAAATATACAATTAAATAAATGAAAACTAAGAACTTCTTTAGAACGTCTAAAGATGAAATACTGATACATTCTACCTCCCAAGCAAAGTAAAAATGTATGAATAAAATTCATATATATACATATGTATACATGTGCAATATACATACATATACATATATGTAATGATAAAAATTATACATGCTAAAACCATGTCCTATGAACAATGAATAGAATCCACAAGAAAAATTAATTCAAGACCACAACCACAAACGTATCCCAACCCACACACACATGTATGCACACAGAGAGAAAACATTTATCTACATCAAGTGAGAGGGCACAGCACAAACAACTAAGCATCACAAATCTACAATACCAATGGCCACTATTTCATGGTTGTCGACTATACTAGAAGTACAACAAAAGAACACACATTGCACTTCGAGCTACACACGCCAACCACAATGGGCACATCACCAAATCTTGCCAGCTTAAAAGGTCCGTTGATTTACGCTATTTTTTACGGAAGAACCTACCAGAAGGTGCTGATATCTGATGTGTTCCTTTCTCCTTGTTAAGCAGCTTTTTCCTGAATTTTCCTTTGCGCTTTTTCGGGGTGGGTTTGGAACTTTGCTCATTGAACATAAGGGAAAGTTCTCGCTTTAGAAGATCCATCTCTCTGTTGTTGAGCTCTTCTTCTCTTTTTTTAAGATGCTCCTCCATTTGTTTTTGATGCTTCTGTGCTCTAACTAGTTCTTCTTCTCTACTTCTGAGTTCCTGAAAGTTATAACCATATTACTGTCAAAATTACACAATTTCTTTACATACCAATGGCCTGGGGAGAGGGAGGGAGGGAGAGAGAGAGGGAGGGAGAGAGAAAGAGAGGAGAGAGAAGAGACAGGATAGAAAGAGAGGAGAGAGAAAGAGGAGAGAGAGAGAGAGAGAGAGAGAGAGAGAGAGAGAGAGAGAGAGAGAGAGAGAGAGAGAGAGAGAGAGAGGAGAGAGAGAGAGAGAGAGGAGAGAGAGAAGAGAGAAAGGATAGAGAGGAGAGGAGTGAGAGAGAATATTTCTTCTTTCTATTTCTGTTCTGATAAAACCAAATAAATAAATCAGCCCAAAAGACATCTCTACCTCTTGCCAAAACCCTCCAGCATATCTGCTTTACTATGAAATAAATATGTAAATAAATAAATAAAACCTGTAGCTGAACAGAGAATTCAATCCATTCTGTTAACAAACAATTAAACTAAGGTTATATATTTTTCATTCTTTCAAGTTATATGGTATTCCCTACAAAGCATACATATATACATACATATACCAAGGGCCCTTTCCCCTTTACCAGGAAGGTAGCCAAAGTCAAGTCATAATTCGACTCCCATAACCCCCCCCACCACCACCACCACCCCAATCTTGGCTCCTGCATCTTGACCATTGTCCTGGGTCACAAGCAATGCAACAAACCACAGCACATCCACAGCAAGACTTCTTTATTTAATTGGTGACCCCCTTCTCTGTCCCCTCAAGCAGAAACACTGAAGATGGGCAGAAATCTCTTTGGGCAGCATCAAAATATCATTCACACAACCCCTCCCTTCTATTCATCACAATATCATCCATACATAGCCATTCTCCATTCACCCCTATCTTCTGCCTTCTCTCTTCCTTCCTCAAAAGACATCCTTCTCTTGCTCAACACACACCCCTTTCATCCCATCCATCCATCTCATCCCCTGGTTGCTCCCTCACATTCACTCCATCCACCTCTGCTTTCCACACTTCTTTTACTAATCTTTCCTCACTCATTCTTTCCATGTGTCCAAACCATCCCAATACTCTTTCATCAACCCTATCTCCCAACTCCCTTTCCACCCTGGCTCTCATCCTCACCTCCTCATTTCTCACTATATCCAGTCTCATAACCCCTATCATACTTTTCAGGCACCTCATCTCAAACACATTCAAACTTCTCCTCTCTTATGTTCCATGTTTCTATCCCATACAGTGCTGTCAGCACAATCACTCCTTCACACACAAGAAATTAATAAGAAAATTAGAATCAATAGGTGGCATCGCAGGTAAATTATTAGAATGGATGGAAGATTTCCTGACTGGGAGAAAAATGAGAGTAGTAATTAGAGACAAATACTCGAAATGGGAAGAAATAATAAGTGGTGTTCCACAAGAGTCAGTACTGGCTCCAATTATGTTTGCAATATACATAAACGATATGGATGAAGGAGTTGAATGTTATATAAATTTCTTCACGGATGATGCAAAAATATTAGAGAGTAATAACAGAAGAGGACTGTGATTCATTACAATCAGACCTGGACAAAATCTGGAAATGGACTCAAAAAGTGGGAAGTGAACTTCAATATCATGAAGTGTAGCATAATGGAGTTTGGAAAAATCAAAAATAGAATGTCAAAAAATTATAAAATTGGCAAAGAAGAAATAAAAAAGTGCACTCGGAAAGGGACTTTGGAGTATTAATCAGCAAAGACATGACACCGGATAAACATATAAACAAAACAGTTGGTGAAGCCTACAACCTATTAAGGTCAATGAAAGTGGTATTTGACTACTTGGATGAAGAAATTATTTTAAAAAAATATTAGTAACATAAATTAGACCAAAGCTGGAATATGCAGCGACACTATGGACACCCAGTACTAAAAAGAATATAAGGAAACTAGAAAGAATAAAGAGAGCAACAACAAAGTGGGCACCAGCTCTTTCCAATTTAACATATGAACAAAGATTATCGAAATTGGAACTACTAACATTAGAGCAGAGAAGAGAAAGAGGTGATCTAATGACTATATATAGAATCATGAAAGGAATGGAAATCCTTGACAGGAATGATTTACTAAAAAATTACAATGGAAAAACAAGAGGTCATGAAAAGAAACTCAAAAAGGATAACTACTGAAGAGATCGGAAAAAGAATAGCTTCCCACACTGAGTGGGATATATGAAATAACTTAGATAAAGAAACAGTGTGTGCAAACACTATTCAAGATTTTAAGAAAAAACTTGATGCTGAAAGATACAAAGACGGGTCGCTATGAGCATAGCTCCCTTCCCGTGTAATACAACTAGGTAAATACACAATCTCCTCTTAGCATCCATTACCAAATATCTATTTCTCATCACTTTTTTAATCCCCCAAGGCTTGCTTCTCTCAACCTACATTCTACCTCCACCTCCACGCCTCCCTTTCCTGCCACATTTGCACCCAAAGAAGTGGATAGTTTTCTATTCACTTCCTCCAGTCTCTCTCCCTTAATACTTCCAATTTCCTTCCACATTCTCCCCTTGTACATCCCATCATTTTACTTTTACCCACATTTGTCTTCAACTTCCTTCTTTCACACACCTTCACAAACTCTGTCACTAACTTCCTTAGTCCCTCCTCTGATCCTGCTATAACTGCAGTGTCATCAGCAAATAACTGGCTTATCTCCTACTTTTCTCCATTTTCTTTAACAATCTTCAATCCCCGACCCATTACCCTTGTATTTATCTCTCGCACCACCCCATCCATGTTTAAATTGAACAGCCAAGGCAACATAACACATCCCTGGCGAAGTCCCACATCTACTTCAAACCACTGACTCTCTCCATTTCTGATTCTAACACAGGCTCTACTACTCTCATAAAAAATAGACTGCTCTTAACAGCTTTCCTTCTATCCCATATATCTGCAATACCTCACACAGTGCCTTCATGCCTACCCTGTCTAAGCCTTTTCCAAATCCATAAAGGCCCCCAAAAAATCCTTAAGTTTTCCTAAGGTTTTCTCACATATCTGCCTTACCACAAAAATCTGATCCACACAACCCCTACTTGTCCTAAACCCACACTGTTCCTCACCAATTACTCCCTCTGTTCCTCTCCTAATACTCTCAATCAAAAGCCATCCCAACTACACTTAACAAACTGATCCCTCTAAAACTACTATACTCGCACTTGTCCCCTTTTCCCTTGTAAAAGGGAACTATACATGCATTCCTCCACTCCTCCGACACTCTACCCTCTTTTTAAACAAATATTAAACAAGCTCACAAGCCAGTCCATAACTGTTGTAGCATGCATATACAGTATACTGTATACCAGTGGCCTTCTCTCTCTTGTACAGGGCTGGCCATTTCAAAGCATACCTTGTCTCTTTGTGGAAGAAAAATACAAAAAGGAGGTTCCCAGTCCTTTCACTCTATCCCATCTAGTCACCTTCTACAATGTGCATAGGAACATGGCGGCTATACTCTTATCCCAGCAGAAACAAGGCCTACATACATTCCCCTTATAGAAAGGACGGCCAAATCAAAGCATGTACCCATCCACCCACCCACCCATCCAAACCCATTCATCAACCCTTCATTCTCAGTACCCTATAGAGGGTCATCTCAGTCCCCCAACAACACTGCTCAGGTCAAAGTCAATGCAGTACAACAAAGCACCTCCACAGCAGGGCCCCACAGCCAGAGCTGACTTACACACTACTTCATTATATGGCAACCCCCCTCCCTCGTCCCTTTGCAATAACTTACATGCTAGACAATAGGAAATAGAGAGAACTAAAAAATGGCTTAGCATCCTTGCAAGAGTGGAGATTTGCTATATGACTCTGTTCCTTGGTGACATCACCAAAACCTTTAACAGTAATGACTGCATACATCTATGCAGTCAATACCCATAAATACAGATAGCTTTTAGTGGTTATCAAGTTAGTACTTACAGAAGACTTACTACATACTTAACACAATATATCTCATAAATCTTACCTTTTCTCTCATCCTGATCTCATTAACCTTTTCTTCTATTTCCATCTTCCATCTGCCCTGCATGGTATGGAAACTCTCATGTGGAGTTTGGATGAAATTGGATCTACTGATCTCATTGAGCTTCTGCAGGATAACATCGAAGTTGGGTCGTGAATGGATGTCAAGTTCCCAACATTCTGTGAAGTGAATGAATGCCGGAAAGTATGAAAACAAATGCAAAGTCAAGCAACATATATGTTCTTTTTCTAACTTGGGCCAACGACAGTTACCTGCATGTGGTAGTCTTGCAAGAGGAACATCAAAGATAAACATATACCAAACACTTGTCTTCAAAACCCACTAACACTCTCATCTCATTTCTGTCTGAAGATGAAGCCCCCGGGGCTGACACCCTGTCTATGGAGCTGGCCCAGGATCTCTCTTTATCAACTTTGTAGCGAGAGAAACTATTAATAATCAAGCACTGTAACTTGCAGTAGGAAAATCTATCTATATACCAAGAATTTTTTTCCCCTTATAAGGGAAGAAGGCAAGTCAAAGGCAAGTACCTAATCTCACCCATTCTACTCCCATCCACCACCCCTTCTTCCCTCTCATCTTAGCTCCACATGGATGACAGGTCATCCCTGTATCCCCCCCACTGCCCTGGGTCAGAAGCAGTGTAGCAAGAGACAGTACAACCACAGTAAGGCAGCTTCACTTATTCAGTTACCCCCACCTCTCCATCCCCTTATGCAATAAAAAGAGAAGACAGAAATCCCTTTGGGCTGTATTAAAATATCATTTACACATAAAATAAAACAGGCATACCATAAACAACTTTTTTATTCACATTTGTTTTCACCAAAAATAAATTATCAATATTTATTCTTTCAATCTCTGTGCCCTCAAAACTGGTTCCAGAAATTCCAAGACCCACAGAAAAAACCCATCACTGTACTGCATATCATTTGCAATGTGAACATCAGTCTTGACATATTATAAGAAGCTGAATCTGTCATCATGGTAATCATATTATGAATTACAAAATTCATAACCCACTTTTACTTTTAATATATATTCTAATCATGATACATAATAATCTACCTAATTAAAATTATATATTTTATATTTTTGTTCTGGTTGATACCAAATTTAGCTGAGGAGCAAATTTCCACCAAAACATGGTCCACATTGATCAAGACAATGTTTGACCTGGTATGCCCCTATGATAAAATTGGTATTAGCCAAGAAAAAAAAAATATATACAAGCACATGCACACACACACACTGAAGATACAAAGTAAACATTCTAATCAAACTTACTTTCCATAAGATCTCTCCATATGGCTGGGCATGTAGTAGGAATGTGTAGCCGTAACTTGTTCATAGCAACTCCATATGCAATGGCCAAGGCATCAATCCCTTTGTAAGGTATCTCTCCAGTCAGAAGTTCCCAAAGTACCACACCATAACTGTTCAAATAACATGAATTTTATCAATTTAATTTGTGACTATACATTATCATGACAACATTTAATAAACAAATAACAAGCCACATGGAAAGAATAAAAGATTTAACATCACAATCAAACGATAAGAGTAATTCAAAAACGAAACTAGAAGTGTGAGTTTGACAAACTGATTGGGTATTATGAAAAGTTAAAGAAGAGGGACATATATTAAAGATCAATTTGAGAAAAGGTAACATGAAGGCCATGGGAAACAAAGAAAATATCTGAGATCAATGAAGAAGAGAAAAGGGGGATAAAGATACATGAAGAGGAAAAATTCCAGTTTAATACGACATTGGAATAACAAAAGAGAGAACAGGAGAAGGATGGAAAAGGAGGTGAAAAATGCTGAGAAGAGAGGTAGTACGTAAACATACATTGTATTACTACAGTTGCATAGAAAGTGTATCATCTATCAGCAAGAAAAAATAAACAAAAGTCAGAAAGTAACGGGAATTATAATAATTGTGGACAATGAGGAAGACATACATGAGAAAACAGAAGCAGTATTTATGCAGATATTTAGGTCATTAGGCAGTTATGTACAAGAAAATAAAGTTTGAATCACAAAGTACATTGACTAACTAAAAGGACATCAAAAGAAGCAAGCAAAGACAAATTCAAGGTAAAGGAGAGAAAACAAGAAAACTGGGGGAGGATGAGAAAAGGACAGAACAAATGATAGTTTTATTGTGAAGTGATAGATCAAAAGATAAGGAAGTGGTACTGAAGTAAAGATCCTGAGGAAAAGGAAAGAAGCAATGAACTAAGAGGATTAGAAATAGCTTGCACTTACATACAGACTGACTTCAGCAAAATTAGTGATAAATGACTATTCAAAAGAGAACAAACAGATATAATGTACGTTGTTGATACCAAGCTCAATGGAAATATCTATACAGTATTCAGGTGGATGGAAGAGCAGTACAAATGAGAGGAAGATTGATGACAGTGGCTAAAAACAAAAAACAAAACAAAAAAACATAAGAGTGGAATAAGCGGTAAGAGTAGAGGGAATGGCCAAGATAATGAATACGAGAATTGTAATAAAGGGCAGTGGAAGAATAGCCTTCACAGTGACACATATATCAAAAGGACCAAATTGTGTAGGTACTCATCATCCTTAGGTTAAAACACTGGAAACTGAGAGCCAATAGATGATAAGTACAATGCAGTCTTTGTTAAAGTACGAAAGTTTCAGAACTCACCTCCACACGTCAGAGGCTTTAGAAAAAGTCGAATCTCTGATAACTTCTGGCGCCATCCAGGCATATGTGCCAGCAGCAGACATACGAGTCGTCTTCGAAACTTCCCTTGCCAACCCAAAATCGGTGATCTTCAAGGTCTTGTTGTGTAATTCTCCAGACTCTAGACATTCACTCAGAAGAACTGTAAAAAGAATATATAAATAAATAAATACAATAATTGAATAAATAATAATAATAATAATAATAATAATAATAATAATAATACTGGGTTATACAAAGGTCATTCTTTCTATCCCATATTATCATTTTTTTCCTGGTTTCCTTAGGAGCCCTGCATCATCCTGAAATCAAGCAGCGACCACCAACCAGATCTAAAGATTATTTGATGAAAACCCCACACCCACCAAGATTTACTCTTAAATGCAAACACACACACATCTTTCGTAACGCTTATTACACTCACATCCATTTCAATTTTCTGGTTTTCCACATTAAAATAAACTATACAAACTTCATAAAATAATGAAAAACATAACCTGGAAACTTACAACCTAGATATGATGCCATCCCACACTCCATTTTACTGGTTCTGAGAAAGTGTGAGTTGTTTCTATGACAACAGCTGTCATACAAATGATCCACACTTTTATCAGCTCCACTTAAAGCATCAAGTTAAATCTTCCATTTATGCTTTGCTTTGCATAACAAGAGATGTAGAATGAATGGTAAAATCATGGAAAATGTAAAGACAGACAGACACAAGACATGGAGTGAGCATAACTTTTCCTGTAAAACTCAACAACACCACACTCCCTCCAATACAAAGAGAAACACAAGGAGACAGGAATGAGAAAGGGAGAAAGAGAAAACAAGAAGGCAAACAAAATGCAAAAGGGGGTTGGTCATGCAAACCAGAGGGAGAGGAAATACAAAAGGGTGATGGTGAGGGGGAGGGGGAGGGGGAGGGGAGGAAGGGCAGGTGGACTAGGTGGGGTGAGGTGGGGAGTGGGTAAGGAGGGGACGGGAAAGGAAGGGAGCAGAAGTGACGGGAGGGGAAAGAAAGGGTGGGAAAATAGGGGGACAGGAAAGGAGGGACAGGAAAGGAGGGACAGGAAAGGAGGGGAGGGGAAAGGTGGGGAGAGGAGGGGAGGGGAGGGGAGTGGAGGTGAAGGGAGGGGAGGGGAGTGGAGGTGAAGGGAGGGGAGGGGAAAGGAAGGGAAAGGAGGGGAGAGGAGGGGAGGGGAGAGGAGGGGAGGGGAGGGGAGGGGAGGGGAGAGGAGGGGAGGGGAGGGGAGAGGAGGGGAGGGGAGGGGAGGGGAGGGGAGGGGAGAGGAGGGGAGGGGAAAGGAGAGGAGGGGAGGGGAAAGGAGAGGAGGGGAGGGGAAGGATGGGGAAAGGAGGGGCGAGGAGGGGAGGGGAAGGATGGGGAAAGGAGGGGCGAGGAGGGGAGGGGAGGAGAAGGCTGGGAAATAGGAAAAATGGAGGGGAATGAGGGCATGTCAGTGGAATCAAGGAGAGGGTGCGAACAATGAGGAAATGAGAAGAGGGGAAGTGACGGGGAGTGAGGAGGGGAGGGGAACGAGGAGGGGAGTGAGGATGAGGAGGGGGGTGAGGATGAGGAGGGGAGTGAGGAGGGGGAGGGGAGTGAGGAGGGGGAGGGGAGTGAGGAGGGGGAGGGGAGTGAGGAGGGGGAGGGGAGTGAGGAGGGGGAGGGGAGTGAGGAGGGGGAGGGGAGTGAGGAGGGGGAGGGGAGTGAGGAGGGGGAGGGGAGTGAGGAGGGGGAGGGGAGTGAGGAGGGGGAGGGGAGTGAGGAGGGGGAGGGGAGTGAGGAGGGGGAGGGGAGTGAGGAAGAGGAAGGGAGTGAGGAGGGGGAGGGGAGGGAAAAGGGAGGGGAATGATGAGGGGAAGGGAAAGGGGAAGGGGAGGAGGGGATGGGAATGAGGAGGAGGATGGGAAGGGGAGGAGGGGATGGGAATGAGGAGGAGGATGGGAAGGGGAGGAGGGGATGGGAATGAGGAGGAGGATGGGAAGGGGAGTGAGGAGGAGGAGGAGGAGGAGGAGGAGGAGGAGGATGGGCGGGGGAGTGCGAAGGACGATAGAGGCGTGAGGAGGAGGTGGATGGGGAGGGGAGTGAGGAGGATGGGGAGGGGAGTGAGGAGGAGGATGGGGAGGGGAGTGAGGAGGAGGAGGATGGGGAGGGGAGTGAGGAGGAGGAGGAGGGGGAGGGGAGTGAGGAGGAGGAGGATGGGGAGGGGAGTGAGGAGGAGGAGGATGGGGAGGGGAGTGAGGAGGAGGATAGGGAGGGGAGTGAGGAGGAGGAGGATGGGGAGGGGAGTGAGGAGGAGGAGGATGGGGAGGGGAGTGAGGAGGAGGAGGATGGGGAGGGGAATGAGGAGGAGGATGGGGAGGGGAATGAGGGGGAGGGGAATGAGGAGGAGGAGAATGGGGAGGGGAATGAGGAGGAGGATGGGGAGGGGAGTGGTAGGACGAGGAGAAGGAGGGTAGGAAGGGGAGTGAGGAGAAGGAGGATGGGGAGGGGAGTGAGAAGGAGGAGGATGGGGAGGGGAGTGAGAAGGAGGAGGATGGGGAGGGGAATGAGGAGGAGGAGGAGGAAAATAAGGAGAGGAGTGAGGAAGGGGAGGAGGAAGAGGAGGAGAAGAGGATGGGAAGGGGAGTGAGGATGAGGAGTATGGGGAACGAAAAGAGAAGAGAGGGATGAGGAGAGGAAGAGAAATAAGAAGAAGAGGGGAGGGAAATGGAAGGGGAGGAGTTGGGACGGGAGGAGCGAGGAGAAAGCAGAGGTGAGAAGAGGGGTGAGGAGGGAAGACGAGGAAAAGGGAGAGAAAGGTAGGGGAGGGGAGGGGGGAAGAGAGGAGGGGAGAGGGGCGTGGTGATGGAGGCAGACAGCCGAGGGGAAGTGAAAGAAGAAGACGAAGACGAGGACGAAGAAGAAGGAGCCCAGCCCGTAATGGACCATTAACTTCTCAGACGCCGGGGCGCACTGTCTAGCTCTTGCTGTGGCGAACACACAAACACACACACACACACACTCCTCGTGCAACCCAGCCTTCTAATCAGAACTTACCTAACATCTTAATTACATAATCCATTATTTCCCATGTTTAGTATCAAATAATTTATTTATTCATTTATTTATCTATTTAACTATTTATCTATTTACTTATCTATTTGCTGAGGGGATCGGGTGGGGCCATCGTCAGGTTTTCACATATAACTGTTGTATGCTCAAACGAATTTGTTTGATCGGAAACGAACGCACACGACATCGCAAATATCAACCTTATCTCCTCTGAGCATAAGGTTCACAACACCAGACTGCGGTGTTGCGTGTTCTCAGCGTCGCCCTGCATTTCCACTTGTGCATACAACCCAGATGTATTGTCAAGTGAATTTCTCATTTGCATTTGAACAATAGGTGAGTGAAACAACGAAATATACTAATTTTCAATCTACGCTTGGGTTTTAAAAAAAGAGACCGTTGGTGTCGCCGTCCCGTCTTGAAATTCAAATGTGACCAAATTCAGCATAATTACACTAAATCTATAATATTTCTCCATGAAATAATACTGTATTAATAAAAAATATATAATAGAAACCGAAAGTATTAAGAGGGAAACAAGATTTAGCAATATATTTTGCCAATCTAGCATAATTTCAACTACTGTGACTGTCTAGCATACTCCCGCACGCAATACGACTCTGCCAATCAGGGGAGTTCACGAGAAAGGTGGGCGGAGCTTCGTTGCATGCCAAACAAAATTCAATGTTGTTCTTAAATGATTTCATCCTTAACTTTATTACCATTATCAATAATAATTATTATTTCTATTATCATCAATATTACTACCATTTTCATTATGATAGATGTTATTGTTGCTATTAAATTTTTAAATTATCATCGTTATTATAATTACTATTATCATTAATCTTAATCGTTATCTTTATCATTAATGTTATCATTACGGTTACCTTTATTGTTATCTTTACCAATATCATTACCGTTATCACTGTTATCGTTACCGTTATTATACTTGTCAATTTTCGCTTATCTGTACCGTCAATTATAATTACCGTTACGATTATAACAGTTATCATTACCGTTATCTTTATTATAATTAATATTCATTAGCACCATTTATCACTATTATTACCTTTTATATAATTTATAATTAGTACTTTTATCATTGCTGCTGCTCCTTAGGAGGTAACAAACGTTGAAATGGAGAGGAAGTGGGGAGAAGAGGAAAGTCTGAAAGGTAGCCCCTTACTCCCTAAAAGCTCAAAACCTTTCTCGTTTAGACCGTTGGTGTGTCGCCAGGCGATTTTATCTAGCTAGGGGGAAAGCCCTTTACTGTCCTTGGGTTCACCAAACAGTAAAGCAAACACCAAATCACGTGCGGCAGCATACAAAAGACGATGGTTTGGACAACGACATTCGCGAAAATAAAACCCCATCAATCGCAAACGGTTATGACGTCATGTCGACGATACAGCGAGCAGTTGGATATTGCTAGTCTACGGTACCTCACAGCTTCGTTTCACTCGTGACTACCAAACTGACGACGGAGTACATGCACTTTGATTTGATAATTCTGGTCACCTTTAACTTTAATATCGCCCTTAAACATCTTCGCCAACTCTATCACTCCACCAAGGAAAGGAACGCTGGCCATTGTTGACAAAATGCTTCCACATAATTATGTGATATGAAACATTCAAATGTTCACTCATCCTGTTCCTCCATCCCACACAACCGAGGTGGTGAAGGAGGAGGGCGGAGGAAGGGAGGGCTGAGGAGGAGGAGGAGAGAGGAGTAAAAGGTAAAGAAGGAGAAGGACGAGGAGACTGAGGAGACTGAGGAGGAGGAGGAGGAGGAGGAGGAGGAGGAGTAGGGGAGGGGTCAGAAGATGAACAGGCGGAGGAGAAGGAGGAGGAGGAGTAGGAGAGTGGTCAGAAGAGGAGGAGGAGGAGGAGAAGGAGAGGGAAGAGGAGAAGGAGATGGCAGAGAAAGGGGAGGAGACAGAAGAAGAGAGGATAGAGAAGGAGGAGGAGGGACAAAGGAGTAGGAGAGGACAGTGAAGGACGAGAGGGCTGACAAGGAGGAGAGGGCTGAGGAGGAGGAGGAGGCGCAGGAGGAGAGGGAAGAGGGGACAGAGAAAGGAGAGGAGACAGAAGAAGAGAGGATACAGAAGGAGGAGGAGGGACAAAGGAGTAGGAGAGGACAGTGAAGGAGGAGTGGGCTGAGGAGGAGGAGGAGGAGAGGGTAGATGGAGAAGGCAGAGGAGGAAAGGGTAGAGGAGGAGGAGGAAGATACAGGGGAAAGGGTAGAGGAGGAGGAGGAAGAGACAGGGGAGAGGGTACAGGAGGAGGAGGAGACAGAGGAGGAGATGGCAGAGGAGGAGGAGGAGACAGGAGATGGAAGAGGAGGAGGAGAAGGAGGAGGAGAGGGTAGAGAAGTAGGAATACAGGGAGAGGGTAGAGAAGTAGGAATACAGGGAGACTGTAGAGAAGGAGTAGTAGAGGGAGGAGCAGACATTGGAGGAAGAAAAGATGGAGGAGATGGAGGAGGAGATGGAGGAGGAGGGGAGGAGGTGGCAGTAGCTGTCTGTTTACAGCTCTTTGTGAAAAAATGTGGGCACCTTTAAATGGGGGGGGGGAAATCCCATGAGCATTGCTCCTTTCCTGCGTACTACAATTAAGTAAATACAGATCTTGGGGAAACCGTTTCCTTTTGTTCAACTCCATCATCTCCATCAAGTGATGCAATCCTGAAGGGCTAACACTATCACTCACTCACTCTCTCACTCGCCTATATTGCCAACTTGCCAGATTACATTTACCTAGTTGGCCTGTATGTGCATTTTACATAACGTACACCCTTGTATATTATATACAAGTAACTAAGAACTGTAGCTAGTTAAGTAACATATTGTAAAAAGAAATGTGTATTAATACAATATGCCATATTGTATCTTATTATTTATGAATATGTTATGTCAATGTGAATACAAAGCTTAGGCATATGGGTTGAAACTTGAAATTTGTTGACCATGAGTTGATGTTGCTATGAAATGTAAACAAGTCTGTGATGCTGAAGGGAAAATGGTCAAATTGACTTTATAAGGAATGTGGATAGGTGGTAAAGGGAACACAGGCTGAGTGCAATACTTTTGTTCCAAACTAGTTTTGCCTGAAGAAGCCACTCAGGTGAAACTAATTAGGAACAAAAGTGTTTCCCTCTGCCCATGTTCCATTACCACTTATCCACATTCGTCACAATGTTCACACATTTATAAGGAATTTATTAAGTGGAAGGAGTTGGACTAAAAGAAAAATGAAAATGAAGCAAAGAGCAGAAACGTGTACATCAAGAACAGATGGACTTACAACATGTGAAAAAGTGTAATGAATATAGCGAGAGAGAAAAAAAAAATAAAAAAAAATAAAAAAAAAAATAAATAAAAAAGCATGGATGCCTTTTTAAGTGCAAGTCTACCCAGTGTTCCAGAAACCTGTGCAGTATCCCATCACTCTTTTTAGAAGAAAAGGTAAGAAAAGATCATCCTTTTCTTTCATGAAAAATAATCTACAAAAGAAGATATGGAGACGGCTTAACCTTCAATGTCCAGGTTTTCTACCTATGTTTGCAATATTCTGTTTAGTGCTGCTGAACATGAAAAACTCATATCCATGCTTCCATGGTCAATTCATCCATTGCCCCAGGTTCTTCTTGCAGGAGATCCATGGCTTCCAGATAGCTTCCGGACTAGCCCACAAATCACTCAAAGAGGAAATATTGTGTTGTTGCCTAAATAGGGTTAGGGTGAGGCATTAATGAGGTGTGCCATCTTCTGTATGATGGTTGCATTTGGGGTGGTTTGCTTGTGTTGATACTTAGTGCTGGACGGTGAGACCTTAATAGTGTGGCTCTTGTTTCTCTATCAAGAAATTTTTCTGTGGGGCTAATGTCTGGAAAGGTCCAATGGAGTAAAGTGTTTGGTGCAGTCTTGGAAAGCTTTATTTTTTTATTCTCTCTCTCTCTCTCTCTCTCTCTCCTGTGACTCAAGTGTGAATGCATTTTTGTACAGACATGTTGTGATGCAGGTTAGGCTGTTGTGACAGTTTGAGGAGTATGATGCTTGTGAAGTTTTTTGTTGTGTTCAATTGGTTGTGCTTGTGTGAGGTAGGGTTGAAGGCCCTTGTACTGAAGAGTGTTCCTAGTATATTCATGTGATATCATATGACATTCTATGGGGAAGATTTCTATTTCTATGTGCAACTGTTGTGCTGGAGTAGTTTTGATACATCCTGTTATTTTTCTCAATGTTTTATGCTGGTGGTGTCATTGGAAGTGTGCAGGTCTTGTATCTTCCTAGTTGCAGGTTTGAGTCCTTCACTTCTCTTCAATTTCCAGCAAAGAATGTTACTTGTTCAAACAGTCAAAGCACATAAGACAAAGGTGACAGCTTTTGCCACAGTTTCATATTAAATACAAGTTAAATTAATCTGAACAAAAAATTAATAAAATACTGAATGAAAAAAAGGAAAACAGAACATTGGAAAAAAAAAAAAAGTAGAGCACAATAAAAACTACAAATAATGGAAGATCAACCAACCATCAACCCACTGAAGCCCGTTGAGCAATTCTGAGTGGAATCCCATCACAAACACAATGCTGCAACAAACACCCCTACTAAATAAGCTTCAAGCCCACAATTCCCATAAACAGGGAGATAATCAATAACAAACACGATAAAACCAGACACAGATGGTACACTACCCTTCTCCAAAGGACACAGAAAATGCAATAATACAACTACACAGATGGCCCAAATGTGATATCAAACTACCATCTAAAACAAGTGGGCCCAGTACCAATACATGTCCAGATAGATATCTTCAGCCACTCCTGGATGTACAATGAAATCACAATGATCTAGAAAATAGAGTACACATAATTCCCATCCTAAAATTGAACAAACTGACTGGAAACCCAGCATCATACAGACCTGTCTCATTCTTATCCACCATGCCCAAGATTATGGAAAGACTGCTCTAGGAATTAAATTAATTACCCACCTCCCCATATCATTATGAATTCAAAGACAGCACTTCCATCAACACACTGCTCACAAACATAACTCAACAAGTGCTGATAAGCTTCACTTCAACATGAAAATGCCACTAGACTCAACATTAATGGATTCTTGACATGAAGACACAACAAATTTTGTATAAACCCTAGACATACTCTGTTTAAGGAAATAAATTAGAGATGGACATTCACAACATATGCAAGAAATTGCTGACAAACTCCTTCAGTGACAGAGGGTGCAAAGTATCTCAGATCATCTATGTACTGCAGACTAAAAGATTGTATAATGGATTCCCACAAGGAACAAAAATGTCACCTTCAATGTTCAACCTCTTCATGAGTGACTCCCTCCCCACACGCAATCCAGAGAGAGAGAGAAAAAAAAAAAAAAAAAAAAATCACCAAACAATCACAGCATACCACAGCAATTACAAAACAGCTGCAAAAAAAATATGCAAACATAACTAGACAAACTGGAACTGTGGCTGAAACAAGACAGAGTGCAGCTTCCCCCACAAAGAATCAGTAACAATGCTCACCCCAGACAATCACAAATCGATAAACTTCCACCATTTAATTGAATGTCCAGCTTCAACCATCAGATAAAAACCCAATAATCCTAAGTCTCACTTTTGATATATGTCCTTCACTTTACACATCAAGGAACCGACAGTGAAAACAAACAAAAAATTAACCACACTAACGAACCATATGCTCAGAAAATAAAATCATTCCCACTGAACAACACATGAAAATGTTCTATGTAAGACCCTTCAAATTCAGCCACCCTTTCTACCATATTACAGGAAAACAACCAGTTGAACAACTAAAAACAAACCCAGTATCATACAGCCCAAGCATCTTCAATAACTTGCCACTTGTACCTCATAACACAACTATACAGACACCTTTCTTCCTGACCAACTAAATAAACAGGTGATATATAATGTAACACACAACAACATTGCAGACTCTCCACAAGGATACAAGTGCCAATATACTATAGTCCATAACAACATCAGCCCAACTAAGAAACCCTCCCACAAGCATGAACTACAATGGCATGACTGTGTTCAGGTCATCATCCAACACTGCCAGTGCCATCACAGAATACTATCTAGACTCAGATTACCCCAGATGCAATCACCTACATACATAGGACAGAACACCTCCTTCTATACTGCCCTTTTCACCAAAAATGAGATGATTCCACTTTCCCCTTCCAGGCAGGGATGGCCAGCCCCTTTTTCCTTCCAGAAAGAATGGTAATGGCCTGCCAAACAAAATAAAGCACCATATGCAACCTAATTTAACAGTTTACATGCTATTCACAATTCCAATTTTTTGACAACAACACCTCCCTAGCAGAAATTATTTTTACACTTTTTCAAAATAATTTTAATTCTAGCATGTTTTATTCCCACCTAACTATTTATTGGACCAGTGAGATTTTATCATATATATACAGTATATATATATATATATATACAGTATATATATATATATATATATATATATATATATATCATATATATACAGTATATATATATATATATATATATATACATACATATACCAGGGCTTTTTGCCCCTTACAAGGGAGGTAGCCAAAAAGGACAAGGCATAAATCCATTCCCACCCATTCCATCCCCGAAAACACTCCACACCCCTCCACCCTCCCTCCCATCTTAGCACCTCCTAGATGACGGGTCATCCCTGCACCCTGTCCACTGCCCTGGGCCAGAAGCAGTGTCGCAGGACACAGCACATCCACAGCAAGGCCACTTCATATATATATAAGGCTGCCAGACAAGTGAGACCCAACCCAAAGGTCTTCTTTCG
Organism: Oratosquilla oratoria; assembly: GCF_046742065.1. Lineage (NCBI taxonomy): Eukaryota > Metazoa > Arthropoda > Malacostraca > Stomatopoda > Squillidae > Oratosquilla > Oratosquilla oratoria. The sequence continues at coordinate 51,350,564 of NC_134797.1, read as the reverse complement.
TCTCTAAAGAACAAAAAATAAGGAAATAATAGGCCCAATTAAAAACAACGAAGATGTCATGATAAATATGGAGGGAAAAATAAACAAGGCATTTAACAAATATTTTCTCACATTGTTTACAAAGAAGCAGTTAGATATGGTACCTGACTGTGGCCCAATTTTCAATGGGGATGAAGGAATTAGACTTATGCCATCATTAGTAAGGTAGAAGTTGTCAAACAGATTGATAGACTTAAAGTTACAAAATCCATGGGTCCAGGCAAAAATTTGAGTGCTTAAAGAGTGCAAATTTGAAATCTGCGACCAGTTAACAGAAATATTTAACAAGTCAGAAGACACTGGTTTTGTGCCTCTTGCTTGGGGGGCAGGCAAACGGTGTTCCCATTTTCAAAAAGGGAGATAAATTGTCTATATACAACTACAGGCCAATCAATTTGACATCAGTTATAGGTAAAATGTTTGCATCAATAATATATACCTTGAACCAGTGCAAGGGAAGTAGCCTTGAATCAATAATAGCTAAAATAATCAGAGATCACATCAAGAAACATAATTTGATTCGTGACTCACAGCATGGGTTCTCCACAGGTAAGTCATGTATAACTAATCTTCTATCTTTTTACACTGATGTATACTAAGTGTCAGATAACAAAGATAGTTATGATGTTATTTACCTTAACTTTAGCAGTGTTCAACAAGGCACGCCACCAGAGACTACTAAACAAAGTCAAAGCCTATGGCATAGGAGGAAAAGGGGTTTCAATCGTTTAAAGTTCGGCTCAGTGCCAGAAAACAGTGGGTCACCATAAACAGTGAATGAGGGAGTGTTTTTAGTGTAGTTCCCTAGGGCTCAGTTTTGGGTCCCTTATTGTTCATTATGTAGATAAATTACTTGGACAATGGGATTAATAGTAATGTTGGTAAGTTTGCGAACAACACTATAATAGGATGCCTAATTAGGTCAGAAGACACCTAGATTCTGCAGGATCTTAATCAATTATTCACATGTTTAGTGAAGTGGCAAATAGATTTCAATATCTCAAAGTTCAGCAGGTTAAATGTATGTTTACACAACCCAGAAAGCAGGTACAGCTTATATAACACTTAGAGAAAACTGAGTGTAGGAGTTCTAGTGAGTCCTGACCTTAAATCCAGGAAACAATGCATTAGCACCAGGAACAGATCTAACAAAGCATTAGTTTCATTGCTTGGACAGTTACAAATAAAAGTGCAGAGGTGATTATCAAACTCTATCAAGCATTAGTTAGACCCATCCTTGATTATGCAGTGCAGTTTTGGTCTCCGTCCTATCGAATGGATAGAAATTCATTATAATCAGTACAGAGGAAAATTACCAAGATATTACATAGGGTTAGAAATTCAACTTATGAGGATAAGCTTAGGCACCTTACATTCTCTGGAAAGATGGAAAGTGTGGGGTGATCTAATAGAGGTGTTCAAGTGGATCAAAGGCTTTAACAAAGATGATGTTAAAAACATCATACATACATATACCAAGGCTTTTTCCCCCTTACAAGGGAGGTAGCCAAAAAGGAAAAGGCATAAAATCATTCCCACCCATTCCATCCCTGAATACACTCCACACCCCCTCTTATCTTAGCACCTCCTGGATGACGGGTCATCCCTGCACCTTGTCCACTGGGGTATTGGCTGCTTGTTATTGTGGCAAAGTAGCATGCAGTTGATACTTTAGGGTCTATATGGGGTGCTCCTACGGACCAGAGCCACACATCATTTTGTCTATGATAGAGGAAAAATCTTCATAGAGAAATGATGACACTTTTATACTACGACTGTCCCTCCGTTATGCTGTCCCCCAACCCCTTGCTGCTGTCCTGTACCATTTCTCTGAGTATTCATTTTCTGCTGTGGGGGAATTCCCTGTGGTGGGGGAAAAGAATACTGCCACCAAGTATTTCCACTTGGATCGTACGAGGCAAGAAGAAAGGGACGGGGAGTGGGACTAGGCATCCTTCTCCTTGTAGCCCCACAGGGGACATTCCTAAACGAAAAAAAAAAAAAAAAAATCATACTAAGACAAAAGGATTTAAATTGGACAAATTTAGATTTAAGAAGGAAATAGGTGAGAACTGGTTTGCTAACAGAGTAGTCAACATATGGAATACACTTAGTAACCATGTAGTGACCACTGAAACTATCAGTTGTTTTAAGAAAAGGTTAGATAACTTAATGGATAGGGATGACAGATGGTAATGCATATGGAACTGCCTGGTGTAGGCCTTATGGTCTCCTGCACTCCTTCATTCTTATGTCATTATATATATATATATATATATATATATATATATATATATATATATATATATATATATATATATATATATATATATATATATATATATATATATAATTTTTTTTTACAGAATTCATGGTCATTCCACCTACTGATTTTTTATTTCTTCTAGATATATTGGGCAATTGATGCTATGCTATTTGTCACGTGCTTGTTATCTGTATGGTTTTGTCTGTACAATTTACCCATTTTCCTTCATTTGCCATGTATTCAGAAAGTTTGTTGTAATTATGAGCATACCTTGCACATTTCTGTTTACTAGTAGTTTTTTGCACTGGGAGGTTAGAAGAGGTAGCAGAAGGAGTCAGAGGTCGGGACATATGGGGCACTCACAGCATAAATCCTCCCCCCATGGTGGCAAAACAACATCTGAGCATGTTGGTTTCAGGTGGGATGATTAGCTCTGCCCACAATGCTACAATGGTAGGCGGCAGATTCAAATGGCACAAAAATTCACCATCCCTAAAGGGGATTTCCATTTTCGACATTGCATTTGTCCAATGCAGCCCTGGCAGACCAATCCTATGTTGAGCACTGTAAGTTTCCTGACATCTTTTGGGCAATCAATCTATCTTTAATTATTTACTATGACCTCATCTTTCATCCCACATTAACAAACTATGCCAATTTCTTCTGCTCCTTTCTCTGTTTTAATAACTTTTATTATCATCTCTCCCTGCTCCTCCAATGTGCATAGTCCCTGTTTTTCCAATCTCTCCTCATGTGTTATACCAGCCAGGCTGTGGATGATTCTGGCTGCTGTCCTTTGTGTTCTATTTTTCTTTAACTTTTTCTTTTTACGTGATGACCATACTCCTGCTGCATATTGCAGTTTGGGTTGGATCAAATATATTTTTTCCATCACATCCTTATTCATATAATGAAATATCACTCTCTTATTATTAATTTAGGTCTCTCCTCTTACTCTGTTTATAAGGTTTTTCAACAATAGGTCATTCCCAATTAACATTCCTAAATTATTTTCTACCTTTGTTTTGGTGATTACTTCAACTCCTACTTCATAACTCCTCAAGTTCTTCCCTCATCCCATTTCTACAAATCTGAATTCCTTTGAATTGAATTTAATCTTCCACTCCTGGATCCAATCATAACCCTTATCTAGGTATTCCTGTAGTAATATACAGTTTTCACATTTCACTCTTTTCATGGTTTAGGCATCATCAATACATTTATGTAGCCACCTACTCCATTCATCAAAATGTTTTTTCATAAGAATATTACTGATGCTAGTACAGTTTAAGGGAGGGTAGAGTGCCAGAGGACTGGAAGAGTGGCTGTATAGTTCCAGTTTACAAGGGAAAAGAGGACAAATGTGAGTGTATTTGTAGTAATTTCTGATGGATCAGTTTGTTGACTGTAGTTGGGAAGGCATATGGGAGGATTTTCATTAAGAGGACTAGGAGAGAAACAGAGGGAGTAATTAGTGAGAAACAGTATGTGTTTAGGAAAGACAGGGGTTGCATGGATCAGATTTTTGTGGTAAGACAAATGTGTGAGAAAGCTTTAGCAAAAGGTAAGGATGTTTTTTGGGCCTTTATAGATTTGGAAAAGGCTATGACAGGGTAGACAAAAAAACACTGTGGGAGATTTTACAGATATATGGGATTGGGGAAAAGCTGTTAACCTCTTCAATGAGTCAAATACTTAGGTGTCTTATGTACTTGGCTGCCTGAATGTTGATAACCACAGAAAACGTGACCAAGCCTATTGACAGAATATGGTGGTCACTAACCTACAAATACAAAATAAATATAATCAGGACGCAGATGCTGGCATCCTCATATACCCACTTCCACCTCATAATGCTGATGTCGGTATCATCATATGCTACAGGTTAAGGGCAGTCAAGAGTTTTTACAAGAGTAGTACAGCCCGTGTTAGAATCAGAAATAGAAAGATGTGTCATGACGCCATGGCTGCTCAATGTGTACATGGATGGTGTGGTGTGGGAGGTAAAGGCAAGGGTAATGGTCAGGGGACTGGAGATAGTTAAAGAAAATAGAGAAAAGTGGGTGGTGAGCCAGTTGTTTATTGAGGACAATGTTTGTGGTAGGGTCAGGGGAGGGATTAAAGAAGTTAGTGACAGAGTTTGGGAGGGTATGCAATAGGAAAGAGTTGAAGGCAAACATGGGTAAAAGCAAGGTGATGAGATGTACAATGGGAAAGGATGGCAGCAAGTTGGATGGAAGTCTTAAAAGAGAAATGCTGGAGGAAATGGAAAATAAATGCCTTGGGGGATTAAAAAGTGTCACGAAAAATAGACATTTGGGAAGGGATGCAAAGTGATTATATGAAGGGGTGGTTGTGCCAACAGCAATGTATGGGGCAGAGACCTGGAATTGAAGGTTGGCAGAGAGAAGTTTAACCACTTCAATACAACTCAAATTCTTGCCATGTGTATTTTGTGTCACACTACTCACATTATAAAATATAATGTCACTGCTGCATTACTCATTCCCTTTTACTCTGAGTAATAATAAACACAGAAAATGTGACCAAACCAGTTCACAGAATCCAAGGGTAACTCCTGTACTACAAAAAAATATACATAATCAAGACGCCGACAACAGCATCCTCGTGTACCCACTCATGCCACATAATGCCTACGAAGGCGTCATCATATTGAAGTGGTTAAATGTGTTTGAGATGAAATGTCTGAGAAGTATAGTAAGAGTTACAAGGTTGGATAGAGTGAGAAATGTAGAGGTGACAAGAAGGGCTGGAGTGGAAATGGAGAGGGCATATAGGGCTAATGAAATAGTATTGGGATGGTGTGGACACATGGAAGGAACGAATGAAGAAAGATTAGTAAAAGAGGTGTGGAAGGCAGAGGTGGAGGGAGTGCATTTGTGGGGACAAGTGCAGATGAGAAATATGGATGGGGTGAAAGGGGTGCTGAGCAAGGGAGAAGGCAGGATATAGGGGTGAGTGAAGAATGGCTGTGTATAGATGATATTGTGATGTGAGGAAAGTAGTAGTTATGTATGAATGATATCTTGATGCAGCCCAAAAGATTTCTCCCCATCTTCTCTTTTTCTGCCTGGCTGTGAGTGTACTGTGTCTTATTACATTGCTTCTGACCCAGGGCAGTAGGCAGGGTACAGAGATGACCCATCATCCATGAGGAGCTAAGAGGGAAGGAAGGGTGGTGGATGGGAGTGGAATGAGAGTGAAATGCTTGGGAGTGGGTACTTGCCTTTTGACTCAGCTACCTTCCTTGTGAGGGGGAAAAATCCCTTGGTATATACATATAGCTAGATAGCTAGTACAGAGCTATGTGGTACCCTCACAATCACCTTTCTTCAATCCTACTATTCATCCTTCATCAATCCTACGATTCATCCTTCATCAATATCTGCACATATCCATCATTCAATATATCCTACATCCATTCATGATCCTTTTAAGTCTTCCAAAATTTTCCAATTTCCAGCTACCATTTTGAATCTCTTATGCAGTGCTATTGAAACCAAAATCCAGGTCCAACTACAGTATATGCAATCTATTCAATCCTCTCTCTTAGTTAATACATCAACCACTCTTGAATGAACATGTTAAACTTTGGTTATGCAACAGATCTTTCCTGAATCCAAATTCTTAACCTTCTCCTCTAAGTACCTACTCTATATATTTTATACAATTTTTTTCAAACACTTTGGATACTGTGCAGGCTGAGGATACTAGTTTCAAGCTCAGAAGTTTTCCCCACTTCTTATTTTGAAGACTGGTACCATACTTGCTGATTTCAACTCCAATGATGCAGACAACTTTCCCTTTTCTAGGGAACATAAGTTCAGTTGGTGTTTCATCTACCAAATTCTCTATACACTCTTTCAGTATCCAGTCGAAGATTCATCTGGTACACAAGCCTTTCTTTTTTCAAAGTTCTCTTGAAGTTTATTCACTCCATTATTTTTTTCTTTTTATGTTTAAACCATCTTCCTTAATCTCACTCTTCTCTCTAAAATATCTTCTTTGGTTAATACTAACTCAAAACTTATCAATTTTTTCTTCTAAATATATCCCTTCAATATAGCTAGGTTTTCTTGTACCTTTGTTATAGCTTCTAAAAAGCTTGGATATTCCTTCTCTGTGCCTCAGTTAGCTATCAACACATCTGTACATCATAAGTGGATTGCCAGAAGAATTGTCACCCCAGAATGTTCACCTGAAGAATAGTCACCCCAGAATAGCCCACCTGAAGAACTGTCACCCCAAAATAGCCCACCTGAAGAACTGTCACACCAACAACACTTGAGCAATTGTCACCCCAGACCAGTGAATAAAATATAAGGATTTATTATTATTTATATTATTATAAATTTTTTTTCTTTTATTAATTTATCATTATTATATTTTTTCCCGCATCCGACCTAGTTATGGACCAAAAGGTCTTCTATCGGCATGCTCCGCCTTTGTAATCATTTGTATGTATTATTGTAATGTAACCTAACCTACCCAGAGGCTATTTATTGTCATCAATTTTTAAAACTGAAGAATCGTCACCCCCGGATACACACCTGAGAAAATTTCATCCTGTCCAAGTCTATGATGACATTTCTTCAAGAAATATTCAAATTTTATCTTTAAACTTGTCAATCAAATTCTTTTCAAAATTTTCTTCCTTTCTTCTAAGTTTTGTGTACTCATTTCCGATTCTCTTTTCTTTGTTCTTTCCCTGCATATCACAATTTGATAAATACACACGATAAAGTTACAGCGCCCAACATGAGTCTTTCAATAGCGGTGTAAACACATATTCAGATTTGGACGAATCCTCCTCCCCCCCCACCCCCCGTCAAATTCAGAATTGGTCAAAAATATTTTTGTTTTTCACTTTATAATTTGGATGGATGGCCATATGTAAGGATAATGTAATTTGTTAGAAATCCGTACTTTGAATTTTAAAAGTACAACTACTCAAGTTGCATGTCTGACTTGTTAGTGTAAAACAAATCTCCATAATTAAATGCATCTAGTACGGTCACGCACATTCTCATGCGGCCTAATTACTCCATCTTTGTTTGAGCTACACAGTTTTTGTTTTCTTACATCCTATACTGCGTACCAATGTAAACATAAGCAGTTCACAAAATCACAATAATAATAATCTACAATTATACATTATCACTTATGAGATGTGTAATTGAATATTCAAATGAAATTGTATGTATTTCAATTGAAATGTGTTGTACTGGGCAGAAATCCGCAAAGGGCAAGTTCCTGTTAAAAATAAATCTATAAATCAATCTTGCCTGTGAATTGCAAATACACAGAATAAATTAATAACTAATGCAAAATACTACTTTTGCGGTCCTTGATCGAACGCTTGAAAAGGTCTCGATTCAACCATTTCCAGTCCCGGCGACGCCGTGGCACCAATACTGTCAAGGGACTCAGTGACTCAAGCGGAAAATCACACTGGCTGGCTCAAAAATTAAATAAATAAATAAAAAATATAATAAATAAATAGAATAAAGTAAAATACTTTACTTTCCTCTTATGGACTACAATCTGAATACACAAAATTAATATATAAATATATATATATATATATATATATATATATATATATATATATATATATATATATATATATATATATATATATATGTATATGCGTGTGTGTATGTATACATACATCTACATCCTCACTTTTTGCAAAAATATTTCGGAAAAAACTACCGCATCTTGGGTCTTGATTTTGTTAGAGAAAAATCAGTCTGCCTGGGTCTCAGCCGATTTCGAAAGCTCAAATAACATACCAACATACGGTTACACACACGATAAAGCGACATTTATATATATATATATATATATATATATATATATATATATATATATACACACACATAAAATATGCAAAAACTCAACTTCACCGTACGGCATACAATATATGGAATTGCAATAATTTACTTCCATTTCTTATCTAAGCAAAATACAAAATATGTACAGCTTCATTTCAGATGATAATAATATAAATGATATTATCACTACTATTATAATTATTCAACAGCAATAATATTAATAATAAAACAATGATAATAATATTAATCTTCTCTTTATTACTATATTATTCAAACAACTAAAGTCTTGGCTCAGGGTTGAACAATCAACACTGGCCTTCGGGCCGCAGAATTGCAATTTTATTTTATTTGTACAAGCAACAATAAATCTTATAACTTTTCCTTTACTATACTTCACGCAATGAAGATGATAAATTAAAATAATTAATGGCCTTTTCCACACGAACACGAGTATGAAATAATATAACGGTATACTGTATATATATATTTATATATATATATATATATATATATATATATATATATATATATATATATGTATGTATGTATGTATGTATGTATGTATGTATGTATGTATGTATGTGTATATATATATATATATATATATGTATATATATATATATATATATATATATATATATATATATAATTTTGAAATAAATTATTTTCTTTAAATGCAGACCACGGTAAGACTGCTATCGACTGCACCGTTTCGGTACAAACTGTGCAACAGCTGCGCGTACGAAGAAACTCACCAAATTCATTACACAATCCTATTGAAACAAAACAGAGCAAAGCACCATCACTCGAATGCAAGATCGAACGCACACGGCGAGCTCAACATGCTGTTCCAGGTACCCACCATCCACACAGACACAAACACACATCCTAGTCTGCCCGGTGCAAGGCTTCCTATTGATTTGGCCCCGTTGCGCCTTTCTCTATTGTGCATTACTCCCTTCATTTATTTTACACACAATTTCAATGTCACCTCTACGATTAATTCACGTGGTCACTGATTACCGCCTGTGATCACAGGTTACACTACAATCTCCTATGCTAAGCCTACCACTTCCTGTTCTACATCGGCACGAGACTTCCAGTATGCGCAAGCACGAATGAATCTACTGTTTAAAGAAAGCATCTGCTTACATACATGGGGAAATATACGTTTCATTGATTAAAACTGGGTACCTAATTTATGTAATGATTATTTTTTTCGTCAATAAATGTGCATTCATAAATTTGCATGCACAGGTGTTCTTTTAATAATAATAAATGCATGCGTTCGCCGTGCCGGTTGCACGGCTAGATACCACCCTAAACCTTTAACTCTTTATATTTCTATATCTACTGACAATTGTGTAAATCTACAACCACACATTTACTCTTCACGATAACCCCATCGAAACACCAAACTGAATAAAATCGCCCACCGCTTGGCAAAACAAAACGAAATACATCGCGTTACAGGAATATCAACAAGTAGAATATGGCTGGAACTAGAATAAGCTAGCACTTCGCAGTATTGAAAAATACTTGGTACGGCAATGAAACTGTCTGGCGTTAGTTAGAACAATCAAAACAATTACAAAGTTGTACTGGGATGCAGAATAAAGTAATCTTGTGTTAGCCAAAATAAAATTATTTCTCAGCATGGAGACACCGTTCACGAGTCCACAATTATTGATATGCGTTCATATATTTCACGTCAATACACACAGACTTGCATAACCACATATCTTAAATTACTTGCAAATAATTTTTATTCCAGTAACAAATACGTTTTTTTTTTTTAGTTCTGTATTGAATTTCTACCGTTCGAAGGAATACGAGACCTCCATGACAGTACCAGGTGGCATTGCCCTTATTCTGGCTTCCACCAGCCTATTTTATTCATCTCTATGGCATCCCCTCAGAAATTAAGTTTATATGGTCCACCTCAATTAACTGTTTCTAAACGGGGTGGCATTTTACCATTTATTCCGGCGGCCTTCATATGATTTTGTTCATCTCCATGTAATTAAAGGAAATTTATGCTAATTGCAGCAAACGAAAAACATAATCAAACAATATTTTAAAAATACAACAGCCTAACTAGACCAATCTATCAAAATGTTAAAAGAAACTCAAGGGAATGTGGAAGACCACTTGAAAATAACTTCATGTTATAAGAACTCTCATGAACTCTGGTTCTGCAAATAGTAAAATTGGAAATACAATACCAACTATATTGGACAACTGAAATACTGTACTTTGCAAAAAATAATGTACAACTTGGTTATGTTTCAATACAACACACAACTCTATGAAAAAAAAAGGAATATCAACAATTCTCATTTAGCAAATCAAGTGTCATTTTCAGGATTTTATTCTAGCTCATATCCATCCTGCCGGGAGAAATCTTCATGTCTGAGAGTTAAAAACTATTTACAATAAACTATTGAATGTTGTCAGCTTCTATTCTAGCCATAGCCCAATGGTTTAATTAAGGCACAAAAACCTCCACTTCTATGAACACAGTATGCAACATTTCAAATCTGGATATCTATTTGTGTTCATGAAAGCTGCATTATCCAGCAAAACTTGAACTGGGACAAACAAGTTGTTGCATCAAGAATGCAAAAGAAACTTCCAATCCCCTATCATTCCTTTTACTATCCTACATATCTCAATAAAACATTCAGCATTATCCTGAATAAAACAAGTATACCTGAACAAATAAACCTGAAAGTAAACTAAATACAACAATGTAAGTAAACTACTGCAGCTTACCATACAACATTCACAGCAAACTAATAAAGACTAGGCAATACAGCAGATGATATATATCCACTCTGCCAGGTTACCTTAAACACAACCAAGCATACATTTACATTAATAAATATTGGCAAAATACAGGCACAACCACAACATATATGGCAGAAGCCAACTTCATTCCTATACTCCTATTTCTCATTTTCACCTCTCTTTACTACTTTCATTTGTCATCCATAACAGCCATGTTGACATTAAACACCTCTAACTCAAAACAATATTTACCTCAAATATCTAGCTCTCCATATCTACCACTCTCACACAAGCTTCACACCCATCATAAAATCTCTCAATCACTTCACCCAACTCCAAATCATGGCCTCCTCTACTCCTTATCTACTACCATATGCCTTCTCCAGATCCACAAAACAGGAAGAATTGTTTTACTTCCTCACAAATCATCTCCCTAATTCACTAATTTACACAACTCCTTCCTTTACAAAAACTGCACTGTTCCTCTCCTGTTTCTATCATTACATATTGTGTTATAATTGCTGTACACTTTATACCTTATGTAAGATGCAATGAAACAGTATCAACACAAAATAGGCCTGTCCACAGAATCAAGTTGCTCTAAGTGCAATCACCACACAGAAGTTGGAAAACCTTCATCTTACACTGCCCTACTCTCACTTTTCCCAGACAACACAATATTTCTTCAAGTTGTAGGCCAATCTGGTGGCTATTACCAGTTATCTGGGACCCATAGGTCTCCTGTAAGAGAAATCTGGAGCAACAGATTGATTGATTATCAAAAATGTCCTATTCATCCTTTCTTGACAGCAATACAAAATCTCTTCACTGAAGATTTATGGGCCAAACTGGTGGCTAAGGCTGGTTTCCTGGGAGCTGCAGTTTTCCTGCAGGAAAACCAGGACAAGAGATTGACTGCTTAAAAGGTTCTTACTTTTGAGGTTGCAACCTTTGCCATCATACACCAGCAAAATGCATGCTTTATTCCAGCTTTTGAGTACTTTTCATTTTCTGCAGTACACATAACAAACCATAATCACTACCTTACCTCCTTTTCTAAGCATCCCCATGCTCACCTCATCCATTTTTGCTGTTTTCTTATATTCCAACTTGTTACTGCATCTTTAACTTATTCACTAATTTCTGCCCACCCTATTCTCCTACCATTTCTCACTCCATTTCTCCCCCAGCAGTTTCTTCATTCACATTTAGAAGTTCCTCAAAATAAAAGATCCACCTTTCTATTATCTTGCCTTCCTCTGTTAACTACCCTTCTTTTTTATAAACCCTTCTCTTCATTTTCTCCTTTGGGTTTTTCATTTCATTTCTTTCTCTATTCAAAATACTCAAAATGCCCTGTCCCCCTCTTTGATTACATTTGCATTTACACTGTTCTTTCACATTTCATTTCTACATCGCAAACTCCACTTCAATCTTCTCTATTTTACTTTCCAGCCACAGCTAATTTTTCCTTTTATTTTTTTGTTTACTCCCATCCCCTTCTGTGCACCACCCACAAGCAGGTAATACAACACTATAATTCTGCCCTACACTTTTAAAAATCAACATGAATTCAAAGGCCATTCCACTGGCATCATCTTTACAAATGCTACCCTGCAAATATTGGAAGTGTTTAATATGAAGGGCACACATGACAAAAAGGTAATTAAGGTAACAATGAAACCGACCTTTAGTGAAAAAAGATCACAGAAAATGAAATGTACAACAATGCCAAGAAATATTGACAAACTTCTAAAAACAATCATCTATCAGAAACCATAACACCAAGAAACCATAACACCATGCAACAGTCTCCTAAGGGACTATATTATTACCAATGCTATCTAACCTATTCATACATGACCTTCCCATCTCAAATCTGGAGCACAACACCAATGCTTGTGTATATGCAAATGAGTTAACAAGAACTTGGCACTGCATCTACATGACTACAGCCAAAAATACTCAAACTTGGCTCAAAAAGCTAGAATTATGGCTGACACAAAACAATGTATGCACCCCTTCAGATATCTTATATGATGTTGCCCCTGACTACCATGAAAAAAGGTCAATTTCACCCATTAATTCCTGACATCTGCCTAGCACCCTTACATTTTCTTCCCTTCCCACTCCATCCATAAACATTGAACTATGGCAACACAATACAACCATAACCATTCTCCCTATTCCTCACCATCATGCATACTCTACTACCTCTTTTCAACACTTTCTCCTATCCCAAACATTGACAACATTCTTCATGCTAGTTCATTAACCATATCATACTTTCTCCAAGTCTATAAACATCCAAAATACATCCTAACCTTTCACTATTTCCCATGCACCTGTTTTATCACAGACACTTGATCCACACAGTCTCTTCCTCTCTTAAACCCCAACTGTTCTTTAACCACAAAACAACTACCCTGCATCCATCAAAACCTATTTATATAATTATATAAAGAAATAATAAATCAATCAATTAATTACTAAAAGGAATAAACATCAGGAATAATCATGATAAATCAAAATTAAGTGCTAATAACATAATTTCTTTACCACTAAATTGCCAAATTAAGAAATAATTTCTGGTGCTGTAAACAAGCAGCTTACAATTAAGTTTTTATCCACTATTATTATCAAAATGTTGGGAAATCAAATTACAAACACAACAGAAACAAATATATACTGACCATTGGATGACTTGAGGTCCCGGTGGATGAGAGGAATTTTAGCTTGGCTGTGTAAGTAAGACATGCCCCGAGCAATCTGCACAGCCCAGTCAACCAAAACACTTGGGGCTATGGATTTCCTTTGCTGTAAGATGCGGTTTAAGGAGCCTCCTCTTGCATATTCCATTACTAGACACAGGTTTGGCTCCTTGAGACAAACGCCCTTTAGGCCCACAATGTTCTCATGTTTGAGGAGCCAAAAGAGCTGAGCCTCCTGCCTTACATTGTCGATGGTGACAGCAATGTCTTCGTCAGGGTCCTGCCTGGCTGCCTTCACTGCCACCTCTACATTGCGCCAAAAGCCACGGTAGACCTTCCCAAAGCCACCGACGCCAATGACTTCTTCCAGCACAAGCTCCTTGAAGTCAATCTCACATGGCATAACATCCCGGATGGTCTCGACTGCAGTCACGAAGTTGGATGGGAAAATTCCAACCTGGAAATTGGAAAAAAAAAATATATATATAAGAAATATTGATTAATTAATTAAAATAAATTAGTGTACCACTTTTTTTACAGGGTACTTACAGCAACAATGTAAAACAAACAGTAAAAGAAGAAGATAAATGTTAAACCAGCTCAGTATCATATGCTAATTAAATGAAAAGTTTTATAGCAACAAAGGATATACAGAGGACTTTGTAAGGGTATAGAAGTGAATATGATTTACTTGAGCGCAAACTAATTCAAGAGAGAATGATGACAAAAAATATGTAAAGATTAAATGGGTTATAAAATATAATTCACAAACTGGACAAGAATAATATATCAAAGAAAACTTGGAAACAATAGTAGAAGATGGACAGAACACTGAGGAAAGATGGATACCATGAATAGCATAAGAAAAGACACAGTAGAACCTCGGTTCTCGACCACAATCTGTTTTAGAAAACTGTTCCACGCCTGAAGTGTGAAAATGTTTACTGATCTGCTGGATACAGATTTATTAGGGTGATATTTTCCAAAAACTTTGAATTTCACCCCAATTTCCGTTCTGTTGGTAGAGAATTGATATTTTGGTCAACTGCAGGAGCAAAAAGTTCTCTGCTTCCTTTTTGGTAAAGAACCAATTTGTTTGACTAGTGAGACATTTGAGAACAGAAGTTCTACCACACAAGAAGATGAAACAAAGGTAAAACAGGCACTAATACAAGGATGGAGGATATCTGAAGGAGAATGGACTGGAGAGAAGCTTATTGAAAATATGAAAAACTAGAGAAAAACAGAGTTAAGGAGGAAAACATAAGACCAAGACAAAGTACTACTGCAATGAAATGACAATTGGTAGTTCTATGTGAGTTGGGGAATTTGGGATACAGTTTCCCCATATACTTCTTGGGAAATAAGTTCTACACTTACAAAGGATTACAAAGGAGGAGCACACCAACAGGAGACCTTTTGGTCCATAACTAGGTCAGATGCTACCTTTAGTACTAAATTGTTTCAAGTCAAGATTCCACCACAGGTAATCTTTGTGACAAATGTCAAAATAAGTGATTGTGTTTGCTCATTCACAATCCATTACCACAAAAGGTTTCCTATGACTGTTTCCAAATACCAAGACTGAACACTAAGGAGAGTGGGGGAGAGGAAAAAAAAAGAAAAGGAAAGACCAGGGAATGAATGATGGAGAGGGAGGGGGTCAAGAGAGTGAAAGAGAAGAGAAGAAAAAGAAGTGAGAAGAGGATGAACCAGGGGAAGTGGAAGAAACAGAAGGGGAGGAAAAACAAATGATGACGACAAAAGAGAAAGACAAGAAGACAGGGAAAAAGAGGAACAAGGGAAAGAAGTGAGAAGGAACAAAAAGCAGACAAGATACAAAAGAGAGGGAGCAGAAATGAAGAATGAAAAGCAGAATACTGAAGCTGATAGAGAAAGAGTGGGCAAATGTGTCCCCGTCTGGGAGGGAGATGGGGAGGTATTGGGGATGAGGAGGTATTGAGGATGGGGAGGTGGTAAAGATGGGGAGGAGAGGTGAAGATGAGAAGTGACGATGAGAGAAACTAGGAGAGAAGACCAGAGAAGACAGGAATGGAGAAAAGCTACAAGAGAAGATAAAACAGCAGAGGAGGGAAGAAAAGAGATTAGAGAACAAAAGAGATACAGAACAGAGGGGAGAAAACATGCGCAGACAGTGGAGGCGAGGGAAAAGTCGACCTGTGAAGTTCGGGGGCGATCGAGGAGTTGAAGGGGACAGGGCAGGTGGAGGGTGACTGAAAGAGGGGTGAGGGTGGGCACATGCAGGGTGACTGGAGGAGGGGTGAGGGTGGCGCGTGCAGGGTGACTGGAGGAAGGGTGAGGGTGGCGGGTGCAGGGTGATTGGAGGAGAGATGAGGGTGGGGGTGCGCAGAGTGACTGGAGAAGGGGTGAGGGGAGGGGCGTGAAGAGTGACTGGAGGAGGGGTGAGGGTGGGGATGAAGGGTGACTGGAGGAGGGGTGAGGATGGGAGAGGATGGGGGGGAAGGAGTATAGGGTGAGTGGAGGAAGTAATAGCAAGTGTCGGCTCCTCCGCTCCTCAACCCCTCCCCTCCCCTCCCCCTCGACCTCCCGTCCCGTCCCCCCCGTCCCGTGGGTGAGGACCCCACGTGCGTTGAATGATGCAACTGGGCCTTGAAGAAGCACGGGGGGGGGGGGGGGGCGCACTCTCGCAAACACACCAGTTCTCCATTTCTGTTCGTTTATAAATTCACTTGTTAATTTATTTATCCTTCGCCTCCTTGGCCATGGCCAGCAATGCCTGAGTAATAAAAATAAAATCACGTTCAAATAAAATACAATGTGTTCTGGTTATACCCGGCAATATGATTCAGCCAGTGAGAAAGACAAATCTGTCTTGCTGTCGTCAGACCATTTTATTCAGCCGAAGGAGAAACCCTCTGACCGTGCCATGCAACATCGAGGCCACAGGAGATAATCGAGGAAGTGTACAAGAAAAGAAGTATTACTTATTGTAAATCAACTTATACAACCGAAGATTTGTAAACCCAGGATGGCCCACATGAAGAAATATCACCCCGTCGAAGTCTGGGGTGACGATTCTTCATGTGATCCGTAAATACTATACTATCAATAATATCTAAATAATGGGGGTGGTGGAGAGAAAAGGTAGCATTATAATTATTCATTACAAATGTTACATTAATAATACTATTCAAATAATGTATTTAAATAAAGTAATCATGTGGAGTGGCCTGGCCCATTCTCTCGTTTTCTAATTGTGTAAATAATGAGCGTAAATATTAAGATTACAGTAGTTTCTTTGATTCGTGACCATTGTGATTTGTGATTATCTTCGAATTATGAAGGCGGTGGGCCAACGTAGCATAAAAATGTCTTGTCTCGTCTCGTCTTGTCTTGTCTTCTCTTGTCTAGTCTTGTGAACTGGATTCGAGACATGAGCGCCTTCGGATGATAAAGATGACCGTATGGAGTGGATGAGAGTGATATCGTGTGGATGAGGGCGGGTGGATCAAATGTGAAGAGGAGTAAAAACACCAAATACAATAGTAGTGACAGTAATAATGTAGATTATGATTATGATAGTGGTGACGACGACGACGACGACGACAACGACGATGATGATGATGATGGAGGAGAAACGGAAGAGGGGTGGAGGAGTGGAGGAGGAGGAGGAGGAGAGAGTGGACAAGTGAAACAGCTTAGCTGTACTCTAGATGTTTTTGTATGCAGGCCTGTGCCTATGCACCTTCGTGTGTGGTGTACGCAAGCAAGTGATCAAGTCATGTATGTGTATGTATATGGATGTCTTATATATGTACGTATATATGTATGCGTGTATGTGTAAGTCTATATTATATATGTGCGTATGTTGTGTATATATCTATATACGTATGTGCATGTATGTTCGTTTACGCACGTATCGTATATATGTATGCGTGTATATACAAGTTCGTATAATATATGTACGTATGTTGTGTGTATGTATTTATGTACACGTGTGTATATGTATGTTCGTATCAAATATGTACACGTGTATGAATAAACGAACGCATGCACGCATGTACATACATATATGAACTAGACTTTCTACGTCATCTGGAGGAAGACCTGGCAGGCAGACAGACAATAGCGAGTGCCCTTGCGCGCCGGGTGTCCCCAGCAGGAGAGGAACCAGGTCTTCCTGCTGCCGAGGGGCCAGACGAAGAAGGTCGGATCGGAAACGCAAATAACGCCCTTGCCTCCACTGGGCATAAGGGTCATAATGGCAAGCTGCCCATCTTTGTTTCGTAACCATCCGAGCCTCCGATTCATAAACCCTTGGGATTGACCCACTGATGAATAAAATCGCCTGGCGACAGCTAGACGTAACAAAATTCTTGGGACGCGACGAAAAGTTAATCGAGGAAGGTTGAGAGCAAATATTACATATTCTTGTTTAGAAAACACACACACACACACACACACGCACGCACACACACACGCGCGCGCGCGCGTGTGTGTGTGTGTAGAGGGGATGGGAGAGGGGAAGGAGGAAGGGGTTAGGGAGAAGGGACGACAAGAAGGAAAAGGGTAAGAGAGGGGATGAAGAGGAGGGAAGGGGGAAGGGTGTTGGGGAGATGGGAAGATAGAAGGGAAGGGGAAAGAGAGAGGGGATGGAGAGGAGAGAGAGAGGAAGATGGTGAAGAAGGAAGAGGAGGTGAAGAAGGAGGAGGAGGAGGAAGAGGTAGAGGAGGAGAAAATGGATGTGTAGATAAAGAATGAGTAAATGGAGGATGGGTAGGAGAACCACGTGCAGGATGAGTGAGAGGGAGGGAGAGGGGGGAGTGGGAGAGACTGGAATGGAAGGAGAGGGAGAGGAGAATAATGAAGATAATGAGCAAGGAAAAGACGAAAAAGATGGGGGCGGGGGGGGGGGAATGAGAATGCCGAGGTGGTGAAAGATGAGGAAAAGGAGGAGGATGAAGAGGAGGAAGAGGAAGAAGGGGAGGAGGACGGCGAGGAAGGAGGGAGGGCAGAGTAGAAAGAAGACGCGGTCAGAATTGGGGAAGAAGCGGAGGTGGAGGAGGCGGAGGCGGAGGAGGAGGAAGACATGGGCGGGGCGGAAGAGGAAAAGGCGCAGGAGGAGGAGGGGGGTGGGCGGGGCGGAAGGGAATAGGAGTCGGAGGGGAAGGGAGGAGTGAGAAGAGGAGACGGAGGAGGTGGAAGAGGAGAGGGAGGAGGTGGAAGTGGAGGCGGAGGTGGAGGAGGAGGAGGAGGAGGAAGACGCGGGCGAGGCGGAGGGGGAAGAGGACCCAGACGGAAAGGAGTAGGAGGAGGAGGTGGAAGAGGAAACGGACGCGGATGGACGGCGCGGAGGTGGGAGAGAAGATGAAGTGGACGGGGCAGTGGAGGAGGAAGAGGAAGAGGATGAGGCGGAAGAGGAAGAAGATCTAGACGAGGCGAAGGAGGGAGGGAGGGAGAGGGAGGGGGAGGGGAGGGGGAGTGGGGGGAGGTAAGGGAAGCGGAGGAGAGAGGGGGAGGGGATGGTATAGGGAGAAAAAATAATAAGAAGAAAATAAAATAAAAAATAAACATATATTCGCTGAATCACCTCTACTATTTCGTCCATACGGTTTCCAACTTCCTCAAATTGAATCACGAAACTCCCAACTTTATCCCCACCTCAATCCGAATTTCCATCCCCAACTCTAATCCCACAGCTAAACCTTCCCCCCATCCCCCCAGTCAGAGATCGAGACGATGATCCGAAGGCTACAAGTGGTTGGAAGCCGACCCCTCCTCTCTCTCTCTCTTTTTCATGGCACCCGGTCTGCTTAGTACCCTAGTATCCCGCTCTCGCTCACCCCCTTAACTTTAGGTAAACATATTTCTTTCTCGCAGAGTTTTAATTTGGCGCTGATATCATTTGTATTTGGCCCTCTCTTAATTTGGTGCAGGTGTTGGGGCCGCGCACGCTACTCCTGTTATATTCTATTAATATTTTTATCTATTTATTTATTAACTCATTTATTATGGGCGATCGACAGAGAATGCCACCGGAAGTAACTAAACTAGATAATTATTATATTAACCAATCAATTCAACCAGTGAAAGTGCCTCACTGTTCTGCTCATGGCCCTCTCCCTTCTAATGACTCGTTTCTGGATTCGAACTGCCACCAGGCGACTTTATTCATCCGAACGAAGCCTTTGACTCGCCCCTGCTCAATCGCCAGGCCATTCTATCCAGCTGATCTAAAGAGCCCCACGATGGCAAGTCTTTGACGAAATCGTCCCTGGAGGGGAGCAGTCACCAACTGTGTGTGTGTGTGTGTGTGTGTGTGTGTGAGAGAGAGAGAGAGAGAGAGAGAGAGAGAGAGAGAGAGAGAGAGAGAGAATGAGAGAGAGAGAGAGAGAGAGTGTGTGTGTGTGTGTGTGTGTGTGTGTGTGTGTGTATGTGTATGTATGTGTGTGTGTGTGTGTATGTGTGTGTGTATGTGTGTGTGTGTATGTGTGTGTGTGTGTATGTGTGTGTATGTGTATGTATGTGTATGTATGTGTATGTGTATGTATGTGTATGTGTGGGTGCGCGTGTGTGTGCATATATGTGTGCGTGTGTGTGTGCATATATGTATATGTATGTGTATATATGTGTGTGTGTACGTGTGTGAGAGCGAAAGAGAAAGAGTTAGAGAGAGAGAGAGAGAGAGAGAGAGAGAGAGAGAGAGAGAGAGAGAGAGAGAGAGAGAGAGAGAGAGAGAGAGAGAGAGAGAGAGAGAGAGAGAGAGAGAGAGAGAGAGAGAGAGAGAGAGGGGCGGGAGGAGAGAGAGAGACGAGGGAGGAAGTGAGAGAGAGAGAGAGGAGTGGAGAAGAGAGAGAGAGAGAGAGAGAGAGAGAGAGAGAGAGAGAGAGCGCCTGCTCCGGAAACGGTGCCAACCCCTTTGGGTTCTACATATCTCATTTGTGTCGAGGGGACTAGCGACGAGGGAGCTGAACATAGTCGACCTCCGTTCTACTATGAGGCGAGGGGTCGCGAGTGGAGTGCAACAGCCTCCCTCCCTCCCTCCGCACCAGAGAGGGTCGCGTGACACCAACAGTTCGGCTTACATGACAGTAAGACGAATAGACAAATGTGTCAATGGTAAACAAATGCCCCGTAGGGCGCCAGTACCCTGCCGCTGGCATTCAGCCACTTCCCCCCCCTCTCTCTCTCTCTCTCTCTCTACCAACTTCGACAATCTTTCCTGCACTATTTCACATACAAGGAGTGCTCCCCACTCTTTCTCCTGCCATCCAGTAAAACCGAAAATTGTCCACACTAAATATTTCATCCATCCATCCATCCGTCCGTTGACACTAGCCTCTCTTACAGAAGACCCGCGGCCTCCAGGTAAACGGCAACGGCCTCCGGGTTGCAGTTTAGCGAACAAGTCTCAAAATACCCAGAGAGTATAGGTACACAAATGCAACTTTTAGTGTTCGTCATTTACTGCTTCCCTTTTGAGTATTCGCTTCATCATAAAATGTGTTCTTAAAATCTTAGGAATATATATATATATATATATATATATATATATATATATATATATATATATATATATATATATATTATACTGCGACTGTCCCTCCGTTATGCTGTTCCCCCACTCTTGATAGTGTCCTGTACCACCTCTCTGAATATTCATTTCCTTTTTTTGCCTAAGCCTGTGGTGAGGGAAAAGAATACTGCCACCGAGTGTTCCCACTTGAATCGTAAAAGGCGACAAAAACGGGACGGGGATAGGACTAGACGACCTCCTCCCTGTAGCCCGACAGGGGACATTCCTAAAAAAAAGTAAAGGCATAAGAGGGTCTGGGAGGAGTTTTCCAACTAGAACCCTAAGGTTTGGGGTATTTAATGTGCGTGGATGTGGTAAAGATGAGAGTAAAAGGAAAGAGATAGGCAGTGTGTTTGTTGGCATGGAGTGACACTAAGTTAAAAGGGAGGGGGTGTTTGAGTTTGGAGGTGTAGTTGGGATGGTCTCAAGAGTGAAGAGAGGACGAGGGAGAGAAGGGGTGGCTATTAGTAAGTGAAGAGACAGTTAGGCGTGTGGTGGAGTGGAAGGAGGTTTCTTGCAGGTTAATATAGATGAAGGTGAAACTGGGGATATTTGTTTTTCTTTTTTAGGTACATATGAGCCTGGTAGTGAAAAGAGTATAGAAGGGAGGGTTTTTAGATAGATCTATATGAGTGCATAGAGGGATTAGGGAGAAACGTCAATGTAGTGGTACTAGGAGACCTTAATTCTAGGGTAGGAAATGAACCAATAGACGGAATGGTTGGGAAGTGTGAAGTTTCAGGAAAGAATCGTAGTGGAGAACTGATGGTGGAAATGTGTCTAGAGAGCTGATCATAGGAAATACAGTGTTCAGGGGGAAAAAAAAGTCAAGCATAAGTACACATGGGAGAGGGTGGTGAATGGAAGGGTGGTAGATAGGGGGTTAATGGACTATACAGTGGTAACCAGGAGAATAGTAGAAAGAGTTAAGGATGTACATGTTCAAGGGGTGAAAGTGGGGGAATATCTGATAATTTTATGGTGGACGGTAAGTTGAGTGTGGAGGATAGATGAAGAAAGAGGAAAAGAACAGAAGGTAGGGAGGTGCTTAAAGTAAACAGCTCAAATGAAAAAGAAACACAGAGGGAGTACAAGAAGCTGAGAGAGGAGTGGGAGTGAAGGATTGAATAGAACTAGGTGTGGAGCAGCAATGAGAATAATTCAAGGTAGTCACAAGGTGTGGAAAGATGGTGTGTGGGACAAGGAGGACGGGGGGAAATAGAAGGAAGGGTAGCGAGTGGTGGGATGAGGAAACAAAGAAGGTTGTAGAAGAGAAGAAGCATTCACAGATTGGTTACAAAATAGAACGAGAGAATCATATGAGAAGTACAAAAAAAAGAGATAAGAAGCATAAGATAAATGACGCAGAGGTGAGAAGATGTGAAATGGGTAAGAGTATAACCATTTTTTGAAAGTAATGGAAAAAAAAATTGGAAAGAGATTAAGAGAGGAAGAGGAGGTGAATCAAGTAGAGAAGAAAAGGTAAAAGGTGCAGATGGAGAGATGATAATGGAAGAGACGGCAGTAACAGGAAGATGAGGAGAGTATTTTAGGAAGTTGCTAAACGTGAAGGAGGATAGGGAGGGAAGGGCAGTTGCAGTGGGAAGCGCTAAGAAAAAGACAGTGATGTGTGAGGAAAATGGAGGAGAAATAAGGAAAGATGAGGTGAAGGTAGTTAAGATGATGAGAGCTGGTATGGCATCTGGTTTGGATGGGTGTCATGTAGAATGTCCAAAAGGGGAGGTACAGTGATGGTGGACTGGCTGGTGAGATTATTTAATATTTATTTAAGATGGGGTAAAGTGCCGGAGGACTGGAGGAGTGCCTGTATAGTTCCACTTTACAAAGGAAAGGGGGACAAGTGTGAGTGTAGTAGTTTCAGGGGGATAAGAGTGTTTAGTGTGGTTGGGAGGGCTTATGGGAGGGTTTTGACTGAGAGGATTAGACGAGGAACAGAGGGAATAATTGGTGAGGAACAGTGTGGGTTTAGGACAAGTAGGGGTTGCGTGGATTAGATTTTTGTGGTAAAATAGATGTGCAAGAAAGCTTTAGGAAAAGGTAAGAATATTTTTTGGGCTTTTATGTATTTGGAAAAGGCTTATGATAGGGGAGACAGGAAGGCACTGTGGTGAGTATTGCAGATATATGGCATGGGAGGAAAGCTGTTAAGAACAGTCAAGAGTTTTTACGAGAGTAGTAGAACCTGTGTTAGAATCAGAAATGGAGAGAGTATGAGGTTTGAGGTAAATGTGGGACATTGCCAGGGATGTGTTATGTCACCTTGGCTGTTCCATTTATACATGGATGGGGTGGGGCGAGAGATAAATACAATGGTAATGGGTCGGGGATTAGATATGGTGAAAGAAAATGGAGAAAAGTATATGAGCCAGTTGTTGTTTGCTGACACTGCACTTGTGGCAGGAAAAGAGGAGGGAATAAGGAAGTCAGTGACGGAGTTTGGGAAAGTGTGCGGAAGGAAATAAGATAAGTGTGGGTAAAAGTAAGGTGATGAGATGTACAAGGGGAGAAAGTGGCAGCAGACTGGAAGCGAGTATTAAGGGAGAAAATGGAGGAAGTGGATAGTTTTAGATACTTGGGTGCAAATGTGACGGGAAAGGGAGTGGAGGTGGAGGTAGAATGTAGATTGAGAGAAGCAGATAAATGCTTTGGGGGATTAGAAAGTGTAATGAGGAATAGACATTTGGGAATGGATGCTAAGAAGAGATTGTATGAAGAAGTGATTGTGCCGACAGCACTGTATGGGGCAGAAACATGGAACATAAGAGAGGAAGGAGTTTGAATGTGTTTGAGATGTGCCTAAGAAGTATGACAAGGGTTACTAGGCTGGATAGTGAGAAATGAGGAGGTGAGGAGGAGAAGCAGGGTGGAAAGGGAGTTGGAAGATAGGGTTGATGAAAGAGTATTGGCATGGTTCGGACACATGGAAAGAACGAGTGGAGATTAGTAAAAGAGGTGTGGAAGGCAGAGGTGGAAGGAGTGAACACATGGGGGCGACCAAGGATGAGATGGATGGATGGGGTAAAAAGGGCATTGGGAAAGAGGGGAATGTCTGCTGAGGAAGGACAGGAGAAGACAGAGGATAGGGGTGAATGGAGAATGGTTGTGTATGGATGTTTACGTGATGCATGAAAAGGAGTGGGTGGGGGATGGGGATGAGGGAGTATGTATGAGA
>NC_134797.1:51321149-51323649 GCF_046742065.1 Oratosquilla oratoria | reverse complement strand
CGTGGGATACTTTATCGTGGCTGTCGTCAGGGGATTTTATTCAAAACTCGTGGCCCCTCATTTCCACTAGACGCTGTCAGTAGCCGACTCGAGACCGTTTCTCTTTCAACCCCGTTGTAGTGGACAAGTATTTATTCCAGAATTCATTGATCAGCTTTTTATTCCGTCCAGGAAACTCCTTCCCAAGGCCAAAGACATCATCCAGTCGTTTCCTCAATTATTCATATTTATTCTATTGCCATGTCATTTAAATCAACTGAAGAGTCCGAGCCAGGTACCAAGCCACAAAGTTCGTTGAAGCAACGGTTTGCAGTCTTCTTCTCAAGAGCACATTCGTATACTGAAAACATCTGTATTATCATATTGATAAAGAACGTTGATTTGCGTATCCATAAATATATTATGTACGTTATTTAGAGCCTGTTGTGAATTGTAAAAGCATATATCACCTGCATCAGTCGCAACACTTTCATCCCTCCCCGGTCTCAACAGGATAACAAAACAGCTTTTTACCTCCTTTCCTATTCTGAAGGATTATATTATGGCTAGCGTTACATGATTTAATTCATTCAATTTCGGAGTTACGAGATGTTAAAATATTGAACAATGCGCTACGTTGGAGACGTTTTACAAAGACCATCGTCTGGCAACGCCAAACGGTTTCATTCAGTTTGTAATACTAGACCATAGAAAACGGGATCTCGATCGATCGAGAACCCAGACTGTCGCAAGGCTGGTCCCTTCAGCTTGAACATAATCGATTGGAGTCTATCAGAATAAAACATACAAAAGGTGTTACCGAAAAGAATGTTCATGTTAACACTGTCGCAATCAGTCGGTCATTTGTATACGATATTTTTTTTCTGTAAAATAAAATAAATATTTATAAAATAAATCATATTTTCGTACCGGATCCAGGCTTTATACCACAACTGTGCACAAGGCGTTGGGAATACGAAGCAGCAGCTTCGAGTGCACTGGGTGTCGGCTCGACCAACCCAGAGAATTCTACAACATACCGAACCACGCGGAATGCGGTAACTGTTCACCTGGATTCCTAAGTTCGCCCACATTCGTACACTCAAATCATGTACTAAACAACAATAATTGTTTATACTTACTTTGAAAATTACTTATTTATCTGTTTATGTATCTATTTGTTTATCTTCTATAATATTTCAGTGTCGTATTAATTAGCCGACATGTTTGCAGGTTAAGCATGAAGCGACCAAGGTGCCACCTACCGTAAAACGACTCAAACATATCTAACGGAAATTATATGAATAAACTACAACAAATGAAAATGCAATACCAGAACATACAAATAAATTAAAATATCGATATAGGAATAAGAAATAAAACATATATAAACGAGTTGGCGATAATAAGGCTATTCACAAAGGAGTAGACAAGCACACCTGCACCCCAGACATTACAAGGGAACCCTTGTCGTCTCTTGAGGACTATCTCGAGGAGGAGGAGGAGGAGGAGAGGGTAGAGAAAGAGGTGGAACAGGAGGCGAGGAGAGAGAAAGAAGTGTAACAGGAGGAGGTGGTGTGGAGAAAAACCGTCCACCCCCACCCCCCACAAGGGGTTGGAAGTACACCAGACGGAAACGTCTGGACGGACGCATGCACGCACGCACGCACGTACAAGGAAAGCATAAGCCGTTGTGAATTCCACGAGCACGGGCCAGGAAGTTGCGCGTGATTCGGTTTAAACGTTGTTGTTGTCGTCGTTACTATCATTTCCGTTAGCGTTGTTATTGTCCTTCATACTAGTTACTATTATCGACATTTTATATATAAAAAAAATAACCAAGATTATTGTTACCATTATTACTATTACTAAAATATTATCATAGTAATAAAAAAATTTAGTATTACTATTTTCATTGTTACTATCATTATTCTAGTTGCCACTGCAACTGGCCTATTGTTATCACTATCACCCTTTTTATATCTCCCGTTTTGTACGGTAGCAGCAGTATAGACCGACATACAGACAGACACATCTCCCTGGGTCACATCCTTCGTGCTATTGTAGGCGACGAAAGACATCGTTGGTTTGATTGCCAACGTCGTCGTTGTACATTTGTCAGTGGCCTTTGGCTCGATCTGGATTTAATTGTTTTCAACTATATGTGTTTCAGATAAACGAGTAGATCTGAACATCCTCTCTCTCTCTCTGTGTGTGTGTGTGTGTGTGTGTGTGTGTGTGTGTGTGTGTGTGTGCGTGTGTGTGTGTGTGTGTGTGTGTGTTATACTCGTTTATTTTTAAATACCCTATCCCCGACCGTACCCTATTTATATATATATATATATATATATATATATATATATATATATATATATATATATATATATATATATATATATATACTAGTATCGTTCCACCCTTAACATTAGGGCACTGAGAAAGAAGCGGATGTCGGGCGACCCCCGTCAGCCGGGATGGACGATAAGATACAAGGGAAGAGAGGGAGGAGGAGAAGAGGGAG
>NC_134797.1:51298649-51316149 GCF_046742065.1 Oratosquilla oratoria | reverse complement strand
AAACTACATAGGTAAAAATAACAATATTTACAATTACAAATTATTTGGAAATTCATTAACTAAAGTAGATAGTGAAAAGGATCACAGTGTAATTACCAGTAATGACCTCAAATCATCTATGGCTTCTAAGCAGCGTAGTTCCACCACAGAGAAAACAAACAAGATTCTAGGTATGATTGTGCAATCTTTTGATTTTAAAAGTCCATCTGTCATTAACAAACTATATCAGTGGTTAGTTCGTCCACATTTGGAATATGTTGTTTCCGTGTGGTCACCAAACCTCATTAAAGACATTGACAGATTGTAAAAAGTACAACAGTGAGCCACAGAACTGATTTGAAATATCAAAAGTAAATCATATGAAAATTTACTAAAACATATGAATTTATTTTCCCTAAACAAAACATAGACTCAGGGGTGATTTGATACAGGTCTTTAAAATTCTAAAGGGAATTGACAGTACCTTAATAAAAATTTCACACTGAATGCAAATCAGACAAGAAATAATGGTCTCAAACTGTCAGAAAGTAGATTTAATTTGGAACTGGGTAAAAACAACTTTGCTACCATGCAGTAAATGAATGGAATAAACTTCCTGCAGAGGCAGTGCAATGTAGTATATTTTGAAGTTTTAAGATTCACTCAGATAAACACCTAAGCAATAGTCTGTATTGCTGCCATTTATTTTATTTGTTAATTTATTATTATCAAACTATTCTCATTTATCACCAAGTGTTCCCACTGAGTTGTAAAAGACAACAAAAATGGGAGGGAGATAGGACTAGGCATCCTACTCTTTGTGGGTGTGGTACAGATGAGAGCAAATGGGAAGACATAGGCAGTATGTTTGTGAGAAGAACAATGGAGGTGTTGGCACTGAGTGAAGCTAAGTTAAAAGGGAGGGGCAAGTCTTAGTTTGGGAGTGTAGTGGGGAGGGTGTCAGAAGTGAAGTGTGGTTTGAGGTCAAGGTGGGAGTTTGCCAAGGATGTGTTATGTCACCTTGGCTGTTCAATTTGTATATGGATGGAGTGGTGTGAGAGGTAAATGCAAGGGTAATGGGTTGGAGATTGGAGATGGTTAAAGAAAATGGAGAAAAATGGGAGATAAGCCAGTTGTTGTTTGTTGATGACACTGCACTTGTAGCAGGATTAGAGGAGGGAAGGAAGTTAGTGATAGAGTTTGGGAAGGTGTGCGAAGAAAGGAAATTGAAGATGTGGGTAAAAATAAGGTGGTGTGATGTACAAGGGGACAGGATGTCAGCGAACTGGAAGTGAGCATCAAGGAAGAGAGATTGGAGGAAGTGGATAGCTTCAGATACTTGGGTGTGAATGTGGCGAGAAAGGGAGGAGTGGAGATGGAGGTAGAATGTAGATTAAGAGAAGCAAGTAAATACCTTGGGGGATTTAAAAGTGTTATGAGAAATAGACATTTGGGAATGGATGCTAAGAGATTGTATGAAGGGGTGACTGTGCTGACAGCATTGTATGGGGCAGACACATGACACATAAGAGAGGAAGAGTTTAAATGTGTTTGAGATGAAATGCCTGAGTAGTATGGTAGGGGTTACTAGGCTGGAGAGAGTGAAAAACAAGGAGGTGAGGAGGAGAGTGGGGGTGGAAAAGGAGTTGGGAGATAGGACTGATGAAGTAGTATTGGGATGGTTTGGATACATGGAAAGAATGAATGAAGAAAGATTGGTAAAAGAAGTGTGAAAGCAGAGGTGGATGGAGTGAATGCAAGGGGGCAACTAATGATGAGATGGATGGTGTAAAAGAGGCACTGGGAAAGAGGGTGACGTCTGTTGGGGAAGGGAGACGACAGAAGATAGGGTTAATGGAGAATGGTTGTGTATGGATGATGCTGTGATGCATGAAAGGGAGTGGGTGGGGGATGGGAGGAGGGGTTGGGGATATTCTGTTGCAGCCCGAAGGAATTTCTCCTTATCTTCTCTTTTTCTGCATGAGGGGAAGCTAAGGGGGGGTGTTGCCGATTAAATGATGCAACCTTAGTGTGGATGTAGCATGTCTTGCTGTATTGCTTCTGACCCAGGGCAGTGGGTGAGATGCAAGAATGACCCATCATCCAGGAAGAGCCAAGAAAAGAGGGAGGGAAGGGTGGTGAATGGGAGTGGAGTATGTGGGGATGAAATGTGTGGGAGTGGATTTATGCCTGGACTTTGGCTACCTCCCTTGTAAGGGGGAAAAAAACCTTGATATATATAATTTATCTGTTTATTTTTTAGTATTAATTTATTACTTATTATATATTTTTATTATCTGTTTATTCATTATTACTTATTATTCATGTTTGCTTATCATCATGATCTATTTATTCATCTAATCTATATATTTTTTCACACCCGACCTAGTTATTGATCAAAAGGTTTTCTGTCAGCATATTCTTCCTTTGTAATTGTCATAGTTATTTATCATTTTCTTCCTTAAATAATGACATGTGAAAAGGAAAGAGTAGAAGATCCTTCCTCCTACCTAACATGTACCAAAATCAACAGTAGCTTGGGCAACCTACTGATATTCAAGGTACAGGAACACACTCCATAAATAATAAGTATTCAACTTAATGTATTTGGAATGTGAATAAAAGTAGGAATTGTGAGTGCATACTGCTTGGTGATAGTGGGTAGCAGATTGCGGGAAATGGACAGTATGAAAACAGAAAGAAACTAACAAATGTAGATGATGATATCAAGAAAAGAGAAGATACTTGGGGTGCTAAAGATATATATATATACCGGTATATATATATATATATATATATATATATATATATATATATATATATATATATATATATATATATATATATACCGGTATATATATATATATATATATACCGGTATATATATATATATATATATATATATATTTATATATATATAAAAAGAGGAATACCAGGAAATATTAGCAAAACTGGAAGAGAATAAAGATACGGGCACAGACAAACACAAAAGAGAAAAGAGCAATTAAAACAGAAACATGGTAAAGACATATGAGAGGCAAATACAAACCTCACAATAATCATGATAAAAATATATTTCTTCACAAGTGCCTTGGGACATCAGCTGATCTTTAAAGTGACTTCAAAGAATGACTGTCACATACATCTATACCATTACCCCCATTTTATTTATCTCCTGCAGTGAACAGAGTGGTTTAAATAAGTGCATAATCATCATCTATTCAATCTTGAAGTAGAGTACCCACCTTGCCATTGATCTTGCCAGTCCACCACCCTTCATCTCCAGATATTTTTACATCATCACTCAGCACCTCGATGATATCCCCATGACTGAGTGTGAGTTCATCATCTCCATGTGCCTCATAATCATAGAGAACAGTGCACAAAGCTGGGGTTTGGCTGGGCTGAAACAAAAAATGAAAATCAATTGTTAAAAGACATAAAACAAAATATAAATTTTCACAATGTATAATAATGCTGTATCTTGCTACACTGTTTCTGACCCAGGCAACTAAGATGAAAGGAAAACAATGGGTAGTGGATAGGAGTGGAATGGGTGGGAGTGGGTGTGTGCCTTGGCTGGTTACCTTCCTTACATGGTGAATGAGGCCACTGGTATATATAGATAATGAAAATATTGCACATATTGTACACACAATCACATGCACACATGGTGGTCCCATTTCCAAATAAATGAAAGATTGAAATAAAATCACAAGAATACAAAGAACAGTGACCAAAATGGTTCCCTTCCTTACAGACAAAAACTATACAAGAGTAGACTAGGAACACTAGGCCTCCCATCATATAAGGATGAAGAGAAAGAGGTAATATGATTACAATTTCAATTTTCAAATCACTGAACGAGATTGACAAAATTGACAAATGGGATATCTTATTTTGGGATGGGAGGGCATAGGAACAAAGAAAGACCACATGTTTATGGGATGTAAAGAAATATTTTTCACCTACAAGAGCAGAAAATTAAATACAATATAACCAGTGCATGAAATAATACCATCCTGTAATGACAATCACATCTTACTATGCCTTGGCCATTTCTATCACATGTGGTGGCAATGCCAAAGCAAGAAACACTCAAGATAAGTTGGACAACAATAGAATAAATAACCATGATGCTGAAATAATTCTTCATAAAAAGAATGGAGAGAACTAAACTACAATGAAGATTTACATCAACTGTATACTAAAGATGCAAGCCAATATCTACCATACCTACCAAAAGTGGAAAAAACAATGACTGACTCAATGGGAAAAGCAATAAAACAGGATATAAAATGCATGGTATACACAAAACAAATTAGAAACCATATCGAAAAGAGAAACAATATCTGTAAATGTACCTAGGATGGACCTTAACAACTTGAAGAGAAAATAGTAAAAACAGGTGAAACATAACCAACAAGGGAATCCAACACCCATTTTGTTCAGTGATGGTAGGGACCACTAAACTTGTGTAATCAGATTATATGTTAATTGGACATTTGATTCCATGTCCATGAGCAGTTTCCCTTTTGTGATATTTGGAGATGATCCTAACAAGCAAATCAACTTTCAGTTAATTGACAATTACAAACTTGGCTATAGCCTGACCAACCACACACTTCTTCAGTGATTGCATGGCATAAAACATGATAGTGTTCATACCATGACATGAATACACTGGGCATTTTAATTTCTTTTTCACAAAAAATATTTTCTGCACTCACATTCAAAAATTCAGATATTCAATTTCCATTATAACATACAAGGTGGTGAAGCCAATTACTATGACCACTTCCGTAAACATGATTTCTGAGTATGTTCATTTTTATCACTAATAACAGTTATCTGCAATCAGTGATCCAGCAAGATGGACATCAGAGAGAATCATGACCCAACCACTCATCTTTAAAACCCATCACCTCCATAAGGAGATGGAGCCCCAAGGTGCTGACACTTGGTCCCTCACTAAAGAACTTTGTACTTCCTCTTTCTTTTCCTTTAAGGAGAGCAGACAATTGTTGATTGCTCCTGATGAGACTGATTGAAAGTCCATCAGTTCTTCCCATAGAAATCTATGAGAAGGCCTGAGGATTGTTGCCAGTCACCATGGAGGCTGTGGATTTCTGGTATGTGAAACTTGAGGCAACATATATTATGATTATCTATTTTGGTCTAATTCAACTTTAAGTATCCTCCAGAAAAAAATGTACATTTCACTCTACCTCATCCCGTCCGAGTTACTACATAAGCTACCTAAGTAGTGGGACAAGAATATAAAAAACAAGAATAAATGCTAGAGTTCAACAGGTAGCCCCTTTCCATGCGAATCAACCCTAATATAATATTAACAATGATCCACTCAAACTTGATCAGTTGGATGAAAAGCAGACAGATATACAGACGCACATACACATAGTACATAATAAGAATGACAAAAGTTGAACAAATTAAAACACAACATGCAGCACCAGAAAGAGTGAATATAAAATACATGATACCATTATAAAGCCAGTATGTAGTATGGATGTGAAATGTGGGCAATGACATTGTAGATGGAACAATTGTTGAGAGTGTTGGGAAAAGTGCTGAGAAAGATTTTGGACCCAAACCTTGAACCAGAAATGGAACCATGGAAGAAGCACTACCAAGAACTGAAGGAAATGTATGCTAAGACCTGTGTGATAGGTGTTGTGAACACCAAAAGACTGAAATATGGCTGAGCATGTGGCTAAGATGCCATAGTACTGTTTATCTAAAAGAATGATGGATGGATGTGTTAAGAGACAGCAGAGGACTACCTGAGATCCCATGAAAAACAGGAAGAGAATGTAAAGTGTGATCAGGAGAAAATGAGTGAGCTATAAGCCAAAGGCCTCACATTACAATAACATGAAAATTCAATGAGAATGGGTGGAAGCCATCTGTAGAGAAGAGTTAGCACAAGAACCTATATACACAGGAAAATGAGGAACTCACTCAAACTAGACTTGTTTTACCAATTAGCACAAAACTCAAAATATACAGTACTGGTACTCATAATTCAATCCATTGCTCCTGATCTCTCTTGCAGAAGACCCTCAGATATCAATATTTCTACCCTTACTAACATTAAGTAGAAGTGGTAGATTCATGAAAGTGAGGTAACAGAAAGGAGGTATAGAAGTAGTTAAAAGTAACCAGTACACTTTGTGTGGTGATCAGTCACCAATCACAAAAGAATGCTACATGGCTGGTTTGTAAGAGTCCCTAAGTTCCTGAAGCACTGAATGTATAGAACTGAATGCAGTTAATACCCCACACAGGGAACACCCAGAGTGAAAATGCTGGAAAAGACAAGACAATGGACGGAACCCCAAAAAAGTGCATAGCTGGTATACTAGACAATTTAGCGGGTCTGAAACCTCCATTTTACCGTGAAAATAATGAATGTCACCCAATAATGGGAAGCCCAGACTGAAGGCACTTGGATTTTAAGAAAAACATTCTAGAGAGCACTGCCTTGCAGGCTACAGTGAAAGATAAGTAATGAGGATGGAATTAAAGACAATTTTGAAGTGAATACAAAATCCCTTGCATGGAAGGAACATAGTTATTTGGGGGTTGTACCAGTAGCAAGTGATAAGTGGTGTCCCACAGGTATCAATAATGTCAAGTCATGTACCTTAAATATGCATACTTTCTTGCTTCATGGTCCCCTTTCCAAAATTGTTGCAGTTTCAAAAA
The DNA here is from genome assembly GCF_046742065.1 of Oratosquilla oratoria. Taxonomy (NCBI): domain Eukaryota; kingdom Metazoa; phylum Arthropoda; class Malacostraca; order Stomatopoda; family Squillidae; genus Oratosquilla; species Oratosquilla oratoria. The sequence continues at coordinate 51,309,441 of NC_134797.1, read as the reverse complement.
TTGACAGGTCCCAAGATTTTTAACATTCTTGCACAAGGACAATGTGTATGTATTTACCTAGTTGTATTCTACAGGAAGGGGAGCTATGCTCGTGGTGTCCCATCTTTGTATCTCGCAACATCTAGTTTGTTCTTAAATTCATGTATGGTGTTTGCACACACTATTGTTTCATCCAATTTGTTCCAGACATCCACCACTCTGTGTAGAAAACTATACTATTTATTTCTGTCTGGGGACATGTTTTTGGTGATAATTACTCCTAGGTCCTTTTCTGAACCAACTTTCTTTGCAATTATTTTATATTGTCCTGATATTTTTTTCCCAAATTCCATTATATATTTCTTAATGTTCAAGTCCACTTCCCACTTTTGACTCCATTCTCAGACCTTGTTCAGATCTCTTTGTAGCGATTCATGATCTTCTTCCATACTTATTTTCTTTAGCAGTTTTGCATCATCTGCAAAGAGGGTCATGTAACATTCTACACCTTCATCCATGTCATTTACATATATAGCAAACATTATCAAGGCCAGTACTAAACCCTGTGGGACTCAACTTATCATTTCTTCCCAAGTAGAATTTTTATCTCTGAGTACCACTCATTTTTCTTCCATGCAAGAAATCTTCCATCCATTTCAATAGTTTTCCTTGTATACTTCCTGTTGTTTCATGTTTTCTAAGTAGTTTTTCATGTGGTACTTTATCAAACACCTTTTGTAATTCCAGGAAAGTACAGTCTGCCCATCCATCCCTTTCTTGCATTATATCTATTAACCTTGAATAGAAACTGATCAAATTTGTGCCACATGACCTTCCCTGTCTAAATCCGAATCGCCTCAGATTTACCATACCATTCTCCAGATGTTTAGTCCATCTACTTTTGATAACTTTCTCACAAATTTTGGCTATAGTACTTGTAAGGGAGACGGGTCTATAGTTTTGTTGGGTCTTCCTAGTTTCCCCTTTTATATATTGGTATGATATTGGCATTTTTTCCAGTCTTCCAATACCTTTCCTTCTTCCAGTAATATATTGTCTTGTATATTTTGGTGTGTGTATTTACCTAGTTGTATGTTACAGGAAGGGGAGCTATGCTCATGGTGTCCTGTCTTTATATCTCGCAGTGTCTAGTTTGTATTTAACTAGTTGTGTTTTACAGGAAGAGAGCTATGCTTGTAGTGACCCACTTTTGTATCTTTCAGCATCCAGTTTGATCTCAAATTCTTGTATAGTTTTTGCACTCGCTGTTTCCTCATGCAGTTTGTTCCAGATATCTATCACTCTCTGTGGGAAGCTATTCTTTTTCAGATCTATTCTGTAACTATCCTTTCTAAGTTTCTTTTTGTGTCATCTCTCTCTTCTTTGTTCCAATGTCAGTAACTTCAATTTAGCCAGTCTCTCTTCATATGACAAATTTGAAAGGGCTGGGGCCATTTTCGTGGTTACTCTCTGGATTCTTTCAATTTTCTTTATATTTTGATACTGGGTGACCATAATGTCACAGCATACTCCAGTCTAGGCCTTATTAGTGTAACTAATATTTTTTTCATTATTTCTTCGTCTAAATAAGTAAACGACACTTTTATTGATCTCAGCAAGTTATGGGATTCTACGAAAATTTTGTTGATTTGTTTATCAATGGACAAGTCATTAGAGATAATTATTCCTAGGTCTTTTTCAGATTCCGCTTTCTTTACTTCCTTAGTTCCAAATGTATATTGCCCTGATATTCTTTTTTTACTTTTTCTGAACTCCATTATGCTACATTTTTTAATGTTGAAGTCCACTTCCTACTTCTGACTCCCTTTTCAAACCTTGTTTAGGTCTCTCTGTAGTGATTCACAGTTGTGTGTGTGTGCTTTATATATGTATGTTGTGACTGTGGTGGGCATTTTACAACTCCAGGGACCTTTTACTATATTGGTGACATTTATCTGCAGAACCCCCACATGTGTGAGGGATACATTCTGCATAATGTGATTTCATATAGTGTGAATACTGTACCAATCACAATTTCCTACAACAAAGAAAGTATCACAATCAAAAGTATACTGTGAGGAACAGGAACCACAAGACAAACCCAGAAGAGAAACCACTCCAGTGACATGAGAAACTGCCTACATCTGAGGGTCACCAGCCAGTGCTGGAACAGTATCAATACTGTATCACCCTGGAGAGGCACTAGATCCTCAAGGTTACACAAAACTTCTGTCAGAGCTCAGGTTTTAAAACCACAGACTATTCTTCACACCAACTCTAGCGGATTTAAACCAACATCAACTGACCTTCTCATCTCGATACCAGAATCCTAGTCTACTTGGTTACTATGCTCCCCTCCTTGTTCAACACTAACACAATATAAACAGTAATACAACATTTCTGAGTGATTCAAGAGCCAAACCCAAGTGTTACAATATACCTTGGAGGTGCAATTTTTCTGCAGACAAGTGCCAAAGTAAATTGTTGATTGACAAATGACAATGAATGGATTTGAAATCTGCAATTATGTGGGCTGAGAAACCCTAATGATGATATTCCAGTCCAAGATTAAAAAAAATACAGTGAAATTATTCATTTGAAGAACTTTTGTATCCAAAATACCTCATTCCACCTGAAGATACACCACTACAAAATGAAATGCATGATCCAACAATCAGTGTTAAGTGTGTAACCCTATGGATTGAGAGGCCTTAATAATATAATCAATCTCCTATCCATAATAATAAAAAAATAAAAAAACAATGAAGAGGAATAATTGATATGAAGAACTTTGTATCAGACCACACCCAGGACATTCCATTCCACCTAAAGATGCACCACCACAAAATGAGAATGTGCAAGGTGTTCATTGATCACTGAGGTCTGGGGTACAATTAACCACTTCAGTACGAGTCAAATTCTCACACACAATATTGGCTGCCATATGAATGATGCATCACACTACAGTCGTACCTCGGTACTCGACCGCCTCTATACTCGACCAAATCGGTGCTCGACCAAAAAATTCGAGTAGAAAATGCATCGGACCTCGAACAGATTTTCGGTACTCGACTAGCTCGAACAGCGGGTAAGCGTCAGTTCGACTCAGACCGCCAGCGGAGTAAGACGTACGCAGTTTGTTCGAGTATTTCTTCCCAGATTTAAACTTTTTCGTGTTGCTCTAGCCCTTAATAATGGGTCCAAAGAAAGACAGTGATAAGGGGAAAATTGGTTTCGGTGTTCGAACAAATCGGTGCTCGACCACCACCTCAGAACGGATTATGGTCGAGTACCGAGGTACGACTGTATTTGCATTATAAAATATAAAGTAACTTCTGTATTACTCATTCTCTTTTACTCTGAGTAACAATAAACACAAAAAACATAATCAAACCAGTTCTGAGAATCCAGGGGTAACTCATATACAACTACAAAAAATATAATCAAGATGCCAATGCCAGCATCCTCAGGTCCCCACCCGCGCCTTATAGGCGTCATCATACTGAAATTGTTAAAGAATTGAAAAACAAAGTCTCAGGAGTGACAATAAGATTCTAAATACCAGAAATATGTAATTAATATATCCATTCATTAGAAAAGAGAGAGAGAGAGAGAGAGAGAGAGAGAGAGAGAGAGAGAGAGAGAGAGAGAGAGAGAGAGAGAGAGAGAGAGAGAGAGAGAGAGAGAGAGAGAGAGAGAGAGAGAGAGAGAGAGAGAGAGAGAGAGAGAGAGAGAGAGAGAGAGAGAGAGAGAGAGAGAGAGAGAGAGAGAGAGAGAGAGAGAGAGAGAGAGAGAGAGAGAGAGAGAGAGAGAGAGAGAGAGAGAGAGAGAGAGAGAGAGAGAGAGAGAGAGAGAGAGAGAGAGAGAGAGAGAGAGAGAGAGAGAGAGAGAGAGAGAGAGAGAGAGTGTGTGTGTGTGTGTGTGTCAGTTTCCCACATAATGTACTGTTGTATATGATTGGGATCCACTGACATGCTACACATTCACATAATGTGATCACAACACAATCGACATTTTCATACAACACAAATTTCCACAATATGTAATAGTAACAACTTGATGTGGATGGTAAGAAGAAAGACAGGAGACTCAATCCAAATTTATTCCTCATTAATTCTGCAATAAGCCTTGAGAAATATTATTGCAAATTTAGTCAAGAATAAACTTGGATCAAGACTCCTGTACTGTTTTTCCTCTTCTCACACATGTCAACTCATTTCAGCAAGTTAATAACATAGTAATAACCACAACAACTTTGCATAACTGTGGCATAAGTATGAAATGGGGACTTGAAAGAACACATTTGCTAAATGGGTGTGTATAAAGTTTATACTATAAACAAATAAATCAGTGGCATGGTGTGCCTACATATTGATGAAGTACTACAATACCTAGTCATATTCCAAAGGAAATTTTGTGAAAATATTGGTGTGATTCAAAGGCAGATGGTCAACCATAGGTAAAATATTTACCATGGTGACATACTGGGAGTTTGTTATGAACTGGGACCAACAATGGGTACCTGCAATTTGTGGTTCAAAGATGTAGGCATTAGAATCATCTGTCCATCCTCTGCCTTTAAACCCAAACCCATCAACATCCTCACCTCTATCCAGGGGTGCAGCAGAGAAGCTGGCACTTATTATCCTAACCTAGCCCAAGATATACTTCCACAAACTTTTTGAGGTCCTATCTCCATTTTTACATAAGGAGAGTTGACAACCAGCAACTGGTTCCTTCTACCTTCTTTCACTAACCAATGACAAAAGAAACAAGCCCACACTAATGAAAAAAAGACAACAATCCATTTTTTTTTTTCAAGAGTGCCTATGGGAGGGCCTAGGGACTATATTAATTGGTTTGGGGAAGTCTGTAGAACCCAAGGCAATAGTTACTGTATTGTCATTATATTAAAGATTAGTTTCAAATGCTTGAAGATTTTAACAAAGAGCATGACACTGTTCAAGAGTAAAAGTGGCAAGTACTCAGGTAGTGTTGCACCCCATCAACGACAATTACTCTAGTTAAAACCTACTACCAGTGTGTTGATGGCAAATACAGTACACATTTAAACCTGGACAAATTACTTTTTTTTAACATTATTCAAGGGCCACAAGATTACATTATAACATCACTTTTTTCACCTCTGAACAGGAAAAAACTTTGACAGCAAGGGAATAAAGGCAGAAGGAGCTGTACTAAATTAGTTGCAGAATTAATCTACTGGCACATGTAGATAGCAAATCCTCCAGATGACACCCAGGGCACTGAGGATTAAACATGTAGCAATAACAATCTGAGGGATCACAGCCTGACCACTGGAGAACAACTGTGAAGGGGAACTGGTTTGTCATTCAAGCCCTTGACCTCTGGAATGCTCTTCCAGAGCATATAGTAACAGCACCTATGATTGCTGTATTTAAGGCGAGATACAACAAACATATGGGGGTGAACTAAAGTTTGGGCAATCAATATACCAGATTACCAAACATGGGGAGTACCACAATTTATGTTTAAGTAAACATTATGTGAGTCCTAGGTATGAACTACTAGGACATACACAAGCACCTCAAACTCTACTCACTCCAAAGGCGCAAAGAATGGTACTTGATCCTTTACAATGGAAAATGCTGGAGGGTTACATCCCCAACATTGGAGTGACACTCAGCCAAGAGAGGACAAGAGAAAGATCTTGCTATGTTGTAGGAATAGCCGGCAGCACAAGGAGCACCACATTTCTCCAAGCAAATTCCTTCACTAGAGTGGCCTCCAAGCTCTTCAATAGTCTCCCAAACTATCTGAAGAACATCACATCCTGCACAGTGGAACTATTCAAAAGATGGATGACTTCCTACAATAGAAGACACACTTCCCACACCATCCTATAGTAATACATGGCCCACAACAAGCTGGTACATTGTATACCACTTCACTGGAGGCAACATGGCCAGAGAGGAAGCAGTGGCAGTCTTTGTAGCTGAGGCAAAGACGCCGAGATCTCCATGAGGTAACATACGGTATAAGGTAAAGTACTTGATTGAAACCAGACAAGCCAAGGAATAATACTTGTTCATACAAACCCACAAATGATGTGTTCATATGTACTTTCTATCATACCCGTGCAAACCCAAAACTATTCAAATTACTGCAAAAGGTTTTATGGTTTCAAATTTTCATTTATGTTTTCTATATAAAAACTCTTCCATATCTGACAAGAACCACATTGGGAAACCTGTGCTTAGGACACCATCCACCATTAAAACAGTATCAATACAGAATAGGCCTGGCCACAGATTCAAACCATGATTCAAACATATAAAATCATGATACACAGGATACAGAACATCTCGTACACAATGCCCCATACAATCCTGAGACAACAACACATCTTCCCTACTGACTTCTGGTTAAACCTAAAAGCTGTTGCTGATTACCTGGAGGCCAAAAGTCACAAGAGATATCAAGGGCAATGGTTTGAATGAGTGATCATTTCTATTCCAATTCTTCCAACTGCCTAACTTGCCACATCATCAAAGTGTTTGAGGTTGTTAGAGAATCACTGATGAAATTTCTGGAACACGGGTTCTGGAAGGGGAGGTCATGCCTCTCAAAACTCCTAGGCCACCACAAACATATTGAATGATGTGAGCAAGGGGAAAAATGTGGACATAGTCTACCTAGACTTTGGAAAAGCATTAATAAAGTGGATCATAGCACACTCCTACACAAACTGAAAAACACAGAAATCTCTGGTAAAATAGGAGTCTAGATAAGTGAATTCCTAAATACTAGAAAATAAACAGTGGTTGTCAGAGGTGCAAGGTCAAGAAAATCATCAGTGATCAGTGGGGTACCTCAAGGTTGCTAGGACCACTTATGTTCTTGATAATGATAAATGACACTGACCTAAAGGTAAACTCGTCCCGAATCTCGTCATTCACTGATGACACCAGAATTTCAAGATCAATCAATATTGACATGGGAGAACCCAATGAAATTAAAAAGTGACCTAGAGGCAATATATATCTGGACATGTGAAAATAATATGACCTTCAACAACAAAAAGTTTGAAGTAATAAAATATGTCACCGACAAACACCTGAAGGAATACAACCACACAGTGGGCGAACACAAAATAGTGGAAAAGGAGACACTCAGGCACTTTGGAGTTATGGTCAATAATAACTGCAGCTTTGAGGCACACATAAACCTCACTGCCAAGGTGGCAAGAAAAATGAGCTGCTGGATCCTTCCAACATTCAGGACCAGAAAACAAGAACACCTCATCCTGCTATGGAAGACCCTTGTAGTAAACTGGAGGACAACTGTCAGCTTTGGTCTCCACATAAAGGAGATACATGAATTGGAGCAGGCACAGAAGGTCTTCACAAGGAAGCTAGGCAGGGACTCCCAGAACTATTGGGAGAGGCTGAAGCAACACAGGTTATATTCCCTACAAAGATGATAGGAATGATATACCATCATCTACACCTGGTAAATCCTCAAAGGCTCTGTGCCAAACCCATTGCAATCTGAAGGGGAAGACACCAAAGGCCAACACCACACCAGGTTTGGTAAAACCTACTATAGGGGGTCATTAATAAGAGGCCCTCAGAGGATCAGGACAATCCAGGCAGGTTCAAGAAGAGGCTGGAGAAGTTCTTGTCTGACATACCAGATGCCATAATAAGCCCAATACATAAAGGAGGAGACTGGACCTTGCCAAAGAATTATCGACCTGTTCCCCTCACATCCCACATCGTCAAAGTAATTGAGAAATGTGTAAGGGACAAACTGTTTACATACCTTGAAGAGAATAACCTCATAAATGAGAACCAGCATGGTTTCAGAAAAGGTTGGTCCTGCCTCTCAAACCTACTGGCACACTATGACTGGCTACTATGGAGCCTGTCAGAAGGGAAGAATGTAGGTGTAGCATTTCTAGACTTTGCAAAAGCCTTTGACAAGGTAGACCACAGAGTCCTCCTCCACAAGGCAAGGGACCTAGGAATCTCAGGGAAGCTAGGAATATGGCTTCACAACTTCCTGACAAACCGTACCCAAATAGTCACAGTCGACGGCATGAAGTCCAGCGAAACCAAGGTAGTAAGCAGAGTACCACAAGGCTGTCCTCAGCCCACTCCTATTCCTAATTCACATGAACGACATAAATGAGTGGACTCAACCCTCCTGTCTTTTGCTGATGATACCCACATCAGTTGTGCATTGCTGGAAAGTGAAGATGTTCACCATCTACAAAATGACCTTGACACAGTTTATGCTTGGGCTAATGATTGCAATATGCAGTTCAATGAAGAGAAGTTCAAGGTCATGAGATATGGCTCCAACCAAGGCATTAAAGACAACACCAAACTGCACATGGAAAGGGGAATGAAAATCAACCCCAAAGCCCATGTAAAATGTCTGGGTATTCATCTAGGTGACGATGCCACTTTCCAGCACCACATCATGCATACCGTGAAAAGAGCACAGGGGATGGCCACCTGGGTACTAAGGACTTTCTCCTCAAGAGAGGTATAAGTAATGCTTACCCTTTGGAAGGCACTTATTCAACTGATCCTGGACTACAGTAGCGAACTCTGGTCACCACATAAACAAGGAGATATCCAGAAGCTTGAGGCTGTCCAAAGGAATTACACCAGGCACATCAAAGGGATGAAGGATCTCAACTACTGGGATTGCTTGGAAGTACTGGGTCTCTACTCCCAACAAAGGAAGAGAGAAAGGTATTAGGCCATTTATACATGGAAAATCCTGGAGGGCATTGTTCCTGACCCCACACCCTCAACAATCAAGCCTTATCACAGCGTAAGGCACGGGCGCAAATGTGAGAGACAAATGCTCCCACCTAGAGCCCCAGAGAGGCTTAAGACTTTACTGGCATCCAGCCTAGGTCACAAGGGTCCAAAAATATTCAATGCCCTCCAAAAAGAAGTGAGAGACACCCAATTGCTCGGTGGACAGCTTCAAGCATGTACTGTCCCACATGGCCCAACCTCAAGGGAAGCTGTATCCAACAGCATCACTGATCAGGTCCAATACAAGAACATTGGACGGAGGCATGGAAGCAACACTTCCTCATATTAGCTATGATGGATCCATCTAAAGCTATGACAAGCAACACAAAGACAAAGGTACGAACATCTTAAAAACTTGATTCAACTTCATACTACACAATCTAATTCTGTTTCGTAAATGTTATTACAGAGGGTGTTATAAAACCAATACTGGGTATAACAAGTTTATATTTACCTGGAGAAGTGGGGCCTGCAGAGAAGCAACTTCCCCTCCCGAGCCCGTCCATGTGTCATTATTCCCATTCTCTAATAGTGGGGCCTTCTTGCGCTTGTCATCCATGGGTGCCGTTGGCACTACCCAAGGACTAGGACTTTATTGAGGATGAAGCATTCTTCCTCGGGGGAGAAGGCACCTGTTGCCTTGTCCTCCTCTGGGGCACGGCACTGATCTGACCGACCCATCAAGGGCCAATACCGAGGACAAGTCTTCAAAATAAAGCTGAATCAATCATCATGTGGGGAAGACTCGAAATCCGACTTCTTTCACAATTAACTGGTCACACGGCACTCTTCCTCATACACAACAATGCCAAAAACACACACCCCATTTATTGGCCTTCAAACCCTATGTTCACCGTGTTCTAGAATTCCCAGAGGGATGTGAACCATCATTACAAAGCACATTCACAAGTATGGGGGATATAAGTCTTGGAGCCAAATCTGACAAATCCCTAAAGTTTTGCAACAGTGAGCCATAGGAATGGATTTACATCACTGTACACACATCCCTTCTTCAATCAACACTATTTCTAACACGTAATTGCTTGCTGCTCTAATGCACGCAGCATGTACAGTATAGCCAAATCGACTCTCCCTTGAACAGCTGACTCAAACAACTTTAGGGGATGAACACTGCTCTTCCTGTACTGGCTACCTCATCATCAATATTTCTAACTTCAACCAGTCTTTTCCGATGCACGCACAGAAATATGAATATTTCTAGTCACGCAATAAGCAGCAGATCTTCGAAAAGTGACTATGCCACCAGTAAGCGCCTATGGAGTGCCCGACCGAGTCGTCCAAACCACCTGATCCCACACTCAGACACTGTGGGCCTGGGCTGTTTACCCCTCCGTTCTCTGGCAGATAAACCTCCGATATTTTAAGTTTTCCATTCTTCTAAAAACACTCACTTATTTTTTCAATATACTGCCAGATTCCTCTGAGATTACTTAATATTCTTCGTATATTTCAAAGAAGTCGACTAGTAGGCAGATAGCACCTAAATTTATATGCTTAAGCTTCGTCGAATATCAACCAAACACCGCACACCACTTCCACGACTAGTTCACTGTGGCCATTTTCTTCGATTGCAGGGCTGCCAACATCGGCCCCCTCCCCCCGTCACTCGATCCGCTATACAAACAGCCGATATCTCCTCATAAATATGGTTTGCCATTTTCTAATTTTCATGTAACTTTTACGCAGTTTCTGCACAAAACATGATACGTGCTAATTTGGTGGTGCTCTTTGCACAAAACCAAAATATGTTTTCAGTGGGAAACAACTAAAAAATAGTATTCAGCAAATATTATTTCTTTGGAATTTCTTATTTCTTAGATAAATGTGTGTGTTTTGATTTTTTTTATATTTTCTTTAAAATCACACGATTAAATAATATCTGAAATAACAATAGAAAGATATCATACTAGGTTAAATTTGTTTTTAACTTTGAGAATAATGTATTCATTTAAACGTATTCCTACCCATTATCA
>NC_134797.1:51281149-51293649 GCF_046742065.1 Oratosquilla oratoria | reverse complement strand
ATGGAAGTGGCAGAAAACTAAGAGTGTCTTACACAAATATAGATGGATTGATAACAGGATTGAATGAACTGAATGATTATTTGAAAGAAAAAGAAACGGACATAATGGGAATTGTAGAAACAAAATTAAAAGGCCCACTACCACCCAACAGTGTAGGACATGATACATACAATTATTGGATTAGAAACAGAGAGCAAAAACAAGGGGGTGGAGTTATGTTCCTGACTAAGAAGGATATAAACGTGAAAGGTGTCATATATGGAAAGAATACAGTAGAGATGATTATGATAGAAGTGGAAGACCGAGATAAGAAGAGCAGAAAATTTGTGATCAATTATGTGCCTCCGAAAACAGCCTCATGGGAGGAGAGTGAACATAAAAGTATGTTAGAGGACACAAAGATAGCATTAACTAAAATAATGGAAGACGGAGGAAGAATAGTTATGATGGGCGACTTTAATTGCAAAGAAATCTGCTGGGAAGAAATGACAGTAAAGAGTGGTGATGACTCATGGGGAAATGCTCTACTTGAGATGATTACTGACCATTCAATGACACAATGGATACAAGAGAACACTAGGTATAGAAATGAAGAAGAACCATCGAGGCTAGACTTAATAATTACATCTGAACCTAGAATAGTGGACAAGATTGAATATAAAACACCAATAGGTAAAAGTGACCACATATTGATTGAACTGGAACTTAATGAAGAAAAATATATGAAAAGAAATGAACAATATAGAAAAGGAAGAATGATGTATGAAAAAACAAACTTTGATAAAATAAGAGAATTCTTCCAACAAGAAAACTGGGAAGAAATATACAAAGAAGAAACAACAGTGGAAGAGAAATGGAATATTTTGACAAAAATTTACAAAAAAGGAGTGGAAAAGTATGTCCCAAGACAAAAACAAGAAAAAGAATATGTAAAATGCTGGTACAACAAAAGTTGTAGGGAGTTAAAGGACAAAAGAGACAAAGCCTGGAACAGATGGAAAAAAGACAGAAGACCTGAAAAATGGAAAATATATACTGGTTATAGAAATGAATATGTACAAAAGTGCAGAGAGGAAAAAAGAAAATATGAAAAAGATGTTATAGAAAAGTGTAAAGATCAACCAAAACTATTCTACAGATTTGTAAACAATAAACTGAAAAACAAACAAGACTTAGAGAAATTAAGACAAGGAGGAGTTGAATACACTGAGGAAATGGAAATGGCAGAAATTATGAACAAACATTTTAAATCAGTGTTTACAAGGGAAAATATACAACCTGAAGAGATTGAGTGGAAGGAAAAAGTCCCCCCTATGGAAGAAATAGAAGTAACAAAGAATGAAATATTGACACACTTGGGTAATTTTGATGTCAGAAAATCGCATGGGCCAGATGAAATAGCAAACTGGATTCTGAAAGAATGCAGGAATGAACTGGCAGACAAAATACATAGCATAATAAGCAGTTCCTTAAAAGAAGGAAAAGTTCCAGAAGATTGGAAAAAAGCAAATATAGTACCTATATATAAAGGAGGAAATAAAGAAGAACCTACCAACTATAGACCAGTCTCTCTAACAAGTACAATAGCAAAAATATGTGAAAGAATTATCAAAAGTAGATGGGTAAAATACTTGGAAAAAAACAACGTACTAAATCCAAGGCAATTTGGATTCAGACAAGGACGATCATGCGTCACCAATTTAATATGTTTCTATTCAAGGCTAATAGATATAATACAAGAAAGAGATGGATGGGCTGATTGTGCATTTCTGGACCTAAAAAAAGCTTTTGACAAAGTACCACATAAGAAGTTGCTTAAGAAATTAGAATATGAAGGAGGAATACAAGGTAAATTGCTAAATTGGATGGAAGACTTTTTGCAAGAAAGAAAAATGAGAGTAGTGATAAGAGATCAGCACTCAAAATGGAATGAAGTAATAAGCGGTGTCCCGCAGGGAACAGTTCTGGCCCCAATAATGTTTGCTATATATATTAATGATATGGATGAAGGAATTGAAAGCTATATGAGCTTCTTTGCAGATGATGCAAAATTACTGAAAAGAGTGAAAACTGAAGAAGATTGTGAATCACTACAGAGAGATCTAAATAAAGTACAAGAATGGAGTAGGAAGTGGGAGATGGAGTTCAATACAAAAAAGTGTAGTATAATGGAATTTGGAAAAAGCAAAAACAGAATAACAGGATCATATAATTTGGGAAAAGAAGGAATAAAAAAAGTAGAAAATGAGAAGGACCTGGGAGTCATTGTTATGAATAATATGTCACCTGAGAAACATATAAATAAGATTTTTGGAGAAACTTATAATTTAATAAGAACAATCAAAGTGGCATTTACATACCTGGATGAAGAAATGGTGAGGAAAATCCTAATCACCCTGATAAGACCAAGATTGGAATATGCAGCAACGATATGGTCACCAAGTACAAAAAAATGTATAAAAAAACTTGAAAGAATACAAAGAGCAATTACAAAACTGGCACCAACACTCTCAAAACTATCATATGAAGAGAGACTACAAAAACTTAAACTACAGACACTAGAGCAAAGAAGAGAGAGAGGAGATTTGATAGCTATTTACAGAATCATGAAAGGCATAGAAATTACTGATAGAGAGAATCTGATAAAATGGGATGACAGAAATACAAGAGGACACGGAAAGAAAATAAAAAAAGACAGCTATAGAAGAGATTTTAAAAAGAACAGCTTTCCTCACAGAGCAATAGACAGTTGGAACAAGTTAGATGAGAAAGTGGTGTGTGCAAAAACAATACATGAATTTAAAAATAGTTTAGATAAAATGAGATATGAAGACGGGACCCCACGAGCATAGCTCCCCTTCCCGTAAAATACAACTAGGTAATTACAACTACAACTAGTTAAATACAAACACACACACTTCAGCGAACGGACGGCTTTAAGAACTTTCTGAAGAAAAGTGCAGATTGTGGATCCCAACGCAAAGAGAAGTGCCTTTTTGTATTTGCAGGGTGGGGGGAAATTGCTCGTGGGGTAGTGGGAAAGTAAGGAAAGAGGAGAGGGGGAGGGATTGCTGGGGAAATGGAAGGTAATGAGGAGGTGGAGGAATTGGCCCTGACGGGCCGCCGAAAGGTGGACAAGCGACCGCAAGACGAGCTGGATGATGACGACATGTCTAATAGGAATGTGAAGATTAGAGGTATAGATAGGAGCAATACAGTAGAAAGTGATGAGAATATTTTCAAGGGATTTAAAGAGGGTGGGGGGGACACAACCCCCCCCCCCCCCGACTGACAAGACTAGAAGAGAAGGTCGATAAGATGAACGAGGACTTGGAGCGTAGGTTCGGTAATGTTGACAGTATAATTCGAAGAATTGAAAAATTGGAAGAACTAGAGAGGGCGAACAAAAACTTAACTAAGGAAATTGAAGAATTAAAACAACAGTTAAAAGAAGTAAAAGATGAGAATAAAGTCTTAAAGGAGAATAATATGGAGAACAAGGAGGGTTGGAAAAAATTCAAGAAAATAGCAAGGTTGCATTCACTGACATAATCAGACAGCAAATGAATGAACAAACTGAAAACTCAGTTATTAAAGTGATGAGACAGAAGGAGAATATAGTAAGAGACTTAGCAGACAAAAAGAAATGTATAATTATATTAGGAATGGAAGAGAAACATAACCCAGATAGAACCACAAGAATCAAAGAGGAAAATGAAAAAGTAAGCCAATTACTAGAATCAGTTCAGGAAGATGAACCAGGAATTATGAAACAAATCGAAGAGAAATTTAGACTCGGAAAGTATAGCACAGACAAGACCAGACCAATTAAGATTAAATTCAAGTCACAAACAACGGCAGAGAATATCTTATCCAAAACAGGGAAACTAGCAACAAGTGAACAATACAAAAATATATGGATAAAAAGGGAAATGAATAAAGAGGAAAGAGAGGAAGAAAAGCAGAACAGACTGGAAGCTAAGGCAAAAAACGAGAACAGAACGGAGTCAGAGAAAGAGAGATTCTATTGGAGAGTAGTGAACATGAAACTAAGGAAGTTCGACATACAAAAGAAAAACATAAGGGAAACAGAGAACACAATGGAAGTGGCAGAAAACTAAGAGTGTCTTACACAAATATAGATGGATTAATAACAGGATTGAATGAGCTGAATGATTATTTGAAAGAAAAAGAACCAGACATAATGGGAATTGTAGAAACAAAATTAAAAGGCCCACTACCACCCAACAGTGTAGGACATAATGCATACAATTATTGGATTAGAAACAGAGAGACAAAGCAAGGGGGTGGAGTTATGTTCCTGACTAAGAAGGATATAAACGTGAAAGGTGTCATATATGGAAAGAATACAGTAGAGATGATTATGATAGAAGTGGAAGACAGAGATAAGAAGAGCAGAAAATTTGTGATAATTTATGTGCCTCCAAAAACAGCCTCATGGGAGGAGAGTGAACATAAAAGTATGTTAGAGGACACAAAGATAACATTAAATAAAATAATGGAAGATGGAGGAAGAATAGTTATGATGGGCGACTTTAATTGCAAAGAAATCTGCTGGGAAGAAATGACAGTAAAGGGTGGAGACGACTCATGGGGAAACGCTCTACTTGAGATGATTATTGACCACACAATGACACAATGGATACAAGAGAACACTAGGTATAGAAATGAAGAAGAACCATCGAGACTAGACTTATTAATTACATCTGAACCTAGAATAGTGGACAAGATTGAATATAAAACACCAATAGGTAAAAGTGACCACATATTGATTGAACTGGAACTTAATGAAGAAAAATATATCAAAAGAAATGAACAATATAGAAAAGGAAGAATGATGTATGAAAAAACAAACTTTGATAAAATAAGAGAATTCTTTCAACAAGAAAACTGGGAAGAAATATACAAAGAAGAAACATCAGTGGAAAAGAAATGGAATATTTTGACAAAAATTTACAAAAAAAGGAGTGGAAAAGTATGTCCCAAGACAAAAACAAGAAAAAGAATATGTAAAATGCTGGTACAACAAAAGTTGTAGAGAGTTAAAAGATAAAAGAGACAAAGCCTGGACCAGATGGAAAAAAGACAGAAAACCTGAAAAATGGAAAATATATACCAGTTATAGAAATGAATATGTACAAACATGCAGAGAGGAAAAGAGAAAATATGAAAAAGACGTCATAGAAAAATGTAAAGATCAACCAAAACTATTCTACAGATTTGTAAACAATAAACTGAAAAACAAACAGGACTTGGAGAAATTAAGACAAGGGGGAGTTGAATACACTGAGGAAATGGAAATGGCGGAAATTATGAACAAACATTTTAAATCAGTGTTTACAAGGGAGAACATACAACCTGAAGAGATTGAATGGAAAGAGAAAGTCCCCCCTATAGAAAAAATAGAAGTATCAAAGAATGAAATATTGATACAATTGAGTAATCTTGATGTCAGAAAATCACATGGACCAGATGAAATAGCAAACTGGATTCTGAAAGAATGCAGAAATGAACTGGCAGACAAAATACATAGCATAATAAGCAGTTCCTTGAAAGAAGGAAAAGTTCCAGAAGATTGGAAAAAAGCAAATATAGTACCTATATATAAAGGAGGAAATAAAGAGGAACCTACCAACTATAGACCAGTCTCTCTAACAAGTACAATAGCAAAAATTTGTGAAAGAATTATCAAAAATAGATGGGTAAAATACTTGGAAAAAAACAACGTACTAAATCCAAGGCAATTTGGATTCAGATAAGGACGATCATGCGTCACCAATTTAATATGCTTCTATTCAAGGCTAATAGATATAATACAAGAAAGAGATGGATGGGCTGATTGTGCATTTCTAGACCTAAAAAAAGCTTTTGACAAAGTACCACATAAGAAGTTGCTTAAGAAACTAGAATCTGAAGGAGGAATACAAGGTAAATTACTAAATTGGATGGAAGACTTCTTGCAAGAAAGAAAAATGAGAGTAGTGATAAGAAATCAACACTCAAAATGGAATGAAGTAATAAGCGGTGTCCCGCAGGGAACAGTCCTGGCCCCAATAATGTTTGCTATATATATTAATGATATGGATGAAGGAATTGAAAGCTATATGAGCTTCTTTGCAGACGATGCAAAACTACTGAAAAGAGTGAAAACTGAAGAAGATTGTGAATCACTACAGAGAGATCTAAATAAAGTACAGGAATGGAGTAAGAAGTGGGAGATGGAGTTCAATACAAAAAAGTGTAGTATAATGGAATTTGGAAAAAGCAAAAACAGAATAACAGGATCATATAATTTGGGAGAAGAAGGAATAAAAAAAGTAGAAAATGAAAAGGACCTGGGAGTCATTGTTATGAATAATATGTCACCTGAAAAACATATAGATAAGATTTTTGGAGAAACTTATAATTTAATAAGAACAATCAAAGTGGCATTTACATACCTGGATGAAGAAATGGTGAGGAAAATCCTAATCACCCTGATAAGACCAAGATTAGAATATGCAGCAACAATATGGTCACCAAGTACAAAAAAATGTATAAAAAAACTTGAAAGAATACAAAGAGCAATTACAAAACTGGCACCAACACTCTCAAAACTATCATATGAAGAGAGACTACAAAAACTTGGACTACAGACACTAGAGCAAAGAAGAGAGAGAGGAGATTTGATAGCTATTTACAGAATCATGAAAGGCATAGAAATTACTGATAGAGAGAATCTGATAAAATGGGATGACAGAAATACAAGAGGACACGGAAAGAAAATAAAAAAAGACAGCTATAGAAGAGATTTGAAAAAGAACAGCTTTCCACACAGAGTAATAGACAGTTGGAACAAGTTAGATGAGAAAGTGGTGTGTGCAAAAACAATACATGAATTTAAAAATTGTTTAGATAAAATGAGAAATGAAGACGGGACCCCACGAGCATAGCTCCCCTTCCCGTAATATACAACTAGGTAAATACAACTAGGTAAATACACACATACACACACGCGACGGTCGAAGTGACAACGAAGCTTGGAACTCCAAGAAAACTTCAAATTTCGTCGATCTCACGGACGAGGGAGTACCTTTGTTGTATTAGTAGGGAAGGGGAAAGCTCGTGGTGTAGTGGGAAGGTGAAGAAAAAGGAGAAAGGGAAGGATTGCTGAGGAAAATGGAAGGAAATGAGGAAGGAGACGAATGGTCTCCCCTGGACGTCAGAAGGAATGTCAACAAAAGGGCTGCAAACGACGCAGCTGAAGTCGATAATATAATTAAATGCACTAAAATTAGAAATATAGATAAGAACAACACAATAGAAAGTGAAGATAATAATTTCCATGGATTTAATGAGGGAGGGGATGCCAAGCTACCTCGATTAGCAAGTCTAGAGGAAAAAGTAGAGACAATGAACGAACACTGGGAGGTTAGGTTCAGCCAACTTACACGGATTACGCAAAGAGTTGACGAATTGGAAGAACTAAAGAAGGAGAACCAAAACCTGAATAAAGAAACAGAAGAATTAAAAAAAAAAAAACAGTTAAAAGAAGTAAAAGATGAGAATGAGGAATTAAAGAATAATAATAAAGAGAATAAAGAGTCCATAGCAAAAGAGGTTCAGGGTTGGAGAAAAGTCCAAGAAAACAACAAAATTTAATTTAGAGATATAATAACACAACAGATGAAAGAACAAACTAAGGACACAGTTATTAAAGTAATGAGAGAGAAGGAGAATATAGTAAGAGACTTAGCGGACAAAAAGTATTATATAATCATATTAGGGATGGAAGAGAAGCATAATCGAGTAAAAGAGAAGGAAAAGGTAAACAAGATATGAGGTAGTTCAAGAGGATGAACAAGAAACAGGGAAATAAATTGAAGAAATATATAGAACTAGACCACCCGTGACCGGTTGGGTCAAATAAAAATTTAAATGATACGTTGTTATTAAAATGGTCAATAAAATATTCATTAAGGCAATGTTCTATTCAGTAGACGAAGGCAGTGGCTTGATTAGTGATAAGAAATGAAATGCAGAAGATTGTGACGTCATGTCGTCGTTGCTTGGAAGACTACACATCATATGATTTATACGGTTCGTAATATTTTGATAAATTTATTATGCCTCATAGATGCTAATTCAGGAGTTGGCTATACTTTTAAATACTCAATATGAAAATTTTAAATATTAATGGTCAGAAAATATGTAATCGGAAAATTGGAAATTCATAAATTGGAAAATTAGCAGTTGTGATGTCACGCACTCAGCGCTGAGGTTCCTTGGGACCCACAGAGCGGATGTCGTGACGTCATGTCTCTTCTTCTGATTGGCTGGTCCTCAGTCGTGACGTCATATCTCTTCTTCTGATCTCTTCTTCTGATCTCTTCCTCTGATTGGCTGGTCCTCAGTCGTGACGTCATATCTCTTCTTCTGATCTCTTCTTCTGATTGGCTGGTCCTCAGTCGTGATGTCATATCTCTTCTTCAGTAGACGGTTTCAAGCAAGATAATAAACAAGATTATCAGAATTTTATAAGTATATATATATATATATATATATACTATATGTATACATATACATATACATATATACGTATATATATATATATATATATTATATATAATATATATATATATATATATATATATATACATATATGTTGGGTCAAATAAAATATTATATGTTACGTTGTTATAAGAAGTGAAATGTAGAAGATTGTGACGTCATGTCATGTCATGTCAGAAAGTATGTAATCGGAAAATTGGAAATTCATAAATTGGCAAATTGGAAAATTACCAGTTGTGACGTCACGCGCTCAGTGTTGGGGTTACTTAGGACCCACAGAGCGGATGTCGTGACGTCATGTCTCTTCTTCTGACTGGCTGGTCCTCAGTCGTGACGTCATATCTCTTCTTCTGATATCTTCTTCTGATTGGCTGGTCCTCAGTCGTGACATCATATCTCTTCTTCTGATTGGCTGGTCCTCAGTCGTGACGTCATATCTCTTCTTCTGATTGGCTGGTCCTCAGTCGTGACGTCATATCTCTTCTTCTGATTGGTTTGGTGACGATTCCAAGCAAGATAACAAACAAGGTTATCAGAATTTTATAAGTATATAGAATAGGGATATACAATACAGATAAGACCAGACCAATTAAGGTTAAATTCAGGTCACAAACGACAGCAGAGAATATCTTAGTAAAAACAGGGAAATTAGCAAAAAGTGATCAGTATAAACAGGTATGGATAAAAAGAAAAATGAATAAAGAGGAAAGAGAGAATGAGAAAACAAAAAGACTAGAAGCTAAGGAAAAAACGAGAAAAGAACAGTCAGACAAAGAGAAATTCTATTGGAGAGTGGTGGATATGAAAGTGAGGAAATGGTTCATAGCAGAGAAAAACGGAAGGTAAACAGAAAACACGATGGAAGTAGCAGAAAATTAAAAGTGTCTTACACAAATATAGATGGCTTAACAACAGGCTTGAACAAACTAAATGATTACCCGAAGGAAAAAGAACCGGGCACAATGGGAATTGTAGAGACAAAATTGAAAGGTCCACTACCACCCAACAGTGTAGGGCATGGTGCATATAATCATTGGATTAGAAACAGAGAGGTATAACAAGGGGGTGGAGTTATGTTCCTGACTAAGAAGGATATAAATGTGAGGAATGTCACATATGGAAAGAATAGAGTAGAGATGATTATGATGGAAGTGGAGGACAGGGATGGGAAGAGCAGGAAGTTTGTAGTAAATTATGTGCCTCCTAAAACGGCCTCGTGGGAAGAGAGAGAACACAAAATTATGTTAGAAGACACAAGGGTAACACTAAATAAGATAATGGAAGACGGAGGAAGAATAGTTATAATGGGTGACATTAATTGTAAAGAAATCTGCTGGGAAGAGATGACAGTGAAGAGTGGAGACGACCTATGGGGAAATGTACTACTTGATATGATTATAGAACATACACTGACGCAATGGATACAAGAGAATAGTAGGTATAAAAATGAGGAAGAACCATCGAGAATGGACCCAATAATCACACCAGAACCCGAAATAGTGGTCAAGATTGAATATAAGACACCAATAAGTAAAAGCGACCACATATTGGTTGAACTGTAACTAAATGAGGAAAAATACATGGAAAAAACGAACAATATAGAAAAGGAAGATTGATGTATGGAAAAACAAATGTTGATAAAATAAGAGAATTCTTTCAAAAAGCAGACTGGGAAAGGATACACAAGGAGGAAACAATAGTAGAAGAGAAATGAAGTATTTTGACAAAAAGTTATGAAGAAGGAGTGGAAAAGTATGTTCCAAGACAAAAACAAGAAAAATAATATGTAAAGTGCTGGTACAACAAATATTGTAGGGAGTTAAAAGACAAAAAGGGATAAAGCTTGGATAAAATGGAAAAAAGACAAAAGACCTGAAAAATGGAAAATATATACTAGTTATAGAAATGAATATGTACAAGCGTGCAGAGAAGAAAAGAGAAAATACGAAAAAGATGTCATAGAAAAATGTAAAGGTCAACCAAAACTATTTTACAGATTTGTAAACAACAAACTGAAAAAAAAACATGAATTAGAGAAACTACGACAAAGAGGAGTTGAATACATAGAGGAAATAGAAATGGCAGAAATTATGAACAAGCATTTTAAATCGGTGTTTACAAGGGAGAACATACAACCTAGAGATATCGAGTGGGAGGAGAAAGTCTCCCCTATGAAAGAGATAGAAGTATTAAGGAATGAAATAATGAATCACTTGAATAATCTCGATGTTAGAAAATCGCATGGACAAGATGAAATGGCAAACTGGATTTTGAGAGAATGCAGGAATGAACTAACAGACGAAATGCATAGTCTAATAAGCAGTCCATTGAAAGAAGGAAAAGTTCCAGAAGATTGGAAAAGAACAAATATAGTACCAATATATAAAGGGGGAAACAAAGAAGACCCTAATAACTATAGACCGGTCTCTCTTACAAGTACGATAGCTAAAATTTGTGAAAGAATTATAAAAAGTAGATGCGTAAGGCATTTGGAAAAAAACAACGTACCAAATCCAAGGCAATTTGGATTCAGACAAGGACGATCATGCGTCACAAACCTAATGTGTTTCTATTCAAGGCTAATAGATGTAATACAAGAAAGAGATGGATGGGCTGATTGTGCATTTCTAGACCTGAAAAAAGCTTTTGATAAGGTGCCACATAAGAAATTGCTAAAGAAATTAGAAACTGCAGGAGGGATACAGGGCAAATTGCTGAAGTAGATGGAAGACTTCTTGCATGAAAGAAAAATGAGAGTGGTGATAAGAGACAAACACTCTAATTGGGATGAAGAGATTAGTGGAGTTCCACAAGGAACAGTTCTGGCCCCAATAATGTTTGCTATATATATTAATGATATGGATGAAGGAATAGAAAGTTATATAAGCTTCTTTGCGGACGATGCAAAATTGTTGAAAAAAGTGAACGCTAGAAGATTGTGAGTCGCTACAAAGTGATCTCAATAAAGTATGGGAATGGAGTATAAAGTGGGAGATGGAATTCAATATTAAGAAGTGTAGTATAATGGAATTTAGAACAAGCAAAAAAAGAATAGTGGGGTCATATAAATTGGGAGAGGAATAAATTAAAAAAGTAGAAAATGAGAAGGACCTGGGAGTCATTATTTTGAATAATATGTCCCCTGAGAATCATATAAACGAAATTTTAGAGAAACTTATAATTTAATAAGAACAATCAGCGTGGCATTTACATACCTGGACAAAGAAATAGTGAAGAAAATACTAGCCACTTTGATAAGACCAAGATTGGAGTATGCAGCGACGACGTGGTCACCAAGTACAAAAAATGTATAACAAAACTTGAAAGAATACAAAGAGCAATTACGAAATTGGCACCAACACTCTCAGAACTATCATATGAAGAGAAACTAGCAAAACTTGAGTTACAGACATTAGAGCAAAGAAGAGGGAGAGGAGACTTGATAACTATTTATAGACTCATGAAAGGCATAGAAACTATTGATAGAGAGGATCTAATAAAATGGGATAGTAGAGATACAAGAGGACACGGAAAGAAAATCAAGAAAGACAGTTATGGAAGAGACCTGAAAAAGAACAGCTTTCCCCATAGAGTAATAGACGTTTGGAACAAGTTAGATGAAAATGTGGTGTGTGCAAAAACGATACACGAATTTAAAAACAGTCTAGATACAACGAGATATGAAGAAGGTACACCACGAGCATAGCTCCCTTTCCCTTAAAATACAACTAGGTAAATACACACACACAACTCGTTGTGCAGCGATGCTGAATTTCTTTTCAGCCCTAGTCGGGACTCGAACTCGGATCGTTGAATTGACGGTCGAAAGCTGGAATACCACACCATCGAGCTGGTGTATGTGTGCGTGTGTTTAGTGTATGAGGTCGGAACTGCGTTTGTGGAATCCCGTCTCCTTGCCTCCCCATCCC
>NC_134797.1:51243649-51273649 GCF_046742065.1 Oratosquilla oratoria | reverse complement strand
ATTGGAGGATTAGTTGAAGCCTTGGGTTTAATTTATAGTCCTGTGGAATGGAGATTCTTCGGTGACTCGTCGAGTCAAAGTTTAAAAGCTATTCTTTCAAACATTGGCAATAAAATTGCATCTGTTCCTGATGCACATTCGGTTGAATTAACCGAGAGTTATAAGAATATGAAAATCTTATTCAGTGCTCTGGTGTACAGTCACTATAAATGGAAGATCTGTGGAGATTTTAAGGTATAAAGACAATGTCATTTTATATGTTTTCACAGTGTAATTTGATCTTATATATTTCAGTTATCTCTTTTATCTCATATTTCATATTTTACTCTTTCTTTTCAGGTTGTGTCCCTAATATTAGGAATGCAAGGAGGCTATACTAAATACCCATGTTTCCTCTGTATGATAGCCGAGTAGATGACAAACACTACGAGCATAGTGAATAGTCATCTAAAAAAACACTCCAACCTGCCTCACACATTGTGGTTGTTGATCTAGTGGTCAACCCTCATCAAATTTTGCTACCACCTCTTCATATAAAACTTGGATTGATGAAGAATTTTGTCAATACCATCAATAATGTCCAGCATTTGCTTTCATAGGGCACACATTTCCACAAGTCAATGATGCATTATTATTATTATTATTATTATTATTATTATTATTATTATTATTATTATTATTATTATTATTATTATTATTATTATTATTATTATTATTATTATTATTATTATCATTATTGTTATTATTATTATCATTACTATTTTTATTATTACTATTATTATTATTATTATCATTATCATTATTATTATTATTATTATTATTATTATTATTATTATTATTATTATTATTATTATTATCATTATTATTATCATTATTATTATTATTATTACTATTATTATTATTATTATTATTATTATTATTATTATTATTATTATTATTATTATTATTATTATTATTGTTATCATTATTATCATTATTATTATTATTATTATTATTATTATTATTATTATTATTATCATTATTATTATTATTATCATTATTATTATCATTATTATTATTATTACTACTACTATTATTATTACTATTATTATTATTATCATTATTATTATCATTATCATTGTTATCACCTTACTTTTACCCACATTTATCTTCAACTTCCATCTTTCTCACACCTTCCCAAACTCAGTCACCAACTTCCTTAATCCCTCCTCTGATACTGGGGATGAAATGGGTGGGAGTGGATTTATGCATATGACTTTGGCTATCTCAATTGTAGGAGGCGGGGTGAAGTCCTTGGTATATGTATTATTATCATTATCATTATTGTTATCATTATCATTATTATTATTTGTTATTATTATTATTGTCATTATTTTTACTGTTATTATTATTATTATTGTTATTATTATTACTATTATTATTATTATTATTAATTATCATTATTATCATCATTATCATTATTACTATAATAATTGTTATAATTATTATTATTATTATTATTATTATTATTATTATTATTATTATTATTATTATTATTATTATCATTATTATTATTATTATTATTATTATTATTATCATTATTATTATTATTATTATTATTATTATTACTACCATTATTCTATTATTATTATTATTATTATTATTATTATTATTATTATTATTATTATTATTATTATTATTATTATTATTATTATTATTATTATTATTATTATTATTATTATTATCATTATTATCATTGGTATATTTTTATCGACATATTATTATCATTATTATCAATATTATAATTATCATTATGATTATGATTACTATTGTCTAATTGTTATCATTATTATTATTATCATCATCATTATTATTATCATTATCAACATTGTTGTTATTTGACTTGGGTACTGTCATGGCGTCGTGTGTTTCCCTCCTGACAACGACATGTGAGGCTCTTCGAGGGTGAGGTGTGAAGGTGTGATTAGATCACAAGGTTCACCTCAAGGGCAGTGGTGAGTCGATTTCTTATGAGGGAATGTGCTAGACAGCAGTTGAAATGATGCTAGATGGGCAAAAATAATGCTGAATCTCTTGTTCCTCACTGATTTCCGTTAAATATTGTTATTAATATTGTATTATAACTACGAAAAATATGCTAAGTCTAGCATGATTCTGCTAAATCTGGTCACCTTTCCCAATGTCCACCTTAGGCTCATTTTATCTGTGTATATTTCATAAAAGCGCTGGTCCTCAAATTGTGTTTGTTTATTCTGCAACGAATGTTTGTTTGTTCTGCCATCTTGATAAGGTCGGCGTGTTGTGCCCAGTCTCTATGTCGTGTTTTATTAACTATTTATTCATTTATCTATTGTTCTATTTTTGCCTGGATGTCATGGAAGTCGATCTAACTCAGCTATATATATATAATGTGTGATTCACCATGGTTTTGGATCACGTGTTGCACTCGTGATCGACAGCTATTTCCCTACCGGAAGAGAGCTCAGAGCTCACATATGACCGATTTATGGGTAATGCTGTGACCTTACACAAACACACAACTCCCCGCCCATGAGAGTTGAAGTAACGACCCGCAGCGCAGCGATACTGAAATTGTTTCAGCCTTGGGCGGGATTCGAACCCGGATCGCCGTAGTGGCAGCCGGGAACTCTACCACTGCGCCACGAGTCGTGTGTGTGTGTGTGTGTGTGTGTGCGTGTGTGTGTGTAATTCCCTCCACTGTTATAACAAATCACCTGTAGGTGATGTAGATTGTAGAATCTACAGAATTGAAAATTGTAAATAGATTAATATTCTACCGATTTAAGATCGATCATTATTCCATTTTTCTCATCTTTCGATCATATACTTTGAACGAAACTTTCATATCTTGCCCCCATGTCGGTCGATAAATACTCGTCCATGGCCAATAACATCTCTGATACACATTATTTTCCTTCCAGTCTAAGTTATTGTTCAGGGAAAGTTGTACTCTGCAATAAATAACGAAAAATATATCTACATAGATCTGAAAAGTGTTCTTAATAGCAGTTGAAATATGCAATGTTAATATCGACCTCGAATCTTACAAAGCAATAAATTATTCCTATATAGAGTACGGTACTGAGATATTCCTGCATAATTAAATTTATATGTGTATTTTTTCTTTTTCGTTAATTTGCGTTTAGAATTATTTTAAGTTTAAAGTTAATCAAATTCAGTAATAAATTTTACTCTGTAGATACGCAAAAACATAATAACAAACATGACCAATCTGGATTTGATTTTATCACTGTGCTCTGACAGATAATGAATGAAATCATTTCTATTTGTGAACTTCAGATACACTTGGTTATCTTCCACGTGCATTGTGTCCAAGGGAGACGACATTTCACAATTTCTACCACAACTGTTTTTCTCAACGTTATTTACTCTAACATTACAGTTTAAATAATGTTATTAAAATATGTAACTACTAAGAATCGTGGAAAATTCTATTCAGACAAAAACTTTGTCGGCATGATTTACTTGTGTATAACTCGTAAGAACATTGATGCAATTTTTATTTGAAAAGCTCTCATGTAAAGTTTATGTATTAATACCTTGTTTCATCTATTTATGTTAGATAAAACATCTCCAAGTTGTATGGCCATGATTATGTGACCCATATTTTTTCTGGTGTATTTTAGGATAGAAAATCCGTGACGTCATGTCGTCGTATGTATCGGTAGAAATAGTGTGCATTGGACATAAAATAGTATTTTAATACGAAAAGTAAACAAAACTCATTATTATTAAGATATATGGCCTAGAGAGAGAGAGAGAGAGAGAGACAGAGAGAGAGAGGGAAGGATAAGCAAGTTATAATATATTTTCTTGAAACGTTTGGCATTTAGCTGTTTCCCGTCGTTGAGTTTCTGATTCTCATTGGTAACTACGATCCTCAACGGCTCCTGAGAACGTTACAGTGTTCATGACCGGAAAAATGCCAATCAACCAATTAACTAATCAGAAAAGTTGTTCGATCTTTCTCATTTTTCCCTCTCCATTCTTTTTTACGTGTAGTTCATTTTGTCATTCGTGTCTAAACAGGAGGGAAGGAGAAAAGAAAATAGAAACACAAATGAGGAATAAAGTGAAGGGAGAAAAATAAAAAAGAGAAAGGGAAACGAAACGAGATACGTAAATAATACAAAGAAACGAGAAAAAAGAGGGAACAGTTAACAAGAGAATGGGAACAAAGGAGAAGGGGAGAAGAGAGAGGAAACCGTTAGGGAGAGGCGTATAATTACGACAATAATCATCTTTGTTTCCATTGCCCGCCATTTTCTCCATCTGTCGACAGATTCCTAACCACACAGTCGTCCCAACATGATCAATATTATCGACATAATTCAGTGACTCGGCAATTTTGCCTCCCTCCTCCATGGGTGCCATTTAAACTGCCCCTACACTGCCAGTAATACTGTGCAGTACGGAACATTGCGTAATATATACTATTGATCGCGTAGGGTGCGCTTCATGTGTATGTGTTGGGGAGAGAGAAAGAGAGATTGGATCAAGGGTTGGACTCGTGATCGACGACTATTACCCTCCAGGGTGAGAACTGAGATGTACTGGGATTGACACACACACACACACACACACACACACACACACACACACACACACACACACACACACACACACACACACACACACACACGCACACACACACACACACATATATATATATATATATATGTGTGTGTGTGTGTGTGTGTGTGTGTGTGTGTGTACGTACGTGCACATAACAAGTTTTTTTTTTCCTTTACAAAATAGGTAGCCAAAGTCAAAGGCATAAATCCATTCCCACCCCCATTTCATCCCCCATCTACTCCACTCCCATTCCTATTTTCTTGGCTCCTGGATGACGGGTCATCGCTGCGTCTCGCCCACTATCCTGGGTCAGAGGCAATGAAGCAAGACACAGCACATCCACAGCAAGACTGAGAGTAGTAGAGCCTGAGATAGACTTAGAAATGGAGTGATTTGAGGTAAATGTGGGATGTGTCATGTCGCCCTGGCTGTTCAATTTATACATGGATGGGGTGGTGCGAGAGGTAAATGCAAGGGTAGTGGGCCGGGGATTGGAGGTGGTTAAAGAAAATTTAGAAAAAATAGGAGGTAAGCCAGTTGTTTGCTGACGACAATGCGCTTGTGGCAGTATCAGAGGAGGGATTAAGGAAGTTAGTGACGGAGTTTGGGAAGGTGTACAGAAGAAGAAAGTTGAAGATAAATGTGGGTAAAAGTAAGGTGATGAGATGTGCAAGTGGAGAAAGTGGCAACAGACTGGATGTGAGTATCAAGGGAGAGCGACTGGAGGAAGTGGATAGTTTTAGATACTTGGATGCGACTGTGGCAGGAAAGGGTGGAGTGGAGGTGGAGGTAGAATGTAGATTGAGAGAAGTGTGTAAATGCCTTGGGGGATTAAAAAGTGTAATGAGAAATAAACATTTGGGAATGGATGCTATGAGGAGATTTCATGAAGGAGTGATTGTGCCGACAGCACTGTACGGGGCAGAAACATGGAACATAAGAGAGGAGATGGAAAAGTGTTGCAAGTGGAGTTCCTCAGGGTTCCGTTCTTGGGACACTTCTATTCATAGTATATATAAATGATATAGACCATGGACTAAAATCTACTGTTTCCAAATTTGCTGATGATACAAAACTGTGCGGAGTGGCAAATGATCACTCAAACCAATTAGATATTCAAGAAGACTTAGATCAATTACAGCAATGGTCTGAAAAGTGGCTAATGAAATTTAACACAAGTAAATGCAAGGTAATGCACATAGGTAAAAATAACAAAAAGTACGATTACAAGTTATTTGGAAATTCGTTAACAAAAGTGGATAGTGAAAAAGATCTCGGCGTAATTATCAGTAACGACCTCAAATCATCCAAGCAATGTATCTCAGCCTCTGAGAAAGCAAATAAGATTCTGGGACTGATTTTGATTTCAAAAGTCCATCACTCATTAACAAGCTATATAAATCGTTAGTTCGTCCACATTTGGAATATGCTGTTTCCGTACGGTCACCGAATCTCATTAAAGACATTGACAGACTTGAAAAAGTACAACGGCGAGCCACAAAACTGATTCCAAATATCAAAAATAAATCATACGAAAATCGACTAAAGCACATGAATCTGTTTTCCCTAAAAAAGCGTAGACTCAGAGGTGACTTGATACAGGTCTTTAAGATTTTAAAGGGAATTGACAACATCAAAAGTGACCAAATTTTCACATTGAATGAGAACCAGACAAGAAACAATGGTCTCAAACTGTCCGGAAATAGATTCAATTTGGAAGTAGGTAGAAACAACTTTGCCAACCGTGTAGTTAATGAATGGAATAAACTTCCTGCACAGGTAGTGCAATGTAGTTCAGTTCGAAGCTTTAAGAATCATTTAGATAAATACCTAAGTAAGATGCTGTAATGATTATAATTTATCTTATATTATTTGTTTTTGTTTTGTAATCATTTGTCTGTCTGATTTTCATTTATTATTAGTTATATGTCAATTTATTATTTACTATTTACCTGTTTGTTTATTATTTTAACTATACCTATGCATTTATTTATGTATTTTATTTGTTATTTACATTATTATAGTTTTTATTTATTATTTTATTATTAATATGATTTTTTTTTTTTTTTTGCATCCGACCTAGATATGGATCAAAAGGTCTCCTGTCGACATGCTCCGCCTTTGTAATCCTTTGAAGTTTGAATGTGTTTGTGATGAGGTGTCTGAGAAGTATGAATGGGGTCACTAGGCTGGATAGGTTGAGAAACGAGGAGGAGAGCGGGGGTGGAAAGGGGGTTGGGAAATAGGGTTGATGAAAAAGTATTGGGATGCTTTGGACACATGGAAAGAATGAGTGAAGAAAGACCAATAAAAGAGGCGTGGAAGGCAAAGATGGAAGGAGTGAACATGAAGGGGCGACCAAGCATGAGATGGATGGATGGGGCGTTGGGAAAGAGGGGAATGTCTGCTGAGGAAGGAACGGAGAAAACAGAAGATAGGGGTGAGTGGAGAATGGTTGTGTATGGATGATGCATAAAGGGGAGTGTGTGAAGGATGGGGGGGGGTGAGAGAGTATGTGTGGATGATATTTTGACGCAGCCCGAAGTGATATATACATACACACACACACACACACACACACACACACACACACACACACACACACACACACACACACACACACACACACACAAACAAACAACGGTCCTAGATAAATCAATAACAAATTAAGTAGAATCCAAAGGGAAGAAACGAAGATGATTCCAAATCTAAACGACAGAGCATTGGAAGACAGAAGAGAGAGTAAGAGAAGCGACATGATAATGATATGTAGATAGGAAATATGTATATATATATATAAATATATATATATATACATATATATATACATATATATATATATATATATATATATATATATATATACACATACAACTATATACATATATATCTCCAACCCCATTCACTGCAACTAGGTTA
Source organism: Oratosquilla oratoria (assembly GCF_046742065.1). Classification (NCBI taxonomy): domain Eukaryota; kingdom Metazoa; phylum Arthropoda; class Malacostraca; order Stomatopoda; family Squillidae; genus Oratosquilla; species Oratosquilla oratoria. The sequence continues at coordinate 51,266,113 of NC_134797.1, read as the reverse complement.
AACACAATCTCTTTCTCTCTCTCTCTCTCTCTCTCTCTCTCTCTCACACACACACACACACACACACACACATATAGACATACACACACACACACACACACACATATATATATATATATATATATATATACATGTATATATATACGCACACAAACTATCCTCTTGCTCATTGAGTAACAGTAACGGCTTGCATTGTTAGTTAAATATGATCTCCAGTCCGCTTTATTCCCAGCCCTCGACACTAACCATTACAACAACAAAGTGTGTTTGTGCTTATGTGAGACTGTGTGTGTGCGAACGTGTGTGTGTGTGTGTGTGTGTGCGCACGAGTATGTGTGTACCTGTGTATTTCTTCTTCCATCACCTCTCTCGAATAAGTCCCAGAGCGTCATAATAGCGAAAAAGCTATCTATATTCTTCAAAAGTCTTCATTTCTACTGAATAAAACCGCCTGACGTTAGCCAGCCCGAATAGAAACACATACCCACTCACACACGCACACACACACGTACATACGCTATTCTATACATCCCCGTAACGGTCGATCACTATTTTTTTTTTTTCGGCTGTCGTTAAAATGTTTCATTGACCAGTGGCGACTGGCGAGATATATAGCAGGATATCAGCACCACTACTCTTGCCAGCTGCATCCGGCCCCGGAATACTTGTAAGTGCGACCGGTTGCAGAACCGGAACCGGTAGGAATGGCTGGAAATTTGATCCTGGGATTTCAGGAGGCGGGGGACGCTGACACACGTGACCATAATAATCTATGACGTCATGTCGTCGATGTCCGCGAACATTCTACTGCTCACCGCATTTTTTCCCTTGTGTGTTTATGATTTGTTTTTCATTTTGCATTTGTTTGTTGTTTAGTTATTTTATTTTTGTTTTATTTGTGTATTATTGAGTTTTTTTTTATTCATTACTGTTATGTTACTTAGTTTTCTTTGTTTTTGTTTGTCCATTATTATTTCTTTATTTCGTAACTTTATTATTTACTTATTTTCTTTATACGTATTAGAAGACTTACTGCCCGTATATACTTTATTTTCTTTATTTTATTTGTTTATTATTTAGTTATTTTTGTATTTGTTAATTACTTAGTCTTTATTTTGTATTTATTTTACATTTATTTTCTTTATTCTTAATCTCTTCATTATTTATTTTCTTTATTTTTCTTTGTTTTCTTAATTTCATTTTTCATGAATGTCACAACATACTAAAAGACAAAAAATAGAATATATTAAAAAGGCTACAGTGCATGAATTAAGAAAGAAGAGTACAATTGTTCTATATATAAATAAAACTCCCAAAACATGAAATGAGTATTGGAGGATTTACCTCTGATAAGGCGTCTTTATTAGCTTCTGAAACGCTAGACGCGAGCGGTAAATTTGAACATGTTTAACTTTATGGAAGTCAAACAGAAGCTGCAAATTCATCATATTAGTCGATAGCGAATAAAGACGCTTGTTCAAAGCGAATAAAAGCAGTGTTGTGTAAACGACGCTATAATTTACTTTAACTATTTCACTGCTGTTGACAATTTATACATTTGTTCCCATCGATTAGCGATATTTTCCATAGCTGAATAAACTCGATTGACAACAACACTTGTGAGTGGATTAATCGCGTTTAATTTCAATGTTTTATGTAGTGATTCACAACCAGTATAAATCGTATTCCATAAAAATAACAAAAATACATGGGAGGGATGTAAAGAACAAATTAAAAATACTTATACAACAATTCTGGCAGCAATTGGCTAGCCATGATGATACACATGAATGAATTGTACATTTTCTGTTTTGATCAAAATCAAAATGATTGAATTAGGAACCTCTGTTTCATTTTTTTTTTTTCATGACAATTATGCATTTGCTGTAAGCAAATAACGGTATATTCGGTTAAATGCATCAATGTGGGGAGTTTGGGGGCGAGGGTGATTGAAGAATCAATGGTTTGAGGAAGAAAAAGTTTTCCCTAAGACAAATAAAATGAGTATGTAAGGCAACGACATTTGCTTAAGGGGTAACTTTAACAATTGTGTCAATAAACTCTGTAAACTTTCTCTTTCTTTAAATTCTAAATTCAAATCACCTGACTCATCACAAACATTAACAAATTTGCTAACCTATTTTGTTTAAATCCAGATAATTTTATTTGTCTTACACTGGAAAAATAACTACATTTTTATAATGGATAGAAAGAAATAACGCACTTTTTAATAACGGTGCCTTTAGAAGAAAAATGTAAGTTGTAATTATGCCAAATGGAATACATTTTGATCGTGAAAATACATAATTTATGTGTTGTTCCACATAATTCTTGCTCAAGTGATAAATCAGAAGATCTGGTGGCTGCTGCCAGTTTCCTAGGAGCCATGCAACGGATTGATTGCTAGTAGTAGTGGTGTAGTGGGAGTTGTAATTGTAGTAGTAATGATAATAATGATATTTATAATAACAATGATAATAATAACAATAATAATAATAATAATAATAATAACAACAATAATAATAATAATAATAATAATAATAATAATAATAATAAAAATAATAATAAAAATAATAATAATAATAATAATAATGATAATAATATTACTGCTACTACTACCACCACTACTAATACTACTACTACTAATGATGATGACAATAATAATAATAATAACAATAATAATAATAACAACAACAACAATAATAATAATAATAATAATGATAATAATAATAGGCCTAATGGTAAGTGATAATAATAATAGATTATGATAATAATGATAATGATAATCATGATAACAATAAAACCTACTACAAGGCCACTGTTCGCTTATTACTATAATTAATTATTATCATTATTATTATTACTATCATCATTACTATTGTTATTATTATTATTATTAGTAGTAGTAGTAGTAGTAGTAGTAGCAGCAGCAGTAGTAGTAGTAGTAGTAGTAGTAGTAGTAGTAGTATTACTAATATTATAATCATCTAATGGTAGGAGTGCCAGTATTAGTAGTATTAATGTAAGCATATATATATATATATATATATATATATATACATGTATATAAATATATATATATATATATATGTATATATATATATATGTATGTATATATATGTATGTATATACATATATGTATATATGTATATATATATATACATATATATGATATACAGTATATATAGATATATATATATTATATATATATATATACATATATACATTCATAGTATACCTGCAAGAAAAAGAGCTTTATTGAAATTTGTCAGCCTTCATGACATGGCGGACGGTCACCGTGGGTGTAGTAACTTGCCTTCAGCAGAGAGAAGCTTCTGGAAGCTAGATTAGCAACAGACGATGGCTCAAGAGAAGCTTAAGCGGCCCCTAGATAGACGATCAATATTATGACGTCATGTCGACTGCGTACCAGTCGTCCTCTGACGGGTCAATAATATTGCTCAACATCTTCGCTTATCACGTCAATAATTTTGCTCAATGTATTTGCTTATCTCTCTTAAGTCACTAAAATGATATACGACTTATATGCTACATTTCTTTTATTGCGTTGACAAAATAAATAGTAAATAGATCAATTGAATAGATAAAGCGTCGTTAGATAGAGGATTGTTCCAAGAAACGACAGTAGTATACACATGATAATCTCTTGAAATGTAAGAAAAAATCAACACGGATATCGTAAGTAAGGGTACAATAATAAATTCGACACTAGTGTTACTGACAAAGTTTGCTTGGTTTTCTTAATAATACTTAAAAAGAATTCAACCTCGAATCTCTACATTTCTTTCTGTCAACAACATTCGAGTTCTGCGAAAATATGACGTAGCCATTACGTGCGTCATTCTTGGTACCGTCCTCATTAGCATCGATGCAATGTTGACGGAAAACAAATGTCAAAATTGCATGGTGTAATCCATTCCAAAGAAAGCAATGAAATGTGGATTGTAGATTATTCGTTTTAAGATACATTATCGGTATCTACATTGCTCAGGTAATTATAAGCAACAGTTTTGATTGAGTCGCCCTTATAGAGTCTTGTCAGGAGTGGCGCGAGATGGGAACGATTTTCCCTAACATGATTAGGGGGTAGGGGGGAGAGCAGGTAACAAATCTCTCCCCTAGGGTGAATATTTTCGCCCTCAAGCTAAAAGGCCAGCATAAGAAACACACTTTTCTCTGCTGGGCTAAATGGTACAAGAACGAGGAAAGGTCACAACATTGATTGTACCTCATCGGCGCATGCGCTGTGTCCCCGAACGATTTCAATTATTCTGCTGCGGACTGCCTCGTGAATGGGCACAACAGCCCAGACAACTAGAGTTGATACATTTTCCCGTTCTGTACGATATTAATGGCGTACAAGCTGCTTTGTCTCTCTCAATTCCTCCCGGGCTCTTATATGTTGTCCAAGCGATCCCTTTCATTATCCGAGAATTCACCTTAAATTATATTTGTGTTAATTTTGATAGTTGTTGATTTACCGAAACTTGTAATTTTGAAAGAGTGACCAAGAAGATCATGGGTAGATGGTAAATCAGCAAATGAATCAGACCAAGTAGCAGAGAACATTAATTAACAATATTTTCTATATACTTCTTCTCTACTGCATCGAAAAAAGGGAATCACTCAACAAATTATAACAAGAAGTATTAAGCTCATTGAAGCCGAAATCAAAATCTATTTGATAATCTATTACCAGAAAAAGTATATATATATATATATATATATATATATATATATATATATATGCATTTAACAACCACAATGCACTTTAATTCCAAGCCATCAACATCGGGAGACCCAATGGAGGCCACAACCAGAAATTGAAATGTGGTACTGCCAAGGACTCGAACTCAGCTATCACATGACAAGTAATGCAGTGGCATACTAACTACGCTATCAAGAGAGATATAAGTTAAGCGCAATTTTCCTTATATATATGTATGCTCGAATACATACACATACATGGAATTTTCCGTTCACCCATTTCCACTATAATAGTACAATTGGAAGTATACAAACCCGGGAAAGTATTTGTACAACACTGAATGAGTCCCAGTGATTAGAGATATATTTAACAACCACAACGCACTTTAATTCTAAGCCATCAACATCGGGAGACCTAATGGAGGCCACAACCAGAAATTGAAATGTGGAACTGCCGAGGACTCGAACTCAGCTATCACATGGCAAGTGACGCAGTGGCATACCAACTACGCTATCAAGAAAGTTTGCGTTCAACCCATCTCCACTATGATAGTACAATTGGAAGTATACAAATACTTTCCCGCGTTTGTATACTTCCAATTGTACTATCATAGAGCAGATGGGTTGAACGCAAAATTTCATGTATGTGTATGGACTCGAGGATACTTATATATATATAAGGAAAATTGCGCTAGACTTATATCTCACTTGATAGCGTAGTTGGTATGTCACTGCGTCACTTGTCATGTGATAGCTGAGTTCGAGTCCACGGCATTACCTCATTTCATTTTCTGATTATGGCCTCCATTGGGTCTCCCGATGTTGATGGCTTAGAATTAAAGTGCATTGTGGTTGTTAAATGTATCTCTAATCACTGGGACTCATTCAGTGTTGTACACACACACACACACACACACACACACACACACACACACACACACACACACACACATATATATATATATATATATATATATACAGTATATATATATATATATATATATATATATATATATATATATATATATACGTATATGTATATTTTATATATATACGTATATGCTAATAAGAATACGGGTACGTGTGTTCACTTATGGAAAGTAGACCACTTGGAAAAAGAAACTAGTGAAGCAGAGCGCTTTCGTATATGACGTCTTCAGTGCAAAACGTAATATACGAAAGCGCTCTGCTTCGTTAGTTTCCTTTTCCAAGTGGTCTACTTTGCATGCATATATATATATATATATATATATATATATATATATATATATATATATATATATATATATATATATACATATATTGGTGCCCTACCACTCATCCTTACTGCCCGAAGGAGGATTGTGCGGTCTTCCCCCTTGGGCTCTCCGCTTGACTCCTCCGAACTTGTTTCCTGCTGGGGAGGAGGGCGAAGTCGTCCGCCTGCCTGTCTGTCTGTTGATGGACAGATCCTTCATCCGGATGGTTTTTGAGATGGACGTGCGTTGCGGGTCTGCTTCCTTCGCCAAGATTTCCGTGTTCCCTGTTTTGTTTGGTTCCTCCGTGGTTCTCCTGTATAGTGCCCAGTGGATATCGTCTTGAACCCATGAACAGGTGGTCGTGCGTTCGTGTCCTAGAGTCCACTGCGAGCTTGCTGTGTGTGGGTTCCCGACAGCTCTGGCCAGGTATGGAGGCGACTCAACGTCGGGGGGAAAAAAGTTGCTGTAACTGACTGGGCCTTGCCCTACCAGGGGTTTCTCACTTCCCACTCCTCTGGTCACGTACGAATTTGTACACAACGTGGGATTCCTGAATTTCTTGTGTGGTTTAGCGGCGCCATCTGACCAAGACGTTGCGGCGTCATTGACGACAAATCAATAAATCAAAACCTTGTGTGGACTTGGTGTCGGGCAGTTCTTACCACACACGCACACTCCGCGGTTGCTGATTACATGAAAAAAAAAAAAAATATATATATATATATATATATAATATATATAAATATATAATAGATATATATATATAATATATTATATATATATATGTATATATATATATATATATATATATATATATATATATATATATATATTCAGTATGTGAGCATTTCTTCACATTTTTTAGACCATTTAGTCTTTCTTAATGTGTCTTTAATATGAACATTGTAAGAAAATATAGAACATGTACATATGTATGTATGCATTTCTTCACATCCTTTAGACATTGACATTATCTTTGGGTATTGCCCTTTGTGTTCTCTCGATCTTGCTTACATCCTTCACTCTGTGTGGGGACCATACCACCGACCCGACGTTTAGTCCAGTCTTCGAGGGATCAGAGTTTCCATGAGTTTTTTTTCATCATCTCTTCATCCATACAGTGAAAAGAAATTTCAATATTCTGCAGTAGTCCGTATATCTCTCACACAACCCTGCTGATATGGCTGTTAATTGACAGGATGTCCTTTATCAAGACTCCCAAATCTGCCTCTCCTCTTTTGCTTCTGTAATGGTTTCGCTTCCCAAGGGAAAGTTAGAAAATAGTCCTTTTAAATTGTTGCCCATTTCCATTGTTTTGCATTTTTTTTTTTACTTTTGAGGTATTTTTGGTAACTTAATTTTCCATTCCATTCTCAATGCCAATATGTTGTCTGGATATTTTTTTTTGCAACAGTCGACAGTCCTCGTCTTCTCATGATATTTGCATAATCTGCAAACATGTTGGCATAGCTTGCAGAACCTTACATAATGCCATTAACATAGACTATATATATATATATATATATATATATATATATGTTTATATATGTATATATATGTACATATATATATGTATATATATATATAAATATATATATATATATAAATATATATAAATATATATATATATATATATATATATATGTATGTATGTATGTGTGCCCTCTAGGAGGTGGAAAGGTAGGGCAACTGCCCCAACCCCCCTTGGGGGCAGTTCCCCCCCCCCGGGGGGATACGGCCCTGCAATAGATTTACATTACTTTGGTCACTACATCACGCACAAGTTAATTCAAAAGCTCATGGTGTCTGCTGGTCAGTAATAAACTCAATATATCTAATTATAGCAGCTTAACACATTCATTATAACGTTGGGCTCCAACATCCAATCTGATGTTTTCCTTGGTTCTTCCATGCCCGCATTTCAGATTGTTTACTTTCCACAATTGCATCTCTATCTGTTTCTGGGTAGATTTATTTCACCCTTACTCTAAGATTTTCACACACATATTTCTTTATTGTTGTTATTTCAATTACACACACACACACACACACACACACACACAAAGGATTACAAAGGCGGAGCATGCCGACAGGAGACCTTTTGATCCATATCTAGGTCGGATGCGAAAAAAAATCATATTAATAATAAAATAATGAATAAAAACTATGATAATGTAAATAACAAATAAAATACATAAATAAATGCATATAGTTAAAATAACAAACAAACAGGCAAATAGTAAACAATAAATTAACATATAACTAATAACACTGTACAACAAATTTCAGGATTAAGAAAAAAACATAGTTCTCATGTGCGTTTTATTATGAAGTTCAGTGTGCTGAATTCAAATTTGATAACAAAAATTTCATGCCACGTCACAATTTTTTGTAAATCGCTGTTTTAATAATTATGCAATTAATAGAGATTTCCAAGGTTCCATAAATGTATTTTGCTCCCAAAGTCAGATTAAATGTCTTCATTGTATTTATTTAATTAATATATAATGAATCGGCATGTTTGTTAGTTTTATATGATGTATTAACCTACAATCTATTATTTACTTCTTCTTTTATAAGACGTCTCAGGCGTGTCACGCTTCAGGTTCCAACAGAAGTCAGCCAGCATAGCAGGGCTCCATTTTCCCTTGTACCTGTTTTCCATTGACGCTATATCTTGATGGAACCTCTCTCCATGTTCATCACTCACATCTGTTGCATTCTCTGGGAAGAAGGACAGATGAGAATGAAGAAAGTGTATCTTCAGTGACATATTGCATCCGAGATCTTGGTAGCATTTGATTAGCCTCTCCACTTTACGCTCTCGCTGGGACTCTTGGTGCTTTCCCAGAAGCCCTTTGCATACATCTTTGAATGCATGCCAGGCCGCTAGCTCAGGTTCATCCATTGTCGCCTCAAAGTCCTCATCATTTATAAGCTTGTGAATCTGAGGGCCTACAAATATACCCTCTTTAATCTTGGCATCACTAATTTTAGGGAAGATCCCTTTGAGATACTGGAAACATGGCTTGTTATGTTGCAGTGCTTTGGTAAATTGCTTCATTAGGCCTAGTTTTATATGCAGTGGTGGCAAAATGATTTTCTCCTTCTTAACTAGTGGCTCATGAATTACATTATGGCATCCAAGCGTCATAGATTCCCGAGATGGCCATTCTGAGCGTATATAATGTTCTGATCTGGCCCTACTGTCCCACTTGCAAAGAAAGCACATAAATTTGGTGTATCCAGCTTGTATCCCAATAAGTATGGCTACTACTTTCAAGTCTGCACAAATTAACCACTCATGCTCTTTGTAACTTATGCGGTCTAGAATAAAAGCAAGGTTCTCATATGTCTCTCTTAAAATGACTGAGTAAGCAACTGGAACTGAAGGCATGGTGTTCCCAATGTGCAACAGAACTGCTTTTATGCTGTAAAGGGATCCATCTATGAATAGCCTCCACTCATTGGGTTCATAGGACAGCTCAAGGGCACTGAATAGGCCTCTGATATCATTACAATAAGTCAAGCTGTTTTCCAAAGTGAAGAAATCCTGTAGATTTGCAGAACGCTTCCTAAATACTGTAATTCGAGCTTCTTCATCCAACAGGTGCCATTGTTGCAAACGTGAGGCCAGGAGTTCACTCTGTTGCTTAGTAAGTGTTAGATCACGAACTAGATCATTGAGTTCTGGTTGGGTGATGAGGTGTGGTTTCTTATCAGATTCAAGTTGTGTCGTATACGTTGCATCTTGAGATTCTGAATCGTCTGAGTTGCTCGTGTCATCGCTTGGTAGTTCAGAGGGCGGCTGTGGTACAGGAATATCACTTGAATGTAGAACTGGGCGAATAGCAGACTGAAGATCTGGATGCACGATAGATTTCTTGCCTTTTCTGTTGCGACCTGCAGGAAAATAAAATAAAATCAGACTAAAAATGGATACTATTGGTTGTGATCACGTGCAAAAATAGTGGAAGTGCAACTTATTATGTATTTCGATCTTTTTTATTGATACATCTCTTGAAAATATATATAAAAACAGTAGAAAAATAAACACTGAACACCCACCTTTAATATCCGTTAAGCAGAAGTAGCAATCTGTTGAGTGGTCCTTTGGCTCCCTCCAGACCATTGGTACGCCAAACATGAGGCCAGTCCCTTTGCCTTTCACCCAGGCAGAAAGGGAACTTGTACACCTGACACAACATATGTGAGGTGCCCAGCTTTTGTCCTGGTCACCCACTTTACATCCAAAGTACAGCTCATAAAGTTTCTTTACACGTTGAGTCAACTGTCTCTTGTATTGCCTTAATGTAACTGATCCACATATATAACAAAACTTGTCTGGCGAATTCTTGCATTCTCTAGGCATCTTAACTCTGTATCCTGTTAAGAAAAAAAACACATAGCTATGTGAAAAATTATATAAATGGTAAAAGCAACAAAAAATACCGTTCAGAGAGACATTGCGGGCACTGCTATTTACGAAGAACTGGAGGGTCACAGAAAGAAACGGATGTTATATTCGTGATCTACGCAAAAAATAACTCTAGAAAAGGATAGTCTCATTTCCGTTTTTTTTTTTCAATGTTATACAGTGTAATTAATAAATGAAAATCAGACAGACAAATGATAACAAAACAAATCATAATCATTACAGCATCTTACTTAGGTATTTATCTAAATGATTCTTAAAGCTTCGAACTGAACTACATTGCACTACCTGTGCAGGAAGTTTATTCCATTCATTAACTACACGGTTGGCAAAGTTGTTTCTACCTACTTCCAAATTGAATCTATTTCCGGACAGTTTGAGACCATTGTTTCTTGTCTGATTCTCATTCAATGTAAAAATTTTGTCACTTTTGATGTTGTCAATTCCCTTTAGAATTTTAAAGACCTGTATCAAGTCACCTCTGAGTCTACGCTTTTTTAGGGAAAACAGATTCATATGTTTTAGTCGATTTTCGTATGATTTATTTTTGATATTTGGAATCAGTTTTGTGGCTCGCCGTTGTACTTTTTCCAGTCTGTCAATGTCTTTAATGAAATTCGGTGACCATACGGAAACAGCATATTCCAAATGTGGACGAACTAACGATTTATATAGCTTGTTAATGAGTGATGGACTTTTGAAATCAAAAGATCGCGCAATCAGTCCTAGAATCTTATTTGCTTTCTCAGAGGCACACACACACACACACACACACACACACACACACACACACACACACACACACACACACACACACACACACACACACACACACACACACACACACACACACACACACACACACACACACATATATATATTTATATATATATATATATATATATATATATATATTATATATATATATACATATACATATATACATATACACGAGTACATATATATATTACAACTCTTTCATATTAGTTTTGGTTTACATTTTTCCAAGGGCAGGCATGGTTTCGATATTGTAAAACGAATTTCCGACGAAGCCCCGAAAACTCTATATAAGTCCGAGATCCTTCTACAATAAAAGGTGTCATGCGAACGAGTAGTTTTGGGTTTACCTTACGTTCCAATATAACTGCGTAGCTTAATTTCGTACAACTACAGTCATCGGTAGGTATCGCCCATGCCAAGGTGTGAGCATTTACAATTAAAAGTTAGTAGATAAATCTTAATCTACCTGTTCCGAAGCAACGAGCTTAACTTCCGTATACCTATTCAAAATCAACAATGTTGTAACCTATAACAAACACCTCCATGCTTTCACTGACCTGTCATAGAGTAGGGAGACAAGTTACTATGTTGCCATTTGATTGGTTATATATTTTGAATAATCTGTCTTGTTTGTTTTATATACACAGAAATATCAGTTATGAATTGTATGCAATAATTGCATTGATAAGCAAATTTAGACAACTTTATTTACCAGAACGTATCCGTACGTCGATTTTATCTACTTTAATGAATTATATATACAGTTACTAAATAACCCAAAGTGTATCACTATTTTTATAATAATACAAATAATAGTATTTGATATTCATTGAAAAAAATTGAACTGTATCCATCACATTACAGGTTGACATAAAATGCATACCATTCGAATTTGTTTGTAACTGTTCAGTGTTCGAATTTATCTTCGTAAAATATTATAAAAGCAAAACGCAGACAGTGATTAGTCTGAGATTATTTAAAATATATTTAAATATATAGAATACAATACACTATACTTCTCAAAAAATATTGCAAATTATTTTTAGTTGATTTTTAAGATTTTCGTCATTATCAAGGAAATCGAACAACGTTGGCTTTTACTCGGAGTAGAGCAAGAATGTAAAGTCTTTTAAGTGTCATAAACATAACTTGTTTGACTAAGTCCCTTCATGTGTAATATCGACGTTGTTTTCTGGTATATTTAATATTTGTTTTATGCTTATCCTGGGATTAGTCAAAAATGTTTTTTGATTTACTATCGTATCTCGTTCCAATACTTTATGTTTATCAGATGATCCCTGGACGGTAGTGTTCATTATGGGTGAATGTGTTGTTAGGAAAAGATGACGTGAAGCAAGGCCTCTCCAAACTCCTACACCCCTGTAGGTGGCCTTCTGTGTGGTTAGGGTACCATGGGGTCCCAGAGTGTCGAAATTCTCCGTCAGGGGATTTGGGCTTCGTTAACAGGAGGCTGGTTTCACGACCCACACCAGGATGTGTTCTGCAATACTTTCCATCTGTATTTATGGCTCTACCTGGTCTGTGCGCCTTTCTTCGTTTATCTGGTGAGAGAATTACACATTTGTTATTCATTTTACGTTATTGTATTTAGTAGAATAAGTACAGTGCTCACGGTAACAGTTCATGTTTGGTAAGACGAGACTTGTCAAGAGGTCATGTGAAGTGTTAGCTCTTATGTCAATAGTAAATGAAACGTTCATTTTCCAATGTTGACCTTTCTCTTATTTTTTCATGCCTACAGACAGTTGACATCTTTACGACATAGATAAAGTTATTACTACAGACATGAATAAGTGAAGTGTGCTTGAAAAAATGTCAGATAAGATGAAAAGATGTTTTAATGTCAAAATTTTGGTGGCATGATTGAAAAATGTAGTAATTTTGTATTTGGGAATTTCCAGTTTTTTTTTTTATTCATCAATTTCTTTGGATGTTTTGACAAGTTGGAAATGTAGCCAAGGAGAATGTAAAATTTGATAGCCTCAGACACAATATCATGTAAACATTACTGCATCCAAGTAAGTAAGCATGCATATATAATGAGTGATCCATATCCAAAACAATCTGGAAATTGAAAATAATGATGCAAATTAAACTAAAGAAAGGAGATAATGGGTGTTATGAGTTGTATTTATCTATGTAACATTATAATAAGACTGAAAATGGAAGTCTGTACCAGTTAGTGAAAATCCTGCGTGACCAAAAGTGCCCACTTCAGATCTTCAGATTCTGTCAACATCCAGACCTCCATCTGGAGGTGTTATGTTCATGAGGAGAGCACTTGGTTCTCAAACTAAGCCAGAGATCTCCATGAGCTTTGTTTTTCTTCCCACTCTTTGAAATAGTTGACAAGACCTTTGTTTTGCACTCTTTGAAAAAGTTGACAAGTGACTGTCCCTCCCTCCCCCTCTCTTATTTTTTCTCCCAGCTGGGGATATAGAAAAGACTTGCATTAATATAATGTAAACATCAGTCCACTATTTCCTGCTGGAGAGATCTGTGGACTTAAGCAGGTGACCTGATGATAATAACCCAAAATAGTAGCTAAGAACACCCAAACCTACTGAGACAAACAAGAACAGTGACTCAGATAAAAGAGAATGGAAGCCTCATGCCAGAAATCAACATTACACTTTGCAAACAATCATAAATTTAACAAAAATTATGAAAAAGAAAAAATAGATGGTCAGACACATCAATTGGGAAAACAGTATTTCTAGGGCTTACTCGTGTGACCTGTTGCTAGAACATCAAAGGTCAAACAAGAAAATATACCCACTAGAATTATTTGCAACCACAGACTTTGTACAACAGATAGGAATGAAAAGCAATCTACAACAAAAATCAAAAGAACCACACTTGACTATGCCTATACAGCTTTGTTTCTAACAATGGGAAAAACATGACATAGTACAAAGTATACAAAATAAAGCATTAAGAATAATATGTGCCAAAACCACCACAATAGTAAATCTGCATGTAGAAACTAACTCTGCCCCAAAGGATATTGTGTGAAAATAATGGACATAGTTCTATGCTAGAACCCTCAACCTGACTCCTCAGTCTTGTCACGCCACACCAGCACAACCAGCTGAATGAAAGAAAAATACTACTTAAACATACACAGCAATATACCACCTTTACTACTCGGTACATCCACACAGAAACATACCCAGGCTGCAAAAACAAGCTCTTCAAGACACCACCAAAACAAGAAAAACAAGATATGAAAAGAAACTTAAAAAGGATAGTTACAGAAGAGATCTGAAGAAGAATAGCTTCCCACACAGAGTGGTAGATATCTGGAACAAATTGAATGAGGAAACAGTGCAAAAACTATACAAGAATTTAAGATCAAACTGGATACTGAAAGATACAAAAGTGGGTCACTATGAGCATAGCTCTCTTCCTGTACGACTAGGTAAAACTAGGTAAATACACACAATGGTTAAGAGTTCCCAGCTGTCACTACAGGGGTCCAGGTTCAAATCCCACCCAGGGCTGAAAATTTTCAGTATTGCTGTGCTGCGAGTCGTTACTCCAACTCTTGTGGATGGGGAGTTGGGTGTGTGTACATGTAAGGTCACACCATTACTCATAGATCAGTCATATGATCCAAGTCCATGGTGAATCACACGCACACATACTAGAACTACCAACTCTGGAACAAAGAAGTGACTTGTTGACCATCTACAGAATTATGAGAGGTGTAGAAGCCCTTGATAGACATGATTTACTAAATTGGGATAAGAGAAACCCACAAGGACATGGAAAGAAACTCAAAAAGGACAGTTATAGAAGAGACATGAAAAAAATAGCTTTCTCTTTGGTGGATGTATGGAACATACTAGATGAAACAATAGTGTGTGCAAGAGCAATACAAGAATTTAAGAGCAAATTAGATATGGCAAGATACAAAGACAGGATACCACAAGCGTAGCTTCCCTTCCTGTAAGATACAGAAAGTGAGTAGGGAAAACTTCTTTAATGAAGAAACAGATGGAAGAGAAATGGATGATATTAAAAGAAATCTCTAATGGAGTGGATAAACACGTAACAAAACAAAAATAGGAAAAGGTGTACATTAAGTGCTGGTACAGCAAAAGAGATAGGCTAATGAAAGAAGAGAAAAAGCTTGGAAAAGATGAACAAAAAAATGGGTAAGCGGCAAATATATATCTAAGAAATAAATATGTAGAAATATGCAGGGAAGAAAAAAGAAACTATGAAAAAGACATGAGAGACAAATGTAAGGATCTGGGAATGAAGCCAAAAATGGGAAATGAACTTCAACATCAAGAAATGTAGTATAATATAGTTTAAAAAAGTAAAAAAAAGAATACAAAGACAGTATAAAATTGGTACAAAGGAAGTAAAGAAAGTTGGATCTGAAAAGGACCTAGGAGTAATTACCACCCAAGACATGTCCCCAGATAAGCATATAAACAAAGTAGAGAAACGTACAATTTACTAAAATCAATAAAGGTGCCTTTTAAGTACTTGGATAAAGTAAGGTAAAAAAAAAAAATATTAGTCACACTGATAAGACCAAGATTGGAGTATGCTGCAACACTATGGACACCCAGTACAAAAAATATAAAGAAATTAAAAAGAATCCAGAGAGCAATGACAAAGATGGCCCCAACACTTTCAAAATTGACAAACGAACAAAAGTTGTCTTAACTGGAATTACCAACCCTGGAACAAAGAAGCAAAAGAGGAGATCTAATGGCCATTTACAGAATCATGAAAGGCATGGAAGTCCTTGACAGAGAAGACTTATTAAAGTGGGAAAAAAGAAAAATGAGGACTGTATGGAAAAAACTCAAAGGATAGTTATAGAAGAGATCTGAAAAAAAAAGTTTTCCACGTAGTGGTGGATGTCTGGAACAAATTAGACAAAAATATAGTGTGTGCAAACACCATACAAGAATTTAAGAACAAACTAGATGCTGAGAGATACAAAGACAGGTCACTACAAACATAGCTCCCCTCCCCATATTATACATACATATACCAAAGGCTTTTTCCCCCATTCACAGGGGGTAGCCAAAAAGAAAAAGGCATAGAAACCACTCCCACCCATTCCATTCTCTACATATTCCTCTCCCCTCCACCCTCCTCCCTCCCTCTTACCTTGGCACCTCCTGGATGATGGGTCATCCCTGCATCCTATCCACTGCCCTGGATCAGAAGCAGTCACATGGCATATTATACAACTAGGTAAATACACACACAAACCTTGTAATAGATACATGAAAATGGTAGTGAGAGATGAGAAATGACTATTGAGGTGCCACAGGGCTTACTTGTGGCACATGTAATGTTTCTATTGTATATTAGTGATATTAGGAATGAAATAACAATGTAAACATTTGCAGATGATTCAAAGATCTTGAAGAAAATGAAAAAAGAGGAGGATTGTTAACTGTTATAGGAGGCAAGATTGGAATGTAAATTGTAGTACAAAGAAATGTAAGATCTTGAAACTAGGTCAGGTTATAAAAAAAAGTACCAACATATATAAAATAGGAGAATGGTCAATATCTAAGGAAGAAAATTTTTAGGGCTTTTAACCATAAAATGACAAGGGAGACATAGTTTGCAGAAGAATGGAAGGGTCATTTCATTATGTGGAAGAAGGTATGAGGGTGTGATGAAAACAAAAAATATTGAAAAACTTGTTTGACCTAGACTGGAATATGTTATAGTGGTGTGGTCATTAGAACTATTAAATTGGAATTGTGAATACATATATATATATATATTTATATATTTATATTTACATACACACCAAGGACTTTTTACCCCTATAAGGGAGGTGGCCAAATCAAAAAGGCAAGTACCCATTCCACTCTCATCCACCACCCTTTTCTCCCTCTCTTCTTAGATCCTTCTGTATGATGGGTCATCCATGTATCCCACCCACTGCCCTGGGCCAGATGCAATGCAACAAGACACATTACATCCATAGTAAGGCTGTTTCACTTGATTGGTGACCCTCCCCCCCCCCCTCCCTAGTATGACCCCTTATGACAAAGGAGGGGGAGGGGGTCACCAATCAGTGCCCACATGAACAATACCCAGAAAACAACACATTATAACTTCCCTGAGTGACATGTGGTCCCTGCTGGAGGCTGTTGCTATGTACCTGAAGATCTTGGGTCTTTTATAAGAGAGACCAGGGGTAATGGATTGATCTCTTGAAGGAAATTCACAGCTCCTAGGTTGTTGTCATTCCCCAAACTGTCTGGTCAAGCAGTTCCATCTCCCTAAGGAATTCCAGGGCCCCTTACTGAGGATAATGGTTGCCCAGACCCACGGAGTGAGGTGTTTTTCAAACAACACACAGTGTTAGCGATAGAAACTTTTATGCTACATGAAAGTATCCTTGGGTAAGGAGTACCTCAGGTTTGTATCAGTGAAAAATTAATTTTCCTGCAAAAATTACATTTTTCTCAGATATCCTATATAGTGTATATTGTGTTGTTGACATATGTGATTGTGTACAGTGCAGTCTTCCATAATGCGTTTATAGTATGGGGTGAAATATTGCATCCTGGACAGTTATCTGCAATGCAGTCATCCAGCCTCTTTTGCCTCTTCTGGTAGCTTAGAAGGGCTAGATGGTGGCTGCATCACAGTCTGGTCAGTGGACTATATCCTTTCAGGTGAGAGAGGATTCAGAGGGATGGATATCAGGGGGTCTGGCATGCAGCATTGTGTTGTCTTTCAGTTTGTTGATGGAGCAGTGAGTGATATGATTGTGGATATGTTTCCAGAGGCTAGTATTTGGTGGTTGTGGAGGAAGAGAAGAGAGTATTTGTGTGTGATACAAGTATTAGGATGTTGTTTTGATGTTTCTTGGTGTGTGTGTGGGTGTTCTACTATGTATTGTAGTGGGGATGCTGTGTTTGTGGAGGCTGTGGCAAGTGTTTGTGTACCTCTCATGTAAAAGTGATCCTTGACTTTGAGGATTTGTTTCAAAGTGTAGATGGTCTGTAGGTGTTGTATTTGTGCAGCCTGTAATTGTCTTTAGGGCTTTGTTTTGTATGGTCTGAAGGATGTTGAGGTGTCTCTGAAATTAGGGGTCCATGCAGGGCTTGCATAATTCATCACTGAATGTATGCATTGTTTGTTATTGTAGTATAGTTTCTTTGTTTTGTTTTCAGTGTGTTAAATCTAGGGGTGCATTTAGTCTTTGATGTGTTTGAATGATTTTGATGTATCGTATGTTATGCCAAGAATCTTGGGTTTGTGTGTGTGTGGTATGAGATTGTTGTTGATATAGAGGTGTGGTATCTATCTGTATTCTGTTGTCCATGTTGGTGAGAAGTGTGGCTGTAGATTTGGTTGGGGCTATTGTGAGTCTGCAGCTCCCATGTTACCGGCTATGTGCCTGTTCTCTCCCTGCGAAACTGGAAGGGGATGTGCTCATACCAAATTGACTACTAGTGACCACCTGAGAACTGTGCCAGCTCCCAAACCAGCATACTTTCCCCACCTCCACAAGGTGTAGCCCCAAGGCCCCAGTACCTGTTTCCAGATTGGGCTCAGAAATATGCACTGAAAGGCCCTTGTGGGCTATTAGACATAACCTACCTGTCACTTGTCTCACATCCATTTATTTTCCCTTAGGTCTTAGCTTCTTGTGGATGAAGAGAGGGACCAATGATGGGTACCTACATGTAGTAGTCTTGGAAAATGGACAGTAAAGCTGCCTATTTTTACCCCCCTCACCTCTCAGGAGGTGCAGCCCTTAGAGGCTGACAGCCAGTCTCTGGACTGGGCCCAGGATCTTGTTCTATCAACCTCAGCTGTATTTCTTACTATTTTCACATGGGGAGCTGGCAACCAGTAAATGCTCCCCTTCCCCTATCACTTCCAGCCAATAGCATGGAAACAGTTGTATAGACAACAGTCTGAGATTTCATCTTGGAGAGATCTGTGTAATATTGTGAGAACTATTGCCAACCATTGTGGGGCTGTGGGTTTTCCACTAAGTGAAACTCAAAGCATTGATTGATTGAATGAAGGGTTGTCCCTGTCCCCCCAACCCACTGCTTGGCCAGAACCAGTACAGGAATAAAACTGGCAGGCAGGGATGATCAAAGAATAATAGGATGATTTGGGCATATGGAAAGAGTGAGTGAAGAAAGACTATAAAAAAAAAGAGTACTAAAGGTAGGGGTGGATGGAGTTATCTTGAGGAGAAGACTGAAATGGGAAATATGGATGAGGTGAAGGGTGTTTTAAATACAATGTGAATGTCTGTTGAGCAGGGAAGGGAGAGGGCAAGAGATAGGCATGAGTAGAGAATGGTTGTAAATGGATGAGAAATTGGCATAGCTGAAAGGAATGTCTTCCTGTCTGCTTTGTAAATTCATTGAAGTTGTAGTTTTATATATTCACTTATATTCATGAATTTAATTTATTCACATTTTTATTTTTATATGTAATCACAAATGGGATACTGGCAACATGGGCAATGTACTTATAGGACAAATGTACTGGAAAATTGGAAGGAAGTATACTTTTTACTGAGTTTATCCTTATTTAATATAAAGTAGTGAGAGTAGAGGAGATTTGTGATTATCACCTTGTTTCCTTTCATAAGTCAGACATTACAGTTGCAAGTTGTGCTACCTTGCAAAAATTTACACCTTAGATTGGGATCATGGGTAGAAACAAGCACACTGTATTACTGTGTCATTTTAACTTGGAAATTGTGCACAGAAATGTTACTTTTACAAGGTTTTGCCTTGCAGAAACTCAAACATGAAACTGAAATCAGTCATAGAAACAGATTGTGAACAACTTTTCTCAGATTTTAGAGAAGGAAGGAGAAATTTGGATGCTTTCTAATGAAGAGGTTGGATACTTAAAAAGGCTCATTGTATTTGCATTCCTTGAAGATAGGCAAAAGATAAGGAACACAAAATTTTGAGGAGACTAGAAAGCAGTGTAAGCCAGATGGCTGAAAATTAGAACTTCTAAGGTCAAAGGCACAAGAGAGTTGTCATCTATTAGATGAGCACTAGAATCATCTTGGGTGCAGAAATGGTCAGAGAAAGGAAAAGTTTGGAGTGCAGGCTACATTTTATTCATATCTGTTGCTTGAAACTTCACTGACAAGTAACTCCACAGTAGCTGACAGTGTTCATCAGGTCCTCACATAGATCTCTTGGATGAAATCTTTGGGGGGGGTTCTCTATTGTTGTGTGGGACTTTCTATATTTTCAACTGGGAATAGTAGGAGGGAATTGTCACTGATTGTCAACTCTTGTGTGGAAAAATGGAGGAAATACAGTGCAATTGAAATTGACAGATCTTCAGTCTGGTCTGGAGATCAGGCTGCACCTCCAAATGGAGGTGAAAATGGGCAGCAGGGACATGATTCTTTGCTTCATCTTGCAGGACAATCACTTGTATGTACAGTACCTGTTATTGGTCCCTGCAGGCTACATCTGTTGCAGAAGTCTATAGAGAAAAGAGAATATCAGTAAGCTTCCTGGGAAGACTTGAATTGAGATTTGGTTATAAATAGATTCATCCTTAACAGAGGGTACTCCAATACTAGGTTGAATTTTAAGGAAAATTATATTTGAGTGGTTGGAGAGATGTGGTGTGCATGTGATATGTAATGACCCAGTACTAGTATCAGGCATATTATTAGAGGGATTGCTATTTGTATTTGTTAATGTGCAGTATAATTAAACATTTGTGATCATATAGAATTATGAATGTACTATCTGTCTATATACTAAGGACCTCTTCCCTCTTATAAGGGAGGTAGCCAAGTCAAAAGACACACACCCACTCCCACCTATTCCACTCCCATCCACCACCCTTGCCTCCCTGTCATGAAGGTACTATTTTATTAATGGGAAATGTGCATAAATTTATTCTTGAAACCAAAGGTAAATTATATGGAACAACAGTCCTCTGATGAAGTCTCTTATGGGATGGTGATTGCATTTGGGACAATTTGCCTCTAAGTAAATGATCATATCAATGGAAACATTATTTATCAGGCTGTTATAGTACATGGCATAGGATGTGACACAATCTGTGATCCAACATGAACAGATAACAGACATCCAGATGTGGAAAGACCACTTTGGTTATATATTGTTGACTAAGACAAAAGAAAGTATTTTGGTGTATGGGCAGTAATGTGTAAACCATTTTGGACACAACTGAGCACTATTCGTGTGAAACAGATACTTTGCAATGAGTTTCCATCACATGTAAGCAATTTGTTTTCATCAACCCTAAGACCAGTAGGGTTGCATACTCTTATTATTATGTATAATCTGTGAGTAATTTGTACAGCTACTGCATATATAAATCCATAATTAGGAGCTAAATGAATTTATGATTTTGTGTGTTGATGTGGAATTTTCTTCTTTTTCAGTACTTTGGGTCGGAGATAATTGGCTGGATTCTCCATGTTGCATTTATGTCGGTTGTTGTTATATCTATTAAGGTTGTCAATTACCTCCTACATCATATGTTTGACACCACTGACTACCTAGAAGAAGAACTTGCTGGGGAGAATGCAGCATCACCTTTGGACAATGAAGCTGCCGAGTCAAGTCAAGGACGAAGGTATGAAATGTAAAGCATTTGATAGAATTTGATAGTTATGGATACAGATTAATTTAATAAAAATTAATTTTTTGTGAATTAAAGATGTTTGCAAAATACAGGTGAAATTGGGAAATATCATTTGGTGCACTGTAGCTAATACTTTAGATAGACAATCTTGGTATGGTTTAAATGTAAAAGTTTATTTATGTGCATTTCTGCATGTTTACCAATATCATATATGTATTACTGAGCATTTACATTGGCTTCCCATGGAACAAATTATGTAGGTGAGCTTTCATAAAAGTGGGAAAATTGTGCACATATGCCAAAGATTTCGAGTTTTTGAGGAAACATTCCAAGCCAATCAGTAGCAACCAGTTAGTAGAGGCAAATTTTGTCATATATAGCCAGCCTTGAAGTTCCCTGTGTAGGAACCTTTCAGCATTTAGAAAGCTAGCTACAGTCACTGGCTACACCTTAGATGTAGACGAGTGTCTACATGCAAGGGAGCAAGCACCTGCAGTTGTCACATGCTTGGGGAAAAAAGTACAGGGAATCCCCTATATATGATAGGGATACTAACCTTTAAGCACTTCATATATTGATAATTTGTATATTGAAGAGAGACTGGTACTGTGGTTACAGTAGACCTGATTTTGCACAGTATTT
>NC_134797.1:51188649-51238649 GCF_046742065.1 Oratosquilla oratoria | reverse complement strand
GTTGAATTGTTTCTACAAATACATAGAATAGGATGAGTATTTATTATTTAAAGATGAACCATATGGTGTTCAGTATTCAAAGGCTATGGTGATATAGGATATGTTGTGATGAAGGAATTTGTGTTCCAAGCACCCAACCAAAAAAATATATTGATGTTATTTAAATTTTTGTGTTCATTGCCATGCAGGAGATAAGGGTAGTGTGCACTACAGAGCAAGTCATGCTGGCCCCTCCCATTCTGAGTCTGCCGCCGCCCTACCTTCAGCATCAGAACCGCCCTCACACCCCGTCAGTTTAGAAGTAAGTCCTACATTTTTTTTTTTTGTTGAATAGTAACTATGCTTTAAGGATTGTTCTTTTACTTGGTATATCCCATTGAATATAGTTGTATAGTTTCTCAAAGAAAATGAGAAGGAAAGAGAGAGAATATCAGGAGAAGCTGAGAGAAGGGTGGGAGGTGGTGAAGGAAAAGGAGGGACAGTAGAAGATTGGGTATATTTCAAGGAGGAAGTGATAAGGTGCACAAAAGAACAGATGAAGAGGCACAGCAAATGGTGGGATGAAAAGATGAAAGTGGTGGTGGAAGAGAAGTGGGCTTATGAGGATGGGTTGCAAAGCAGAACTAGGAAAGCCTATGAGAGGTACATATATATACCAAGGGCTTTTTCCCCTTTACAAGAGAGGTAGCCAAAGTCAAAAGCATAAATCCACTCCCACCCATTTCATCCCCACATACTCCACTCCCATTCACCACCCCTTCCTCCCTCTTTTCTTGATTCCTGGATGACAGTCATCCCTGCATCTCGCCCACTACCCTGGGTCAGAAGCATTGCAGCAAGGCCACTTCACTTAATTGGCGACCCCCTCCTCCCACCTCTGTTCCCTCATGCAGTAAAAGAGAAAACTGTGAGAAGGAAAAAAGTAGAAAGAAAACCCTAAATGAAGGAGGCAGTGAGAAAAGCAGATGTAGATGGGGGACTTAAGGTCATGTATGTGTGGATAAGTTTAAAAGATCAAGTCATGTAAAGGAATTGTATTTTCTAGTGTTCTCCCTCTATTTAAAAGGTGATAAATGGAAGTAATGGCAAGCGCCGGCAGCAGAGAAAGCTACCTGTCATTGCTCGTGACAATGATTCCAGCATTGTTGAGGAACACGGTGTCGGCAATGACATTGCTACGAGCTGTTTTGCTGTCAATAGGTATGGAATATGGTTTACTGTTGATTGTATTTCTTGGTTTAGATTTGTAGTGTAATAGTGCTGGATATTTAGAATTCTTGTTTGTTTATTTTTATGTATTCATTATATTAATTTATTAATTTATTGTTATTTTTTATTTGTTATTATTATTATTTTTTATTCATAGAAAATATATAATTTTTTATTTTATTTATTTATTCATAGAAATATATAAATACATACATATACTAAGGGCTTTTTCTCCTTATAAGGGGGTAGCCAAAGTCAAAAAGCATAATTCCACTCCCACCCATTTCATCCCCACCCACTCCGCTCCCATTCACCACCCCTCCCTCCCTCTTTTCCTGACTCCTACTGGATGACTGGTCATCTCTGCATCTTGACCATTGACCCAGGGTAATGGGCAAGATCCAGAAATAACCTGTCATCCAGGAAGAGCCAAGAAAAGAGGTAGGGAGGGAGGGGTGGTGAATGGGAGTGGAGTGGGTGGGAATGAAATGGGTGGGAGTGAAATTATGTCTTTCGACTTTGGCTACCTTCCATGTAAAGGGGAAAAAGCCATTGGTATATATGTATTTATTTATCTATTTGCTTGTTATTATGTATCTACAGTCATCCCTCGTTATTTGGGGGGATACATTCTCAAACCCCCAGTGAATGGCTAAAACCGCGAATACTCTTTTTGAGAAAACAATTGAAAATGTACAGAATATCACAGCCAAAAGTTGCACTTTAACCCATATTGCCCGGAGCACATATGTAAACAAAGCATTTGCTATGCGTTCATAAAAACAATGGATACAATGGCCCATACACTCACATTTTAATTTTATTTACAAATGTACTTGTTATCAAACATAATATGGATGATTATACATCAAAATAAAGCTTAGAGTCTATTTTATTTTGATGAAAAGGAAACCAAGAAAAATTGATATGGATAATGAAAAAAAAAAATTAAATATGACACTAAATCTGGAAAAGAAAACATACATTTTATGTAACTGACTCTGGAGGGAAAGTACTTACATTTATTTGAAGGCAGTGATGATTAGAGGCTTGTAGAGTGTTTGTACTTTACTTGGATGAAAATACATGGTGCTTGAAGAAGCAATCTATGCAAAATCCACTATCACATTTAGGACAGTACCTGCGGGATCGTACACGCTTGCTATGGTCCCCTACACACACACACTCTTTACCATCTGGCACCTGTTTGAGCTGGTGTACACTCACTGCACGTAGTGAATGTGATGGAGACGATATCGATGTTGTTATATTTCTGCTTTCCTGAATCTGCTCTTGAGTACGTCGCCTCTTCAGGAATTTTGGAGGAGAAACATTTTTAACAAGGTCCCTTATGACAGAGTTCATGAACTGGAGCCTTGTTAGAATAGGTCTCTGGGATGTATTCTTCTTGTACAGAATATAGCTGTTGAGAGTAGCTGTGCCAAACAGAGAAAAGGCAGCTTTAGTCGTCCATTTGATGGTCTTTCTCTCTGCAAGATAGGTGTAGAGCTGGGTATCCTTCAGATCGACGCCACCCATTACTTGATTATAATCAGCAACAATACAAGGCAACTCCTTTTCAGGTTTCCTCTCTCTCTTTACAGTAGTGTAGCCACCTTTGGTAACTGTTGACAGGAGTACAGGAGTCTTTTTTCCATCTCTATAGGCAACACACAGTAAAGGTCCTTTCCTCCGCTGTGATACATCATGGTTTTCTAATTTTTCCTTTACTGCTTCCTGTGGCAGGCCTTTCCTGTTTGTTCTCACAGTCCCTGTTGCTGTTGTCTGCTTTTCCCAGAGATCTAAAAAAAGTTTGGGTGAGGAGAAATAGTTATCTAGGCCCAGATGATATCCATGATGCAGGAGGTCTGCCTGGGTCAGTAGGTGCATCACTAGGTCATATGTTGCACCTTGTACACTCTTGGAGAACCCTTTGTACAGTTCAAATGTCACAGTATAGCCTGTTGCTGCCTCACACAAGCACCATAACTTGAGACCAAAAGAAGCATGGCGCTTATTAGGCATATACTGGTGTAAGTGAGGGGTCTTACCTCGATACCCAATGGTACCTTGGTCAATTGAGATGGCCCTCTCAGGATTATAATGGGCTTTGAATGCTTTTATAAAATGATCCAGTAGTGGTTGCACTTTATACAACTTGTATGCAGGGTCTTGCTGGTCAGGCATCTTACTATTATCACTGAAGTGCAAGAATTTCAGGACAAGTTGAAAACGCCCCCTACTAAAATTGGTTCCAAACCATGGTGTGGCCATAGAAAGATCTGAGGTGTTCCAGTAGGATTTGATAGTAGGTTTTCTTACAATCCCCCCCATATTTAGAATAACTGCCAGAAATGCATATAACTCTTCCACTGATGTCTTACCTTGCTTCAACCAAAGATGTACAAGAGACCTGGGTTTGTTTATCCTTCAAACATGGTTTGTTACTTTGAACCCACTGACCTGCATACCTGTTAGTCTCCGTAGCAATTCCATTCATGAATTGCTCGTTGAAAAAAAGTTTGAAATAGTCCACAGGCAGGCTTGCTTGGCATCAGTTTTAGGGGGATGCTTGAGCCCACTAACACCTGTAAAAGGCACTGTTGCAGGGCCTGGATCATTTCCTGGGACAAGCATCCATTCATCTGCTCCACTGGACAACACTGCACTTCTATCATCACCATCACTTTGACATTGACTTGCACTACGCGTATCACAACTCGCATCACCTTCATCATCACTAGATTCTTCCTCACTTGTAAGGCACTCATCCATTGGAAACACTTCAAACGAATCAGAAAGTTGAAAGACAATTTCATCTTCACCACTAGAACACGCAGACGCCATGACTTTTGCAATGAGGCCGTCTTATATTTGCCTATTTGAAAGGTATTACGCACTGTATAACAATATCTATTATAAGTATTGTTCCTCAGATACTTATCTATTTTTCTATAACAATTTTTTTTTCTGATTACGGCACTAATCACAAGAAAAAAAATGGGCAAAATATGTAAACGTTTGCGACGCACTTTGACCAGGAAAGCGAATGTGCCGCTACTGCTGATAAGATTGAATTTATAAGCCACCCTGTGATTGGTTGGCTGGACCACCTGGTGGAAATGATAGGCCAATGGTTGGTCTAGATACATCAAGTCTCGGCTCGGTGTAAACAAAGACGAATATCTTTAAGAACCGCGAAATTTAAACGGAGCCGAAATATCGTCATTAGGACTCTGTCGAACAAACCGATATCTCGGCTCTGTGTCCGATATGGGTTAATGCTTCATTCAATCCACACTTCTCTACTAACAGTTGAAACATGCTTTAAATGTCTTCCACTTATAATAAATTCACTTCTCATATATTAGTGGTTAACAAGTATAATTTTATAACACTTAATAAACTAAGAATAATACAATATGGCCCATAATAGGGCCATTCACTCACTGACTTCATATCTCATATTTCTTACCCTCCTTCTTCATTGCTAAAATCCAACTTTTAATGCATGGCATAAAAGGAAATACTTCAAAGACAAATATCAACAACAAAACATTTTATAAAACCTCTGGTGAACTTAATATTTTTATTCTAAAGTATCATACACACACAATAGTCATGAATGACACCTGGCCCGTCGCGCGCAGTCGACAGTTATCCACAGCCAACGATTGGTTGATAGGCCATGCCCACTGCGTCAACGCACTAGCGCTCTGAGTGATACAGTTGAACATAGGTCTAGTGTTTTGCTATTTTCGGACAAGCTATTGGTGATATTGGGGAAAATTTGGTACCGATCAACAGGAAACTGATGAACAGCTATAGAAAAAATAATTATTCTGCGATTATTCACGTTATAATTATTTACATTGAAGAACACGTGTGAACTGAGTAGCGGGTCATGCTGCCCACAGCCCACGCGGGCAGCATGGGCCGCGGGATGCACTAGTGGCTTTCCAATGGGTCAAAATATATACAGGTAGTCGTCGACTTACGACCGAGTTCGGTTCCGACAGACAGGTCGTAAGTCGATCTGGACGCAAGTCGGTCTTTATATATATACAGTATATATTACCCTTTAAATATTTTTGTTACTGTATATATATATATATATATATATTGTATATTATAGTTAGCATATTGAAATAATCTTAGCATCTTTGAACTATGTTGTACAGTATTTTTTAACCTTTTTGTAGTTTTATCTGATTTTCTTTGGGAAACGTAGCCTAGGCCTAAGCATACTGAATAAAATCCTATCATCTTTAACCTATGATATTTAATACTGTATTTTTTAACTTTAATATTATTTTACCATCAGACTTTCTTTAGGAAACGTATGCATACTGAATAAAATCTTATTATCTTTGAGCTACGTTGTTTAATATTCATTAACTTTTTTTATAAATTTCGTTAGGAAACATAGCCAAGGCCTATGCATACTGAATAAAGTCCTGTCATCTTTGACCTACTAATACTTTTTGTTGGTTACATTAAAATCATTGTAAGGCAAAATTAGGATTTTTTTTTATTTAAAAACACATTCATTTCGTTTACATACTGTACCGAAAATATTGTTATCGACAACAGACTAGGCATAAACAAAGTTTGTTACATTCGCAAAACATAAAAATACAAAATGCTGAACCGAACATATTGTTATCGATAACAGACTAGGCATAAGAAAATTTTACTGTTACATTTTATTAATTGCAAAACATATAAAAATAGAAAATGCAAGGCAAAATTAAGATTTTTTTTATTTCAAAACACATTCTTTTCGCTTACGTACTGTGCCGAACATATTGTTATCGACAACAAACTAGCCTAGGCATAAAAAAAAAAGTTTTATTGTTACATTTTGTTAATTGCAAAACATATAGAAATACAAAATGCAATGCAAAATTAGGAAACATTTTACTTCAAAGAAAAAAATCGAAAGAATATTTAGCTGGCTGGGATGCTGACGGTGTCGGCAGCCTGCCAAAGCTATTGTACTCGCGTCTCGTGGCATGCGGAGTAATTGTTCTCCGCTGCCAGGCATAATATTGCAGTTCTATTACTCTATTAAATGTTAAATATTATTGCACTATCTCGTGGTCATAAAGTCGATCGGTCGTAAGTCGCATAGGTCGTAAGTCGATGACTACCTGTATATATATATTTATATATATACAGTGGCCGCGAAAAGTTTGGGCGCAAAATTATAGGCGCCCCAACTTTCCCCTAAACTCAAAACATGCGAAAAATACAACTTTCCACCCAAACTTTTCGCTATTTTTCAATGCTAGCGTTTGTACCCGTATTTAGCCGAGACAATACACACTATTTGGCAACTCTGTTTAGGCGCACTCGATGTCACATGGAGTCAGTTTCTAAACATCTCTCACGGAGAGTAGTCTTTTTTTTGCGGTGGTCTCTGTTTTTGTGCCTTGATATCTCCGTAATGGGAAGTGGTAAAGAGCTGGAAAGAGACACAGTTGTTACAATCATAACCCTCTATAAGGAGGGTTATAAGTGTAAAGATATTGCTACTCGTGTGGGAATTGGAGTGCGTCAAGTGCAAAAGTGGACCAAGAAATTTCGAGACGAAGGAAGTGACATCATTCCTACTCCAAAGCATCGCTCTGGTCGGCCAAGGAAGATATCAAATCGTACTTCTACGGTTCTAACTGCCTCCTACGGTTATTAGGAGGCAGTTAGAACCGTAGAAGTACGATTTGATATCTTCCTTGGCCGACCAGAGCGATGCTTTGGAGTAGGAATGATGTCACTTCCTTCGTCTCGAAATTTCTTGGTCCACTTTTGCACTTGACGCACTCCAATTCCCACACGAGTAGCAATATCTTTACACTTATAACCCTCCTTATAGAGGGTTATGATTGTAACAACTGTGTCTCTTTCCAGCTCTTTACCACTTCCCATTACGGAGATATCAAGGCACAAAAACAGAGACCACCGCAAAAAAAAAGACTACTCTCCGTGAGAGATGTTTAGAAACTGACTCCATGTGACATCGAGTGCGCCTAAACAGAGTTGCCAAATAGTGTGTATTGTCTCGGCTAAATACGGGTACAAACGCTAGCATTGAAAAATAGCGAAAAGTTTGGGTGGAAAGTTGTATTTTTCGCATGTTTTGAGTTTAGGGGAAAGTTGGGGCGCCTATAATTTTGCGCCCAAACTTTTCGCGCCCACTGTATGTATATATGTATGTATATATATATATATATATATATATATATATATATATATATATATATATATATATATATATATATATATATATATATATATACATATACATATATTTTCCCCCAATTCAAATCTGTGAATAGTCAAAACCGCAGATAAAAAACCCACGAATAACGAGGGATGACTGTATTTTTATTTTCTGCCACTAGATTATATTGGAAATTATTGCTTCATTTTGTTTTAATAGAATTTTGGGTTTTGGTTATAAAGTTGCCACTAGTAACAAAATCTGACAAAATGTTCATTTTTTTTCGTAGGCCCTTGACATGTGTGCTATGCAGGTATGCAAAACTGCACACACTGTGCTTGATAAAATAATGCTTTACATTATCTCCCACTATAGTCTGTTCATATAACTTTATTTGTGGAACACTGCTTCTGACCCAGGGCAGTGGACAAGATGCAGGGATGACCCGTCATCCAGGAGGTGCTAAGATGAGAGGGAGTGTGGAGTGTATTCAGGGATGGAATGGGTGGGAATGATTTATGCCTTATCCTTTTTGGCTACCTCCCTTGTAAGGGGGAAGCCTTGGTATATGTATGTATGTATGTATGTGGAAGATGAAAAAAATTCCTCAGCCATTCGATTCAGAATCTCAGTGGGGTGCACAAAAAATATAGTAAATCAAATAAGATAAACAAGTTCTATCAGTCTATATACCAAGGGCCTCTTCCCCCTTATAAGGGAGATAGCAAAGTCAAAGGCATGTGCCCACTCCCACCCATTCCACCCCCATCCACCACCCATGTTTCCCTCTCATATTAGCTCCTTGTGGATGAAGGGTCATCCCTGTATCCCACCCACTACCCTGGGTCAGAAGTAATGCAGCAAAACACAGCACATCCACAAAAATAAATAAAATAAAAAATAAAATAAATAAATAAATAAATAAATAGATAAATAAATCGGAAAGATTGCACAATACAAGTTAACTGTTCTACAACAATAATGAAGAAAATCTCTTCAATATGTGTCTACATGCATTTAGAGTAAAATGAATCAGTCCCATACTAATACTGACCCTTTCCCTTGCCCTGTTTTTAGTGTTGGTGGCATGATTGGAAGTGAACAATTCTCACATTCCCCTAGATGCATGTTCAAGTCCTACATTTGTATCAAAGTTGTAGGAGTCCTGTTAGTTACAGGTACACTAGTCAATGGAATGGTTGAATTTCATCCATGGTTGTAGTATAACTGTAGCTTAAAGCTATGATTATACTCCAACCTTGGACAAAATCCAATTGAATTGTTGGAATCCAACCATGCTGTTAACTAGTGTAGCTGTAGCTTTACCAACAATCAAAGTACATAGGGCAAAGGTAATGACTTGAGGTGTAGCTGTGTGCTTTCTGGTGTATGCACCTCACCTTCACTTTCCCCTATTGACAGTTCTCATGGAGACAAATCATTCCCAATTAGGAGAAAGGGGTGACCTTTCATTCACAAGGAGCTAAGGGGAAAAGGTCTGTGGATGGGGAGTGGGTGCATTCCTTTGACTTGGCTACCTCCCTTATAAGGTGGAAAAAGGCTTTTGGTATATTACCCCGACATGGGTAAGTGCCGCCCCAGGGCGAGTCTAAAAGTGTCGCCCCCCCCCCCCCAACACACACACACACACATACACCACCACTACCACCACCTTCCACATCTGATGGTCACTAGTGCAATTCACATGTAACATTCATCCACAAAACAATGTTTACACACATCATTCATACACAACTCGTGATAAATAAATCATGCATTAAGAGTATATTAGGGGGAATTTGCTTTACCCTCTTTTCACCAAAAATGCTGCTGCCCCCCCTAAAACGTGCCTCCCTGCCCTTCCCCTTGTTGGGGCCCTGCTTTTGTATACAGGTAGATAGATTTTTAGGATGAAGCAAGGTGAATTAATTAGTAAGAAAAAGTATGTGGATGCAGGGGTGTGTTCCATATATAATGTTAAGATGTGCTGTATGAGGTAATTTAAAAAAAGTTGTCATGAGAAATATTGAAAGATGATTGATACTGGGTATGGTCTGTGAGCTTGTAGAGTGATTAGGTGGGTTGCAGGAGGACCATTGTCTCCAATGTCTGCCCCATGGGAGTTCCTCATAGAGGTACCCATCATCTCTTGGTTCAGTTTAACATTACAAACTTCTCCTATCAAGAGGCAGGGACAGTGCCCCTTACAGGCCTTTGTAGCATAGAATTTGATTAACCATGCCCTTGATCCAACTCACTTGTGGTAGGGTTCAAACTGCCGTCACCTGGACACTCAAACCCACTCACGTAGGGTCTGTCTCTCTGCCATAAATTATGTCACTGCATGTGGTGTACTTTAAGAATTATTATTGGGTTGGGTCTTTTTATTTTACAGTGGTAATTTAATTTGTTTATTTTATTTACTTATTTTTTGTTTATTGGGATATTTTGTTCTCTTTTGATGAAACAAGTTCATAATAACTATGATTGTTACTTCTTTATAGTGATGGTGAGACAGATGAGGAAGGCCGCATTAAAGGTTCCCACTCGCCTCTCCTTACAAGACATCAGAGCTTGGAGGGCAAAGGACCAGCAGGACGTAAAGCCCGAAGCTCCACGGGCTCTACTCGGCTGGCGCATCATCCTGCACCCAGGGGCTCTGCCCGGTCCTACCAGCCCCTTGTTTTTCGTAGCAGCTCCTCCATACCCAGGTTTAAGGACAAAAACAAACAGGAAAGTGATTACTATAAAATTTGTACCTTGACTTTCGAAAATATATATGCTGATGACGAAAGTAGTTCAGATAGTCCTAGCGTGGTTAAAGTGACAAGTAGTTCTGATGAGACCTTAGGCAGTATGACAGAGCAGGTGGGCAGTCTTCATCCCTCCAATCAGTCTCATCACAATGCCAAACAGGAGAGTGATATTGGTCTGGTCAATTCGAGTGAAGATCACTGCGAGAAAAAGAACAGTTCGTCGCTTAAGCAGCAAAACTCGGTGTGTAGTCAGAATGAGGATCAACATGGACAGGATTGCAATAATCTAAAGCCTCTTGAGGACTTTGATGACGATGGTAGCGAGTCCTCCAATCCTGGCTTGGATTGGTTATTTTGTCACAGTGATTCTGATAGCGAGTCTGTTAATATTAAAAAACAAGAAATCAATAAACGAAAAGTTAATAGGAGAAACTCTTGTTTATCAGAGGAGGAGGACTGGGATAGTGTAAGTTCCTCTCCAGATAGTTATACCGAACTTGGGGCAGTAGCGTTGCCCCCTCCTACAAGCCAGGCTCTTGCAAGTCAGGGAGCAATACCCAAGAAGCGGAGGCAGGGTTTAATACTGAGTGAACAGGACACTGAAAATAGTGGAGATCTTGTAGATGAGACGGCAGTGACCATGGACGATTTGGTCAAGCGTTTGATGAACATCCTCAAAACTTCATTGAGTGACCCTCAGCAGTGTCATCGTGACATTCAGAAATTAATGTTGCTCAAGGAGAGGTTAGAGCAGGAAGGAGGCATTGGCAGTACCACAAGTGCCACAGAAAACTCCAACTCGAGTGGTGGGCAGCAGGGGGAAGGCAGAGCCAACAAAGCGCCCCTTCGAAGAAAACCGGTTGTGAGGAGACGCAGACACGTTGCAGGCAGTGCAGCATCTCCACCCAGCTCACCCACTGATCCTCCAGACATCTCCAGCTACCTCTCTTCTGGTCTCACATCATCCACTCTAATCTCTGATGCATTTGTGGATTCTTTGGTCACTGACCAGTCTTTTCAGGTAAGCAATTTTTTATTGAGTAACTGAAGTTGCGATATTTTCCCATTTTCTATTGTACTGTCCCCAACCCATAAGTTGGGTCAGAGGTAATGCAGCAAAAACAGTACCTACCCAGTAGGGCCTGACAGCCAAAGCTGGTTTACCCTTCTATGGCTTCTTGGTGACACTGCCTCCCTCACTTGAGAAAATACAGAGGAGATAAGAAAAGATCCCTTCAGGCTGTCATTTCCTCATCCATTCACAACCACTGTCCACTTGTACATATATATATATATATATATATAGTGATATATATACATATATATATATATATATATATATATATATATATATATATATATATGTAGCTATCTATATACACACACACACTCACTCACTCACTCACTCACTCACTCACTCTCTCACTCTCTCACTCTCTCACTCTCCAAGAGCTTTTTCCCCCTTATAAGGGAGGTAGCCAAGTCAAAGGCACATACCTTCTCCCACCCGTTCCACCACCATCCACCACCCTTTCCCCTCTCTCATCTTAGCTCTTCATGGATGACTGGTCATTCCTGCCCACTGCCCTGGGTCAGAGGCAGTGCAGCAAGACAATACATCCACAGGAAGGCAGCTTCACTTAATCAGTAACCCCCTTCTCCATCCCATCATGCAGAAAAAGATGGGGAGAAATCCCTTCTGGCTGCATAATAGTATCATCTATACACAGTCACTTACCACAAATCCTTGTCTCCTGCCTTCTCCCTTCCTTGATCAACAGACATTCCCCACTTGCTCAATGCTGCCTTCACCCCATCCATCCATCTCTTCCTCAGTTGCCCCTCAAGTTCACTCCCTCCATCCTCTCCCCTCTTGCTCAATAGATATAACATGTGTATCCAGTACTCCTTTCATCCTGTCCATCCACCTTATTCTTGGACTATCCCTGAAGTTCACTCCATCCACATTTTGCTAATCTTACTTCACTCACCCTTTCCTTATGCCCAAACCATACCAATCTTATCTACCATCTCTTTCCGCCCCTGCTCTTTGCCTCCACATTTCTTACTCAATCCAACATCTTAACCCCCACTGTACTTTTTAACCCCTAGAATATGATGACACTTACGTATGTGTCATGAGGCGCGAGTGGGTGTATGAGGATGCCGGCATTGGTATCCTGATTATATTTATTTTGTAGTTGTAGCTGAGTGACCCTTGTATTCTAGGAATAGACTTGATCATGTTTTCTGTGGTTATGAATATTCTGGGTGAAAAAGACCAAGTATAACAGCTGTAACTTTATATAATATAAGGTGCATCGTTGTACATCAGGGAACATAATGTACACGTGAATATTTGACTTGTATTGAAGAGGTTAAACAATTCATCTTACGTTTAGACTTGCTTTCTACCTCATTCAGATTTCAAGTTATGGAGAAGTGTTTTTTAGGCCCTCAACATGACGAGAGTAGTAGAGCCTGTGTTAGAATGGAAAATGGAGAGAATAAGTGGTTTGAGGTAAAGGTGGGACTGTGTCAGGGAAGTGTCATGTTGCCATGACTGTTCATTGTGTACATGAATGGGGTTTTGTGAGAGGTAAAGGTGGGGGTAATGGACAGGGGACTGGAGATGGTTAAAGAAAATGGTGAAAAGTTGGAGATAAACCAGTTGTTGTTTGCTGACAACACTGCACTTGTGGAAGGGTCAGAGGAGGTATTAACCACTTCAATACGAGTCAAATTCTTGCGTGCAGCATCGGGTGCCATATGTACAATTCATCATGCTACTTACATTATAAAATATAGTTACTGCTGTATTGCTTGTTCTCTTTTACTCTGAGTAATAATAAACATAGGAAACGATCAAACCAGTTCACAGAATCCAGGGATAACTCATGTACAACTACAAATATATATATATATATATATATATACAGTGTGTATATATATATATATATATATATATATATATATATATATATATATATTTATATATATATACACATACACACACACATAATCAAGACACCAATGCCGGCATCCAATCGTGCCTCATAACACCTATGTAGGTGTCATCATACTGAAGTGGTTAAGGGAATGATGGAGTTTGGGAAGGTATGTGATAGGAGAAAGTTGAAGGTAAATGTAGGTAAAAATAAGGTGATGACATATAGAAGGGTAGAGGATGGCAATGAGTTGGAAGTAAGTCTAAAAGGAGAGAAGTTGAGAGGAAGTGGATTGCTTTAGGTATTTGGGGTTCCATGTGGCTGGAAAGGGAGATGTGGAGGTGGAGGTTAATTGTAGATTGAGAGAAGCATATAGATGGTTTGGGGGTTTAAAAAGTGTTGTAAGAAATAGGCATCTGGGAATGGATGCAAAGAGGAGATTGTATGAAGAAGTGATTGTGCTGATGGCAGTGTAAAGGGCAGTGACTTGGAATTTAAGAGAGGCAGATAGGAAAAGTTTAAATGTAAGATGAAATACATGAGAAGTATGGTAGGGGTTTTTAGGTTGGATAGAGTGAGAAACAAGAAGATGAGGGGGAGAGCAGGAATGGAAAAGGGAATGGCATATAGGGCTAATGAAAGAGTATTGAGATGGTTTGGACACATGGAAAGAATGAGTCATGAGATTAGTAAAAGAGGTATGGAAGGCAGATGTGGATGGAGTAAACCTTAGGGGATGACTGAGGATGAGATGGATGGATGGGGTGAAAGGGACATTGAGCAAGGAAGGGAGAAGACAGGAGATGTGACTGGTGAGTGACTGTGTATAGATGATACTATTATGAAAGGAAGGGAGGGATGGGGGATGGAGGGGTAGGGGTGATGTTTGAATGATATTTTGACACAGCCTGAAGGGATTTCTCCCCATCTTCTCTTTTTCTCCCCGAGGGGACAGAGAAGGGGGGGGGGGTTTGCCAATTAAGTGAAGCATCCTTGCTGTGGATGTACTGTGTTTTGCTACATTGCTTGTGACCCAGGGCATTGTGGTTATACATGATGACCCATCATCCATGAGGAGCTAAGATGAGAGGGAAGAAAGGGTGTTGGATGAGAGTGGAAGTAGGTATGTGTCTTTGATTTGGCTACCTCCCATATAAGGGAGAAAAGCTCTTGGTACATAGATAAAAAAACACTAAATGTTGTATTATAGAAAAACTAATAATTGAACCCATGTTACCAACACTGTAAGGGGTTAGATTTAACAAGATTTTATTAAAGAAAAATCCAAGTTATCAGCAATTTTATGTTATATTTTAGCCTGTACAATAATGACTTCACCATTTACTTTTTTTTTTCAGATGCATATTTAAATTTGTGTAAAAAAAATATGACTTTAAATCATTCAAACAAAAAAAAATAGATAACTTTATAATAACTTTTGAAAGATAAGTATGCCTATTAATGGTGAAATATTTTTATGTATTTATTTTTTCGTACAGGGGCAAAATAAACGGCAGTCACCTACAGTTCATCAAGATAGTGAAGATGAGGAGACAACCTCAACTGCAGCTACACAGGATACAAGCAGGGTGGCCAACACTGGCAAAAATTCATCTCTGATGCCGTCATTAAGCAGTGCCCTGGGCCCCTCAGGGCCACCTCTCTCTGCACTTGCATCATTATCATCTCCAGGCACACATCTCGCCTCATCTCACGAAGATACAACCGAAGGTGCTGTCCATTGTTTTCAGGATGAGCAGGGCAATTGGTTCACATACACATTCAATGACCGTGGAGTGAGCACCGCCTCTAGTGTAGTACCCATGAGCGATAGTAAGGTTTTTTCACGGTTGTTGAGAAGAACGAGTAATGGGCTACAGGGATGTGGCCATAATGGCACTGTGAATACCGGAGCCTTGCAAGGAGGAGGAGGAGGAGGAGGGGGAGGGAGTGGGGGAGGAGGAGGAGGAAGTGGGGGAGGAGGAGGAGGAGGAAGTGGGGGAGGAGGGGGAGGAGAAGGATCATTGAGCAGCTCTTCCATGTCCCTTTGTTCAGGGCTGACTGTGATCCTGGACAACCATGCTTCCACAACATTGTTGCCCTCCACCTCGTGGCCTGAGCAGCACAAGGTACCCTCAAGTAGCAGCACTACAACTCCAGCACTCATCTCGCACAACCAAGTTATCCCCACCACCTCATCATCATCCCAGAGAATTAGATACCAGCCCTTTCACAGCGAAGGACGGGGAAGAGACGGCGAAGGAGAAAGTTGGCGGACGAGAGAGAACGAGGGAGAAGGATGGCACCACTTACGAGGTCTTATGGACCGAACCAACATCAGGAGCTTGATGTTGCCCACTGAGTCTGAGCGCTATTTTATTGGGGAACCGACCAGGATGGTGACCATTACGTCAGAACCACGGTTACCCTTGCAGCTGTTTACACCTCATAATCCCTTACAACTTTTCGCCAACGCTCTCATAGAACGGCGGCGATCAGAAAACCGTACTGGGGCAATAAGTGGCGTGAGGCAAGATTTAAGTCTGTCCATTGATTTAGAAGCTGACAGTGACCAATCGGCAACAAACGGCAAGTTGAAGTTCCCCATCAGTGCTCCGCAAGTAGTTCATTACTACAAATTCAAGTTGTGTTTCAAAAAATCCATCAAGGTGCATTTTGATAGACTCTTCCTCTTAGCTTTGCTTGATAGGAACATTACAGTTGTAGAAAACTTCTTTTCTATATTACTGGCTATCCTTGTAAGTGTGATGGGATGTATAATGATGTACAGAGAGTTTTATAAAGAGTTAAATGTTTTTATTTTGTGTGTAGTAATGGCAAGTTGTCAGTACTCGCTATTTAAAAGTGTACAGCCTGACGCGGCTTCCCCTACTCATGGTTACAACCGTATCATATTGTATAGTCGGCCGGTGTACTTCTGCTTATGCTGTGGTTTGGTCCTGCTCTTGCAGCTCGGCTTAGAATCACAGAGCAATTGGTCCTTTATTCTCTATGGCATTGAACTTACAAACACTGGTTTGTTAATGCAGTGCAGAGACCTGCTATTATTGTTTATATTGTTCTTTCCACTGATTTTTAGTCTGGGTCTTCTACCTCAAGTGAACACATTTTTGATGTACGTTTTGGAGCAAATAGACATTCATGTATTTGGTGGGAATGCCACCACCAGTTTAGTGTCAGCTCTATACTGTGTTGGACGGTCCTGCCTGACCGCGTTGTTCCTGTTTGGCTTTGCTTATGGGGGTTTACGGGAGACAGTTGATCAGACACAACACATTCTGTATTCCATTTTCTGTGGGCTACTGGTAGCCTTCAGCTATCACCTAAGCCGTGCCGGGTCTGACCCAAGCACACTCTGGTGTCTCATTCAGCAGCACATGTGGCCCGAGGAGCTCCGCAGGGATGGCGGAAATGTCAAAGCACAGCAGCCACCTGTAGATGCAGATGAATTGACAGACCCACTGCCAGAGAAGCTACGCATGACCGTGCACATGCGGCTTGTGCACGACGCCATTGTGTGCACCGTCCTTGCACTGCTCGTCTTTGCCCTCCACTGCACCACCATCTTCACACTCCTCCTGCCCAATGAAGAACCTGAACTCCTCACTGCCCTGTGGATCTTTGCTTGCCTCTTTGGCCTACTGAATCATTACTTCCTTCCTCAGCTACGTAAGCAGTTACCATGGCTGTGCGTGGCTCAACCTGTGTGTAGGACTCGTGAGTACAGCCAGTTTGAGGTCTATGATGCTGCCAAGATAATGTGGTTTGAAAAATTATATGTTTGGCTATGTATTATAGAAAAGAATATTGTGTACCCTATATTGTTCCTTTGTGCCTTAACCAAAGATCCGCCAAAGCTAGTGACAACATTTGGCACTAGTGTTGGAACCCTGATGACTGTAGTGTGCGGGCTCAAGTGTTTTCGTAGTGTGTACTCTCAACCACAGCATCAGTATCTCATACTGGCTTTCACCAAACTTTTCTTTAAATGGGATATGAGAAATCTCTCTCAAACATTTATAGTGGACTACTTTTTCATGAGTATAATATTTAGCAAAGTGTTTGAGTTTGTTCTGAAAGTAAAGTTCATAGTGACGTACATTGCACCCTGGCAAATAACCTGGGGATCGGCATTCCACGCATTTGCTCAACCCTTTAGTGTTCCTCATTCAGCCATGCTCTTCATGCAAGCTGTTGTCTCTGCCATCCTATCCACTCCCCTCAACCCCATCCTCGGCTCTGCTATCTTCATCACCTCATATGTGCGGCCCATCAAGTTTTGGGAAAGAGATTACAATACCAAGCGGGTGGACCACTCAAACACCAGGTTGTCGTCCCACCTAGAGCGTAACCCAGGAGCAGATGACAACAATCTAAACTCCATCTTCTATGAGCATTTAACAAGATCTCTTCAACATTCTCTCTGTGGTGATCTCATACTGGGTAATGTTGATTTTTTTTGTTACAAGTAGTTTTGTAAAACCATATATTAGATTTTGAAGTCTTGGCATAATGCAATAGTAAACTAGGAGACACCAAAGTCAAAAGCAAATGTGCTTGGAAAAGCTAAGTTTAGTCAGTATAAGTATATTTGTAAATGTGTACACAAATGACAGGTTTCCAAGATGTAACATTAATAACTAATCCTATGTTTTTATTCTTTTCTTTGTGTATAGGGCGGTGGGGCAGCATTGGACAAGGGGACTGTTTTGTACTGGCTTCTGATTACCTCAACTGTTTGGTGCACATTATCGAACTTGGCAATGGCCTAGTCACATTCCAAATGCGGGGACTTGAGTTCAGGGGCACTTATTGTCAGCAGCGAGAAGTTGAAGCCATATCAGAGGGTGTGGAAGAGGATCCAGGTTGGTGTTTTACAAGCCTTAGCAGATGTATCATTATAAAGTGAGAGAGGGGGGGGGTCTCCTTTGCCTTATGCTTGAATGGCAAATTATGAAATACACAATAAGCTCAGTCCTTTGTGCCATAGCATCTGTTTATAATTTCCTATATTGTGCAATCTTTTGCACTCTTCCCAACTCGACAGTCATTCCATGCATATTTTGTAGTTGGGAGTCATTGTTGACCAAGTGTGTTATTGCAGGTTGTTGTTGTTGTGAACCTGGACATTTACCACACCTGTTAAGTGCCAATGCTGCCTTCAACCAACGTTGGTTAGCATGGGAGGTGACTGCTACCAAATATGTGTTAGAAGGTTACTCCATCTCAGACAATTCTGCAGCTTCCATGCTCCAGATATTTGAACTGCGCAAAATCCTTATTACCTACTACGTGAAAGTATGTATTTTGCAAAGTGATCAAGGAATTGTATGTGGATGTGGAATATTTAGTGTTTAGGAGATGTTTTGTATTTTGTTATCTTATATTTTGTATTTTATTGCAGAGTATCATTTTCTATGTGGTAAGATCATCAAAGCTTCAGGAATGGTTATCTAATACTGAAATCCTGACAGCACTTGCCCACACATTGGACAAAAAATTTGTTGATCTGGATCCAATTTTCAACCTAAACACGGATGAAGACTTTGATTTCAAAGAGTCAGGAATCACACGTTCCATGTTTTGCACAGTTTACCATGAGTGGATTGTATATTGTGTGTCCAGACGGGAAAACAGCGAACAAGAAGTTATCAACACGGCACGTGAATCTTCACTGGTGTCTCTCTGCCTTGCCCTTAGCCTTCTTGGTCAGTTGCATTTGTTGTTGTTATTTTTGCTTTTATTATGTATGTATTCACTTGGTCTTGGACTTTGGATCACGTGTTGGACTCGTGATCGACAGCTATTTCCCTCCTGGAAGAGAGCTCAGAGCTCGTAGGTCCGATCTATGGGTAATGCTATGACCTTGCACACACACACACACACCCAACTCCCCGCCCACGAGAGTCAGAGTAACGACCCGAGGCACAGCGATACCGAAATAATTTCGGCCCTGGGCAGGATTCGAACTGGGTACTGGGAGCACTCTTTGTGTGTTGCCAGCTTTTGTGGAATTTTCACTAAGTTAAACTGTGGCAACATGCCACTACTGTAGTTTCCCCTTAACATGTATAGTATTTTTGTAAAATATAATTTCTGTAATGTAAGAAAATGTTATACGTGTCCGTGAAAATCAAATTATATATTGTAAACAATGTTGCCACATTCTAGGATGGCCCTTGTAAGATAAAAAGCATCCATATGTAACATTATTTACAATATGTAATTTAATTATCACGGACACATAATACTTTCTTACATTACAGAAATTTTATTTTACAAAAATGCTATATGTGTTAAGGGGACACTGCAGTAGTGGTGTGTTGCCACAGAACTTTGCGTGTCTTTGCTGTGTCTTGCTACATTGCCTCTGACCCAGGGCAGTGGTGCAAGATGCAGGGATAACCTTCCTTAAAAGGGTGAAAAAGTTGTTGGTATATATATATATATATATATATGTGTGTGTGTGTGTGTGTGAATGCTCGCTTCTTCTCTTCTACAACCTTCTTTGTTTCCTCATCCCACCATTCACTACCCTTTCTTCTATTTCCCCCTGTCCTTCTTGTTCCACACACCATCCTTGCACACTTTGACTCCCTCCTTGAACCATCCCCATTCCTCCTCCACACCCATCTCTAATCCATCCTTTACTCCCTCCCACTCCTCCTTCAGCTTCTTTCCGTACTCCTTCTCCTTTTCCTTTTCATTCAAGTTCACTCTAAGAACCTCCCTACCTTTTGTCCCACAGATTGGTTACAAAAGAGGACGAGGGAGTCCTAATGAGACGTACAAAGAAAAGAAAAGAGAAGTAAAGCAAAAGGTAAAGGTTGCAAAGAGGAGAGCAGATGTGAAATGGGGTAAGAGTATGACAGAAAAATTTGAAAGTAATAAAAAGATGTTTTGGAAAGAAATTAAGAGAGGAAGAGGAGGCGAATCAAGTAGGGAAGAAAAAGTAAAAGGTGCAGATGGAGGGATGATAATGGAAGAGAAGGCAGTAAGGGGAAGATGGGCAGAATATTTTAGGGAGTTGCTAAATGTGAAGGAGGATAGGGAAGGAAAGATAGCTGCAGTGGGAAATGCAAAGAAAATGAGAGTGATGAGTGAGGAAAATGGAGGAGAAATAAGGAAGGATGAGGTGAAGGCAGTTGTTAAGATGATGAAAGCAGGTAAGGCACCTGGTCTGGATGGATGCCATGCAGAATGTCTGAAAAAGGGAGGTACAGTGATGGTGGACTGGTTGTTGAGGTTATTTAATGTTTGCTGGAGAGAGGGTAGAGTACCGGAGGACTGGAGAAGTGCCTGTATAGTTCCTCTTTACAAGGGAAAAGGGAACAAGTGTGAATGTAGTAGTTTCAGAGGGATTAGCTTGTTAAGTGTAGTAGGGAAGGCTTATGGGAGGATCTTGATTGAGAGGATTAGGAGAGGAACAGAAGGAGTAATTGGTGAGGAACAGTGTGGATTTAGGACAGGTAGAGGTTGTGTAGATCAGATCTTTGTGGTAAGACAGATATGTGAGAAAGCTATAGGAAAGGGGAAGGATGTTTTTTGGGCTTTTATGGATCTGGAAAAGGCTTATGATATGGTAGACAGAAAGGCACTGTGGGAGGTTATGCAGATTTATGGGATAGGAGGAAAGCTTTTGGGAGCTGTCAAGAGTTATTATGAGAGTAGTAGAGCTTGTGTCAGGATTAGAAATGGAGAGAGTGAGTGGTTTGAAGTAAAGGTGGGACTTCGTCAAGGATGCGTTATATCGCCCTGGCTGTTCAACTTATACATGGATGGGGTGGTGCGAGAGGTGAATGCTAGGGTAGTGGGTCAGGGATTGGAGATGGTTAAAGAAA
Source organism: Oratosquilla oratoria (assembly GCF_046742065.1). Taxonomy (NCBI): domain Eukaryota; kingdom Metazoa; phylum Arthropoda; class Malacostraca; order Stomatopoda; family Squillidae; genus Oratosquilla; species Oratosquilla oratoria. Next base: position 51,217,651 of record NC_134797.1, on the reverse strand, counting down.
ATGGAGGAAAGTGGGAGGTGAGCCAGCTGTTGTTTGCGGACGACACTGCGCTTGTGGCAGGGTCGGAGGAGGGATTGAGGAAGCTGATGGCAGAGTTTGGGAGAGTATGTGATAGAAGAAAGCTAAAGATAAATGTGGGTAAAAGTAAGGTGATGAGATGTACAAGGGGTGAAAGTGGCAGTAGACTGGAAGTGAACATTAAGGGAGAGCGACTGGAGGAAGTGGATAGTTTTAGATACTTGGGTGCAAGTGTAGCAGGAAAAGGTGGAGTGAAGGTGGAGGTAGAATGTAGATTGAGAGAAGCGAGTAAATGCCTTGGTGGATTAAAGAGTGTAATGAGGAATAGACATTTAGGAATGGATGCGAAGAGGAGACTGTATGAAGGAGTGATTGTGCCAACAGCACTGTATGGGGCAGAAACGTGGAACATAAGAGAAAAAGAGAGAAGGAGTTTGAATGTGTTTGAGATGAGGTGTCTGAGAAGTATGGTGGGGGTTACTAGGCTGGATAGAGTGAGAAATGAGGAGGTGAGGAGGAGAACAGGGGTGAAAAAGGAGCTGGGAGATAGGGTTGATGAAAGAATATTAGGATGGTTTGGACACATGGAAAGAATGAGTGAAGAAAGACTAGTAAATGAGGTATGGAAGGCAGATGTAGAGGGAGTGAACATGAGGGGACGTCCTAGGATGAGGTGAATGGATGGGGTGAAGGGGGCTTTGGGGAAGAGGGGAATGTCTGTTGAGGAAGGAAGGGAGAGGACAGAAGACAGAGGTGAGTGGAGAATGGTTGTATATGGATGATGTTGTGATTGCATGAGGAGGAATGGGCGGGGTGGTGAGGTAGTATGTGTGAGTAAATTTTGACGCAGCCCGAAGGGATTTCTCCCCGTCCTCTCCTTATATGCAAGGGGGGGGTCGCCGATTAAATGAAGCGGCCTTGCTGTGGATGTGCTGTGTCTTGCGACACTGTTTCTGACCCAGGGCCGTGGGCAAGGTGCAGGGATGACCCGTCATCCAGGAGGTGCTCAGATGAGAGGGAGGGTGGGAGGGGTGTGGAGTGTATTTAGGGATGAAATGGGTGGGAGTGTTTTTATGCCTTTCCCTTTTTGGCTACCTCCCTTGAAAGGGGGAAAAAGCCTTGGTATATGTATGTGTGTGTGTGTGTATGTATGTATGTAAAACTTTAAGCAACAATTATTATTATACAAGTTCATGGATACACACTAAGTTGGAACTGCTACATGAATTTGAGGCTAGTTATGATGAAAAATTAGAAAATAGGAGAAGGGACTCGGCAAGCATTGCTCCTTTCCTGTATCCTACAAGTAGGTAAATATATAACAAATATGGCATTTTAATGATGCTTCAAAGTATAATTCAGTAATTCAAAATGAGTATTTATACATATACCAAAGGCTTTTTCCCCCTTACACGAAGGGTAGCCAAAAAGAAAAAGGCATAGAAACCACTCCTACCCATTCCATTCCCTACATATTCCACTCCCCTCCACCCTCCTCCCTCCCTCTTATCGTGGCACCTCCTGGATGACAGATCATCCCTGCATCCTGTCCACTGCCCTGGGTCAGAAGCAGTGTCACAAGACACAGCACATCCACAGCAAGGCCGCTTCATAAAATCAGCGACCCCCCCTCTCCGTCCCCTCAAATTTTTTTCTCGTACATACTTCCTCACCCCCCATCCCCCACCCCACTCCCCCTCATGCATCACAGCATCATCCATACACAACCCTTCTCCATTCACCCCTATCTTCTGTCTTCTCCTGTCCTTCCTCAACAGACATCCCTCTCTCTTGTAATGTCCCTTTCAGCCCATCCAACCATCCCATCCTAGGACCCCCACCTCATATTCACTCATTCCACCTCTGCCTTCCACACCTCTTTTACTAATCTTTCTTCATTCATTCTTTCCATGTGTCCAAACCATCCTAATACTCTTTCATCAACCCTATCTCCCAACTCCCTTTCCACCCCTGTTCTCCTCCTCACCTCCTCATTTCTCACTTTATCTAGCCTAGTAACCCCTATCATACTTCTCAGACATTTCATCTCAAACACATTCAAATTCCTTCTCTCTTCCTCTCTTATGTTGTTTCTGCCCCGTACAGTGCTGTTGGCACAATCACTCCTTCATATAACCTCTTCTGCATCCATTCCCAGATGTCTATTTCTCATTACACTTTTTAATCCACCAAGGCATTTACTCGCTTCTCTCAATCTATATTCTACCTCCACCCCCACTCCTCCCTTTCCTGCCACATTTACACCCAAGTATCTAAAACTATCCACTTCCTCCTTGAGTATTTATATACTATGTTTAGGGTCTTGGCTACCCCTCTTATAAGGGGGAAAAAGCCCTTCGTATATAGATAGAGGTTTAGGGCAGTTAATTCTTTTTGGATAGGATATGTTTTGGGGGTAACCAATTAAGTGAAGCGGCTTTACTGTGGATGTACTGTCTTGCTGCATTGCCTCTGACCCAGGGCAGTGGGTGGGATACAGGGTTTATCCACGAGAAGGTAAGATGAGAGAGAGGAAAGGGAGTGGGTATATGCCTTTTGACTCTACTACCTCCCATAAATTAATAAATAAAATAAAATAAAATAAATTTGTATATAGATAGATATGTTTTGGGACCTAATAAAAATCTTTGTTTATATCCATAGCAACCATAACTTTCCTTTCTGGTGGGTTTTATTTGATTTAATTTTTTCAGTAATTGTGTGATGTTTGAACAGAGTGCTGGTAAAGTGGCCTTCCTTGAACCATGTTGATTAGGGAGACAGGTATTTCTGATATCTGACTTGCCTCCCAATTTCTAGGAGATAGATATTACTGCTTGCTGGGATGCTTACTAGCAGAGCGGGTTAGAGCATCACTACTTGTGGCGGAGGTGGAGGCGATGGGAGTTTGAACTCTGCCACCAGCTAGTTGGACCAAGGTCATGGTTCATTGAATTCCATACTACAAAGTCCTCTGTAAGGGGCACTGTCCTAGCCTCCTGATAGGGGGAGTTTTGCGATGTAGAACAGAGTCATCATCAAATCACCGGGCATTCCTGATTTCTCACTTATAGTTCATGAAGAATTAACATTTCTTGATATTTTCCTGCAGGTCGACGAGCATTTGGTGGAGCCTCCCACAATGTTATCTCTAGTGTGGAGTTCTTCTTGCATGGTCTCCATGCACTCTTCAAGGGGGATTTCCGCATCACTTCAACACGAGATGAATGGGTTTTTACAGACATGGAGCTGCTTAGGAGGGTTGTTGCCCCTGGGGTTAGAATGAGTCTCAAACTGCATCAGGTAAGGTTTTAGATCTTGCTATATGCTTTTATATTGGCATAATTTTCTCCCTGTCAACTTTCGGTTGGTTCCCAGTCATTAATACCTGATTGCTTTAAACTTACTTTTGTATGGACATGTCTGATGAGGTTTGTATATGGACAGGATCACTTCATGTTGCCTGACGAATACGACAACAACGAATCTCTTTACAACGCCATTGTTGACCATGAGGCTAATTTGGTTATATCTCATGAAGGAGATCCCACGTGGAGGAATGCAGTGTTGTCAGGGATGCCATCTCTCCTGGCACTGAGGTTAGTCTTGTCCATAGTTAAGTCTGTGTGGATAATTTTGAGAGTGAAACAAAAGGGTAGAAGATGGGAGTGGGTGTATGCCCTGGCTGGCTACCTCCCATATAAGGGATGGGCGGGGAATGGAGGGTGAGGGAATATTTGTAAGAAATAAATTGATGCAGCCCAAAGGGATTTATCCCTGTCTTCTCTTTCTCCACATGAGGGGACAGAGAGGGGGGTTGTCAATTTAATGAAGTGGCCTTGCTGTGAATATGCTGTGTTTTGCGACACTGCTTCTGACTCAGTGCAGTGGGTGAGATACAGGGATGACCCGTCATCCAGGAGGTGCCAAGATAAGAGGGTGGAGAGGAGTGGAGTATGATAGGGATGGAATGGGTGGGAGTGGTTTTTATGCCTATGGTATATGTGTGTATGTACTTCTTCTTCTTCTTTTATATATATATATATATATATATATATATATATATATATATATATAAATATCAACCAGGGGAGAGGGAAACAAATGAATGATAGATGGGAGTGGAATCGATGGGTGGGTGGGTGCCTATGCTGGCTACCTCCCTTATAAGGGGGAAGAGGCCCTTGGTATATGGATAGATCAACTAAAAATTGTTTAATGTATGCCTCTGGGAAGGAAATGTTCTGGTGGTTTAGAAAAGAACATTCATAGTCCCAATATACAAGGAAAGGGAACAGGTATGAATGTAGTAGTTTTAGAGGGATCAGTATATTAATGAAATGAAGAAATAATGTGGTCTGAGTTTATATTTTTACTTGTTGAATATTTTGTATGAAATAGTATACAAGTTGAAGAGAAAGAATGAAGAAAAATTTAAGATTGTATATTTGATTAAGAAAAATATTTCCATTCATAGGAATGCCATGGATGATGGGGCAGATGAATACAAGATCATCATGCTCAACAAGCGCCACCTCCCCTTTCGTGTGATCAAAATCAACAGGGAGTGCGTGCGTGGCCTTTGGGCAGGGCAGCAGCAGGAGTTAGTATATCTTCGCAACCGCAACCCAGAGCGTGGGTCCATCCAGAATGCCAAACAAGCTCTCAGGAATATCATCAACTCTTCATGTGACCAACCCATTGGGTATCCCATATACGTGTCGCCTTTGACCACGTCATATGCGGACAGCAACGAGCAGTACAAAAGCATTGCTGGGGGTTCCATCAGCCTGACGCTCATCAAGCAAACCATCATTAACTTGTGGACGAGGCAAGCCTTTCTGTTGTTCTACTTCCCTTTGCCTCCCTAGAGTTAAAGCTTCTATAGCAGGACATTGGTTTTGAGTTTGGCACTAGTCTTTGGAAATGGTTTAGTTTCACATTAGGCCTTCATTTATTACAGTGGTTCCCAACCCAGGGTCCTGGGGTCTGTAAGGGGACGACAGCATCTGCCAAGAGGGTCCAGCAGTGGTTAGTGATTGCTAGATGATTTTATTCAGTGTTAAAATGACCCTGAAGAGGTTAAGAAAGAATATTACTTATTATGTGAGGGATCTTTGAGTTGGTTGGGAATCACTGATTTATTATGTCATGAAATATGATTTGCATAGGTCCAAAGTTTTTATGTTCATTGATATGGTTGATGCAGGACATTGCTTGCTCTTAGGGAAATTCTTTCTGTATGACATTGGTTGCTCTAAGAAGTTGTATGTGGGCAGTGTTTTATCTCATTTGGTGTCATGAATATTTGTGTTGTAGATATTATGACTTTCTTTTGTGATTGATAGTTTACCCAAAATTTTATTTATTGTGATGCAGAATGGTTTTGTACAACTGTTTTTATTTGCTATTGCCAACATTGGTTGCAAAGAACTTTGGTACTTCACAACATGTGATTTGTTTGGATAGGTGTAGGCTACACTGACTACTGTTCCACATTTTAGAAAACATTTGCATAGGGCATAACACTACCACATTAAGTTTGCATATTATACCAACAAATCTTTCTTAATGGAGTGGATGTTGTTAAATCGGAAAACATTTTTACCCCAGTGGATGATACTCTTGGGAAACGAGTTTCGTACAGAAAATTTTGATAAAGGAGACTCAGCCCTCGCCTACATCAACTTCGTATGGCCTGCCAAATTTAACCCCTTTTACAATAGTGGTGTTCTCACAGCTGACTAAAATGGTCTGCTATTAACCAGAATAAAATCTCTAGTGTCATTGTAGTGAAAAGGATAGTCATGACAGTTATTTGGTACAGTGATGTTCCCTGATAACAATAATTGTTGGTTCGAGTTTCTATTGATCTATGTGCTAATAGACTTCTTCCCCATTATAAGGGAGGTAGCCAGTCAAAGAATGCATCTACCCTGACCCATTCCACTCCCACATATCACTTATTTGTTTCCCTTTTATCTTGGCCCCTTGCCCATTGCCTGGGTCAGAACCAATGCAGCAAGAAACAGCACAGCCACAGCAGGGCCAGCTGCTTTGTTTACATGTCAACCATCCTACATTCCCTCATGCGAAAATAGAGAAGGTGAAGTCCCATCCAGCCATATCTATTTATTTTTCATTCACAACTATTCTCCACTCACACCTGTCTCTTGACTTCTCCCTTACCTGCTCAACAGACATTCCCCTTTTACTCAGAGCCCCCTCCAAATCCAACCATCTCATTCTTGGTCTACCCCTCAGGTTTATTCCATCCTCCACTTCCGTCCACATTCTTTGTGCTTGTCTTTTGCTGGTTGAGTTTCACTGACTGGAGATCTGCAGCTCCAAATTGGTTGGCAGTGGTCCATAGGCCTTTTCATATATATTTGAGAAGAAATATTGAAATTTGTCCATGTGTTGATCTGAGGTAGTGTCGGTGTCAGCATTTTAGTACCGTAAAGCTGATGAGGATTCTATGAAGATTTATATAAAATGATTTATTTTAAGTTTCAAAATAAAGCCAAGGAAAAAAAAATTTGAAACAAAATAATTATAATTCAAATGTAAATAAACTAAAAATAATACTAGCCAACCCCATTCTTAGGATGAAAATAATACTTGCTGAAAATGAACTGCCACCATGTATTTACCTAGTTGCATCTTACAGGAAGGGGAGCTACACTCATGGTGTCCTGCCTTTGTATCTCATAGTGTCTAGTTTGCTCTTAAATTCGTGTATGGTTTTTGCACACACTATTGTTTTGTCCAGTTTGTTCCAAGTGTGCACCACTGTGTGGAAAACTGTTCTTCAGATCTCTTCTTTAACTAGTTTCTCTTGTCCTAATTTAACAAGTCCTCTCTATCGAGTATTTCTGTGCCCTTCATGATTCTATAGATGGTTTTGATCACATTATATACAATACTACCATTATCCCATATTCATACTTCCTTAGCCTGTTTTCTTAAAAGCGTTGCACTATAGCTCCAAAGTTAAAAGAAGAAAATAAAAGTGGGGCAGGAAATTAGGGGTAGGTGTAAATAAAGAAAAGTGTAAACCAAAAATAGAAATAGGAATGTGTCACATACTTGTAAAAATAATCTTGCTGAAGATGAACCAATGCTATACGTGACTCAGTGTATTTGACCTAACAGGGATCACTCAGGTTGTGCTACTGATATGATGTAGCCTTGATTTCCATAGCCCCATCTGCTTATAAATGAAGTGATGGCAAGTTCAAGATTATATATATATATATATTATTTTTATTTATTTTTATTATTCATTTATTTATATTTGTTTATTTTTTTTTTTATGACACTGCATTAAATATCACAGTGCAGGAGTTATTCCAAGAATAACAACAACATACAGTTTTTTAAGGCACATTTGCCTATACTAAAATGGTGTATATACTATGTGTTCTTCCTTTTTTTTCATACTTTTCCCATGCTTTGTCTGCTTTTATATTGCTTCCTTACATCTGTTAAACTAGTCCTTTTGTTTATCTATTATTTTTGGTACTTGTATTTTTTGTTATGACTTAATAGAAAATATTAAATTTTTCTTCCAATTCTTTTGCATCATTAAATTCCAATTTGTTGCCTTGGTACTTTTTCAGTTTGCTTTGGCAAAGTTGTATCATTGCCTGTCCTTCCTTGTTTTTGAGTTTTGTGTGTAGATGTTCTGGTGTGGTGGTTTTAGTTCATCCAGTTATTATTCTTGATGCATACATACATATACCAAGGCTTTTTCCCCCTTACAAGGGAGGTAGCCATAAAGAAAAAGGCATAAAATCATTCCCACCCATTCCATCCCTAAATACACTCCACTCCCCTCCACCCTCTCTCTTATCTTAGCACCTCCTGGATGACGGGTCATCCCTGCACCTTGTCCACTGCCCTGGGTCAGAGGCAGTGTCGCAAGGCACAGCATATCCACAGCAAGGCCGCTTCATTTAATCGGCGACCCCCCCCCCCTCTCCGTCCCCCCCTGCATAGAAGGAGAAGACGGAGAATAATCCCTTCAGGCTGCGTCAAATTTTGCTCACACATACTACCTCACCACCCATCCCCCCATCCATTCCACCTCATGCATCACAACATCATCCATATACAACCATTCTCCATTCACCCCTGTCTTCTGTCCTCTCCCATCCTTCCTCAACAGACATTCCCCTCTTCCCCAATCCCCCCTTCACCCCATCCATCTATCTCATCCTAGGATGTCCCCTCATGTTCACTCCCTCCACATCTGCCTTCCATTCCTCTTTTACTAGTCCTTCTTCACTTATTCTTTCCATGTGTTATTACTTCTGACCCAGGGCAGTGGGCAAGATGCAGGAATCCAGGAGGAGCCAAGAAAAGAGGGAGATAGGAGTGGTGAATAGGAGTGGAGTATTTGAGGATGAAATGGGTGGGAGTGGATATACCTTTGACTTTGGCTACCTCCCTTGTAAGGGGAAAAAGGACCTTGGTGTCACCTCCCTTGTAAGGGGAAAAAGGCCCTTGGTATATGTGTATATGTGTGTGTGTATATATATATTTATTTATTTATTTATTTATTTTCATTTTATTTATTTTATTTTTTTATGCTAGGGAGATACAGTTGAGTGATTCTTATAAATTTCTTGGTAACTGTGGTTGGTATTTCTGCTGACAAAAACCTGTGTTTACTGATTGTAGTATGTTAATTTTCTTGCTGGATTTCACTGTCAGGTCCTTGATAGGCTGAATGACATGGGTATCAGATGGTACATACATACATATGCCAAAGGCTTGTTCCCCCTTACAGGGGGGGTAGCCAAAAAGAAAAAGGCATAGAAATCACTCCCACCCATTTCATTTCCCATATATTACACTCCCCTCCACCCTCCTCCCTCCCTCCTATCTTGGCACCTCCTGGATGACGGGTTATCTCTGCATCCTGTCCTCTGCCCTGGATCAGAAGCAGTGTCGCAAGACACAGCACATCCACAGCAAGGCCGCTTCATAAATATGGCGACCCCCCCCCCCTCTCTGTCCCCTCAGATGGTACTAAGGATTTTAGGGCTCTGGTCTAGTGGTAGGGACCAAGGGCAGTTACCCAATGATGGTATCACTATCAACTTCAACTGTATTTGTTACATGTTTTTATATAACAAAGGCTGACACCCAACAACTACTCCCCTTCTAACCACTTTCAGCCTGTGACATAGAAATAGTATGACACTAATGCAACACAGACAAGAATCTAAAATTTCATCTTGGAGAAATCTTTTGGAGGATCTAAGGATCATTGCCAGCTGGTGTGGGGCAGTGGGTTTCCAGTCAATGAAACTTGAGGCAGTAATTATTATGTCCAGTGGGAGAAATTGGCTATTCAGTTTTACTGTTGATTACCTCTTTGATTCTTGGTGGTTTGCTCTGAGCAGTGTCACTGATGACTTCTGAGGAAGAGCCTCCATTCTACTTTTGTATCCTCTGTTCTAGTTTGTCTAAGCATGTTTGGATGTATTTTGATTTGGTTTAACATCACAAACTCCTCCCTATTGGGAGGCTAGGACAGTACAGCTGTTTTGCAGTTGATGTGTGGGGTTGTCACTATAAAAGCTGAATAGTGTAGGTGTGAGTATTGCTCCTTGGGCTCCATTGTATGATTTTATCCCAGGTAGTTGGTTGTTTTGGATTACTCAACATTGTCTTCCAAGTAAGAAGTTTGTTAGCTTTTTCTCATCATTGTTATGTACACTAAACCCTCAATATAAAGGATCTCAATATACCAGACAAACCCTCTCTATAACAGATTTTCATCCATTATGGTGGGGTATCCTCAGTTATAATGGATCTTTGGATATAACAACAGACCCTTCCCCATATTGTCCATTATATAGAGGGTTTACTGTAATTTCTAATCCTACTAATTTCTAATACTGGACAAACTTTAGGATATAACGGATCTGTCCAGTATTTCCATTGGATATAACAGATCTTTGGATATAATGACAGACCCCTGTCCCCATATCGTCTGTTATATCAAGGGTTTACTGTACAGTATATCACTGTCAGTGATCTGTTTTGATAGCTTTATCAGATGCATTGTTTATGTTGTCACCACAGCTGTTCTTTTTGGTGGTGCATTCTTGTTAAATATCTTTAATACTTGTTGGGTGATGTTTGTGAGAAGTGTGCTGGTAGATTGGCCCTCCTTGAATCAATTTTGATTAAAGGAATATGGGCAACTTTGTTTTGGTTCTTTCTAAGAGTATTTCAATCAGTTTAGATCTGGTGGAAAGTAGGGAAATGGGTCAATAGGTAGCTAGGCTTTCTGATGGTTTGTTTGGTTGTAGGATAGTAATTGTGTGTGCCCTTTTCCAGATTGTTGGAATTTTGTTGCACTTCCAGAATTGGTTGAAAGTAGTTGTCGAGGCCTTGTACTTGAAGGCCTGTATAGTTCTGCTTTACAAGGGAAAAGGGGACAAGTGTGAGTGTAGTAGTTTCAGAGGGATCACTTTGTTGAATGTAGTTGGGAAGGCTTATAGGAGGGTTTTGATTGAGAGTGTTAGGAGAGGAACAGAGGGAGTAATTGGTGAGGAACAGTGTGGGTTTAGAACAGGTAGGGGTTGCGTGGATCACATTTTTGTTGTAAGGAAGATATGTGAGACAAGATTAGGAAAAGGTAAGGATGTTTTTTGGGCTTTTATGGATTTGGAAAAGGCTTATGACAGGTTAGACAAGAAGGCACTGTGGGAGGTATTACAGATATACGGGATAGGAGGAAAGTTATTAAAAGCAGTTGAGAGTTTTTACAAAAGTAGTAGAGCCTGTGTTAGAATTAGAAATAGATAGAGTGAGTGGTTTGAGGTAAAGGTGGGACTTCACCAGGGAAAAAGTAGTTGGTACATGTATGTATGTACAAGGGAAGTAACCAGAGTCAAAGACAATCCACTTCCACTTTCATCCTCACATACCCTACTCCCTTTCACCACCCGTCCCTCCCTCTTTTCTTGGCTCCTCCTGGATGATGGGTCATCCCTGTATCTCACCCACTGCCCTGGGTCAGAAACAGTGCAGCAAGACACAGCACATCCACAGCAAGGCTGCTTCATTTAATTGGCCAAAAAAAAAAAAAAAAGAACCCTGTCCCCTTAGGCAGAAAAAGAGAAGACAGAGAGAAATCCCTTCAGGCTGTCAAAATATTATTCACACATACTCTCTCACCCCCCATCTCCATCCCCATCCCCTACCCACTCCCTTCCATGCATCACAGCATCATCCATGCACAGCTATTCTCTACTCATCCCTGTCTTCTCCCTTCCTTCCTTCCTCAACAGACATCCCTCTCTTTCACAATGCCCCTTTTTCCTCATCCATCTCTCTCATCCTTGGTTGGCCCCTCATGTTCACTCCATCCACCTCTGTCTTCCACACTTCTTTTTCTAATCTTTCCTCACTCATTCTTTGCACATGTCGAAACCATCCCAATACTCTTTCATTCACCCTATCTCCCAAGACCTTTTCCACTCCTGCTTACCTCCTCATCTCCTTGTTTCTCACTCTATTCAGCCTAGAAATCTATAAACACAAATGTTAGGTGGTATACCTTTCTTGTTATTTGGATATCTTTGTGAACCACGGGAAAGATGTAATGATAGTTGCCATACAGGGACTGAGTTTTGGCTTGGTTGACTGTTCTGTGGAACACAGAATGCAGTAGCATTCAGTATTTGAATATCCTTTGCACAAATTATAAAAAATCCTTCAGGTGTGAGTGAATTCAGTAGAGATGCTTTTCCATCAAAGAAGAAAAATTAAGATCATTGCCATTTCTTCATACTTTTACACTTTCCCACTTTTGTACTGATGTAAGATATAGTGTGTGTGTGTGTGTGTTTGTGGATCTCATGGTTCAACAAGAAGTTTTAATCGGTAGATCAGTTACAAGTGATCCCAAGAGAAGATGAAACACTTAAGAATGATGCTTGGATCATGAATATTAATAAACCTGGAAAGATTGAAGGCAAGAAACATAAAACCTGGGGGGTTTATTTTGAAGCGAGGTTTTGAATATTGTGAAAATTACTATATCTGTATGAAAAAAAATATATAATTTTCTGAGATTTTTTTTATAATGAGGGATCAACAATAGGTACCTGCAAGTAGTTTTCCTGTGAAGCATATGTCAAAGAGAATTATCTCCGTACTTCATCTCTTCAAAACCTGTCATTATCTTCACTTCTGGAGGTGTAGCCCCAAGAGGCTTTCACTTGATACCAGGCTGGGCACTGGGTACATCCCTCTCTGTCAACTTTGAATGCATTTCCTCCAGTTTTATACAAAAGTAGAGATGACAACTTTTGAATTCTTTCATCCTGCAAGACTGCATTTCCTCCAACTTTTTACATAAGGAGAGAAGACAACTTTTGAATGCTTTCATCCTGCAAGACTGCATTACCTCCAAGTTTTTACATAAGGAGAGCTGACAACTTTTTAATGCTTTCATCCTGCAAGACCACATAACCTCCAAGTTTTTACATAAGGAGAGCTGACAACTTTTGAATTCTTTCATCCTGTAAGCCAGTGACATAGAAACTCTCACTATCACAACACTGAAAACTCATTTTCAAGTAATAAGACTTGAGGATCAATATCAGTCATAGCTACTCTTTTTATTGATATTGTTTTTTTTTTTTTTTTTTTTTTTTACAGTTGTGTACAAGACCTTTTTGAAGAGTTTACTGCAAAAATGTATCAACTTTTTTTTTTCCACAAATTACATGTTTTGTACAACAGAAGGTATGAAACTTGTTAGGCAGAGAAAGCAGATTTAGTTTGAAATTATGGGCAGAGTTTGATTGGTATATATTACACTATAGATGGAAGGATCAGAACGATTAGATAATGTCCATGGTTTAGGCAGTATATGTTAAACTTCATCCTGAGACAGGTCTATGTTCATGTGACACTTGTCACACAAGGAAAAGGGCTGTGTATGCACCATTGTGTGTGATATGGCACTGCAGGATTGGGTTGTATAGACGGTGTGTTGAAGGCCAAGGTGTTAAAGTGTGTGTTGACAGCCAAGGTATTAAAGTGTGTGTCCATGGCAGGATACGACAACGGTGTGGGGAGGGCTGCTCAAGTGGAAGCCTAGGCTTGAATGAGCAGTGTGGTCGCACTGTGGACCTTCACCACCACACAAACACATCTCTGCATCAAGGTAAGCTCTTCACACCATCTACACAAACCACCTCATTTTTTCTTCGATGATCGCACAGTCTTTAGGTGAAACAACGTTGATGGTATATACAGTACATCATGCATCCTTTGTAAGCTTTCCCCCTCCCTCCCCCAGTTACCTCTTTTTTTAATTTATTTATTTTGGTTATTGAAATGTTGAATGAATTATTTTGCTTGCATGGGAGACAGTAAAGACAGGCATGATTCGTGTAGATGCTTATCAGTGCTTGTGAATAATTAAAGTTTTTAACTTAACGAATGATGTTGAGGAAATGCCCAGAGTCGGATGCAAGGAAAACATATTAATAATTTACGTCATTTCCAGTAATGACCACAGCACCCGTGGGCCAAGCTGGGAGTCAGGATGGATCGCAAATGGGTGGCCTGAGCTTCACCACTGGCACTGGCAGTCTGGGCAGGGGCAGCCTTGGGTGTGGTGGCTCTCTCTCGCGGGGATCCCTCCACGCTAACCGTGGCTCCATCGTCTCCACTGTCTCCTCCCTGGTTGGACCTGCAAACAAACAGTCCACATCAACACTAGCGAGTCTGGCTGGTCTACTCTCTGATTCTAATGTGCTAGCCAGAAGGGAAACACTAAGTCTAAGAGAAGATCCGTCCATCCTAAAAGAAGAAAAATATTCTACGCCTCCACCTGATACACCCGTCCAGAGAGTCCGAGTAAGGAGAGATTAGCCCCCTTGATTGAGTAATTTTCATTTGTTATTGTGCTTGAGCTTACTTAGATTTAACAAAAATAGGAACAGGTGAATGGTACCTGCAAGTGATGGTAAAGAAAAGTGAGCAGAGAGGTTCATATACTTGGCCTTGTCTCCAAAATCCTATCAACAGTCTCGACTCTAGCTGGAGATGCAGAACTGAGGAGCTGACACTCGTTTTCTGGACCAGACCCAAGATCTCTCTTATTATTTTTCCCCAACAACACTTTCTTTGGCCTCGCACATCTTGTGTTTATCCCTCATCTCTGTACTATATACCTCCATATGCTTCCTAGTGTATTTTTGGCAACCATTCTTTGTATGGGTTCTTTTCCTTCACTGCCCTCACCTTTGTTTTATTGTTCACTGCCTTTTTGTTTCTCTTCATCCCACATATCTTTGTATACTTTAGTGCTTCCTTGAAATGCATCAATTCTTCCACTACCCCCGCCTCCACTTTTTTTTTTTCTTTTCTTTTCCTTTACTACATTCCATACCTCTCTGTTTTGCCTGGTATTCTTTCTCTTTTCCCTTCTCATTTTTATTACTTCCTTTATTTGCTTCTTTTTTCTCCACTTTATATCCACTCTCAGTCGATCTCCTTGGCACCAGATGATCAGATATTCCACTTCTCCTCCTGTAGGACACAACCACATAATCCATTAATTCCCATTTGACTAGCTTCCCACCAACCACTCTGGCCCATGTATACTTGTGTATGTCTTCCTTTTTAAACACAGCATTTGCTATTGTTTCTCATTCACCACACATCCAACATCATGTCTACTTTTGATCCTTTCCTCCCTACTACTCCATCTACTGGCTTATCTCCTAATTTCACATTTAGATCCCCCCAATACCACTACATTCACACACCTCTCAAATCTCTCCATGTACCATGTAATGCCAAAACCCTTCTCTCGCTCATCACCTTTCTCTACCAGAGCCAACACACTCGCATGTCTCTTAATCCAATCTCATTTTCAACTACTTCAACCTCAGTTAAATTTACTTCCATTCAACCACACATCATCTCATCCCTTACTAACAGTGCCACTCTTTCCTTTCATCACTCTCTTACCACTCCTGACATCCAGCCTACTTCACTCCTAAATGCAAAATACCATTTCCATTTCCCTTTCAGTCTCATTTCACTCAGTACTAACACGACCATTTTTCTACACTTTGGCTCACATCAGTCCTACAGCCCAACACATTCTCTGACCCAATTACTAGGGTTTTAGTTTGAGTCTTTCACCCAGACCCTCTTTTGCTTTGATTCATGGCAAGAGAATGATAGAGTAAAAGGAAGAGTTGAAGATTTTGAAATGGTAAAGGATAGATTTAGGATACAACAGAAAGGAAGGACAGCAACTAAAGACCTCCAGTACTTTCTTATTGGTTTCATACACGGACATGTGTAGAGACCTGGGTAGGTTTCTATGCCTTCAGCTGTTAGGTGTGGGAAGGTGGGCTACTGACTTCCTTATGTTAGAAGTAGGAATAAAAGAGGGGTAGATAGTTGGAGAGAGGTGGAAAGGGGAACAGAGCGAGTTTCCGGACCTAATCCGGAGGCCTGCCACTGGTCCCTCGGCCCCACACCTTGTGGAGGCTGGTTGGGTGTGAGTGTCACTTTGCAGTCTGGCATTGAGTTTACTTAAAAGTAGTAGTCGTCTATCCATTCTCTGACCTTCCTCCAGACTGGCAGAGCATCCTCTTTTAGGTTAAAGTCTTAAGATATTTTGATATAGTTTTAGGTTATAAGAGTGAAGTGTTTGTAATAAAGGTACAGGGTAGGAAATGGATATAGAGGAGTAAAAATTATTTTTCCTAATGTTTTGCTTTGTTGAATGAAATGACTGACAGATTTTTATATTATTATTGTTTATTTTGTCAGGCAAAGCTGAAACCATTCACTGGTCCAGCTTTGCAATATTTACATGAAATTACAAATGATAACTAGTGAGAAAATCCATGTTCAGAAATTTATGCAGCTCTTGTATTTTCACCCCCAGATTACAGATGCTAATCAAGTTTACGACAACGTCAACCTTGGTCGTAGGATCGATGTCATATGGCCAGATGAATACATGAGATTGAGAGGAGGGCGCAGTTTCTGGGGCCATTGGGTTCCTCTAGAAGGCATGGAAGGTGCTGTCGTACACACATGGACACCTAACCACCCAGATCCACGTCTTCGCTCCCATGTGGACCGTACCATTGTCCTTCTTAGTATTGACGACAAGTTTGTACCTGTAGCTCAGGCAGCAGTACAACATTTAGGGGCTGAGGTGTGAAAGAATGGAACCATCATCTGTGCTGCAACATGTGCTGTATCACCAGCAACTACAGCTTTCTTAACAAGTCTCCATTGGTGGCTTGGACCAGTGGCAAATGTGGTCAAGATAGTATGTTATGGTTGAAGGTGGTTCAGGAGCGAAGTGCCCCCTCACCCATGCATTGTGTAGCTTGCCATATCTTGCAGTATATGTAGTCTGAAACTGAGGTGTAGGACAGTCCAAGCTAATGTAAGTTATCAAAGTACAGGCTGGTATTTGCAGAGTTAATTGACTGAAAACTTGACAACAGGTAATAGTAATAGGGACCCAAAAGAACTGAATTGCTAAAGTTGAAGTAAGGCTTTCTGTGAACTCGTGAAAGCCGAGGCATTCTTTTGTAGTGAATGACACTGGTGAGCATAATCTCAAGAAATGTATCTATAGAATTGGTTGAGAATGGCCAAATATAATTGTTTTCTGTCAAGTAAAATCCCAGTAGAAAAGGTCAAGTATACTTAATGCACAGCAGTGAGACTGGGGTCTGTCACCCACAAGTACCTTAAAACATGGCTGAAGTGCAAGTCTAAGTGTTGTGTACTTATATTAAATACTTAGTGCCTTTTCTCCTGTGACTTGGCTTCACTGTCACATGCATCTACTGCATTTGACTTGAGTTGTAATTATTTTGGCTTCGGCTTTTTCGACTGCAAATGTGGAGCCAAGCTAGCATCATCTCCCCTCTTGTGGTGGCTATTTCGTAAACAGCTTCAGGGTTATGGGCTCTGATTGCCACAGGAAGATAAATTTCATGGATTCATATAGTTGTTGGGTTCATACTTCCTAATTTGCTCAGGCATTATTAGATACCTTGATTTGATTTTTAGATAGGTATTTCTCTACTGAAATGTTGATAGATTGAAGCAATATAGAAATGGTTAGGGTTAGGTCTAGTTTGATGACATAATATTTCAAAATGTAAGTTTTGGTTGTCATAAAAGTAATAAATGTTAAATATTTGAATACTTTTACACAATATGTTCATGTATCTAGGAAAATGGGATGTAAACAGGGTTGGTTCTTCTTTAGATGGTGCTTGAAGGCAAAACAATACTTTGAGCTGAGCAGTCGGGTAACACGTTTTTATTGCTTGCCATCATACCCTGCATTATCTGTGATGCCATGCAGCAGCTGGATATTTGATTTGAGCAGGAAGGTGTGCACTGCATACCCTGATGCTTCCCAAATATCAAGATCAAAATTCTTAAATGTATTGGAGGAAATAGTTGTGATGTGTTCAGGTTATAGTACAGATAATTGAAATATTTGCTTTTATCCTGTACATTCCATATTCTGAGCTATGCACTCATGTTTGCAAAATTCATTTGTAGATAATGTAATGTTTCATCTGAGACTGAAGTGGGTGCACAATTTGCCTTGGTATTCATGTCCCATGTTTACCTGGTCAACCAGCTGTCACAGCAAAAGAAAAGCCATTTTCAGAGTTGGCCAAGCTTTGCACATTGTATGATAGATCTTTAGATCTATTTTTTCCACAGTTCCATATCATAGTTTTTTCTCTTTCAAGGCTTGTTGGTTGGTTTTACTCTCTTCGAAATATTTGAGGTATGACTTCAGGTCAGCCTGTTTGTGATGTGATATTGAGCGTTCTCTACACAATGATTTTAGTTTTCTTCTGAAGTGTATATAAGTAAGGTGTTCATAGTTGATGATACCACTGACATGGTATAGAGGTGATGGTTGAGGGGTTCCAAAAGCCAGCCATTGAACCAGGTAGGGGCAGGTTGGAAAATAGGGTTGGGAAAGTGGACTGTAGATGAAGGGACAGCCATCCTGCCCCCACTCTACTCTCACAAAGGACTGTACATACTTTGTATATATTGTTGTGTACATATTGTAAAGATGTTTGAAATCAAAGCAAGGGATGTATGGTTAATTAATCCTTATTACTGCGTTACCAGATTCTGAAGATTATTACTTTGTCATACAATAAATTATGGATTCCAGCCTGTGGAGTTTACTTGTCCATATTGAATATATATTTAATTTTTGTTACTTGTTTGTTTTCAATTTATTTTAGTGGTGGACAGGATACAGGGATGCCCTGTCATCCACGAGGAGCTAAGATGAGAGGTAAGAAAAAGTGGTGGAGGGGAAGGGAGCAGGTAAGTGCTTTATGACTTGGGTACCTACTTTGTAGAATATATATATATATATATATATATATATATATATATATATATATATATATATATATATATATATAAAATATACATACATATACCAAAAGCTTTTTTCCCCTTTACCAGGGAGGTAGCCAAAGTCAGAAAGCATAATTTCACTCCCACCCATTTCATCCCAACCCGTTCCACTCCCATTCACCACCCCTCCCTCTTTCCCTCGTTTCTTGGCTCCTGGATGATGGGTCTGGTGCTCAGGGGCCATGGTAAGTGAAACTATAGCAGTAGTGACTTTACAAAGTTAGCATTATGACTAGTATATTTCTTAGTTGTTAATCTGTTCTGCAAAGTGACTAGGCATGAATGCATTTTTCAGAGATCAGGGATTTAAGACCATATGCCCTTATTGCCATCGTGAGCTGACAAGCCGATTTGAACCAAATTTTTCCTTGGGTGATTTATGGGCCAATCCAGTGGCCATTTCGAGGTACCTGGAAGATTGAGTCAACTGCAAATGATATCTGGGGCAATGGACTGACAGATTCTTAAAAATATCTATGGGACGACCAAAGGAATATTAATGGTTTTCATGGGGATATAGACAAAATGCAGGCACATTTTCCACATGAGTTAAGATGAAAGACAAACCAAGGTGGCGGGTGGGATTGGGTGCATGCCTTTGACATGGCTACCTCTCTTACAAGGGGGAAGAAGGAGGACGGGAGGAAATAGAAGGATGGGTAGTGAGTGGTGGAATGAAGAAGCAAAGAAGGTTATAGAAGAAAAGAAGCGAGCATTCACAGGTTGGTTACAAAATAGGACTGGAGAATCATATGAGAGGTACAAAGAGAAGTAAAGCATAAGATAAAGGGGGGCAAAGAGGAGAGCAGTTGTGAAATTGGGTAAGAGCATTACAGAAAATTTTGAAGATAATAAAGATGTTTTGGAAAGAAATTATGAGAGGAAGAGGAGGCGAATTAAGTTGAGAAGAAAAGGTAAAAGATGCAGATGGAGACATGATAATTGAAGAGACAGCAATAAGAGGAAGGTGGGCAGAGTATTTTAAGGAGTTGCTAAATTTAATGAGGAATAGACATTTGGGAATGGATGCCAAGAGGAGACTGTATAAAGGAGTGATTGTGCCAACAGCACTGTATGGGGCAGAAACATGGAACATAAGAGAGAAGGAGTTTGAATGTGTTTGAGATGAGGTGTCTGAGAAGTATGATGGGGGTTACTAGGCTAGATAGAGTGAGGAGGAGAACGGGTGGAAAGGGAGTTGGGAGATAGGGTTGATGAAAGAGTATTAGGATGGTTTGGACACATGGAAAGAATGAGTGAAGAAAGACTAGTAAAAGAGGTGTGGAAGGCAGATGTGGAGAGAGTGAACATGAGGGGACGTCCTAGGATGAGGTGGATGGATGGGGTGAAGGGGGCTTTGGGGAAGAGGGGAATGTCTGTTGAGGAAGGACAGGTGAATGGAGAATGGTTGTATATGGATGATGATGTGATGCATGAGGTGAAATGGGCAGGGGGATGGGAGGTGAGATAGTATGTGTGAGCAAAATTTGACGCAGCCCGAAGGGATTTCTCCCTGTCTTCTCCTTTTATCCATGGGGGGACGGAGAGGGGGGGTCGCCGATTTAATGAAGCGGTCTTGCTCTGGATGTGCTGTGTCTTGCAACACTGCTTCTGACCCAGGGCAGTGGACAAGGTGCAGGGATGACCCATCATCCAGGAGGTGCTAAGATAAAAGGGAGGGTGGAGGGGTGTGGAGTGTATTCAGGGATGGAATGGGTGGGAATGATTTTATGCCTTTTCCTTTTTGGCTACCTCCCTTGTAAGGTATATGTATGTATGCTAAATGTGAAGAAAGATATGGAGGGAAAGGTAGTTGCAGTGGGTAGCGCTAAGAAAATAAGTGTTGATTGAGGAAAACGGGGGAGAAATAAGGAAAGATGAGGTGAAGGCAGTTGTTAAGATGATGAGCAGGTGAGGCACCTGGGTTAGGTGGGTGTCATGCAGACTGTCTAAAAAAAGGAGGTATAGTGATGGCCTGGCTGATGAGGTTATTTAATGTTTGTTTAAGAGAGGGTAGAGTGACAGAGGACTGGAGGAGTGCTTGTATATTTCCACTTTACAGGGGAAAAGGGGACAAATGTGAGTGTAGTAGTTTCAGAGGGATCAGTTTGTTGAGTGTAATTGAGAAAGGCTTATGGGAGGGTTTTGATTGAGAGGATTATTAGAGGAACAGGGAGTAATTTGTGAGGAACAGTGTGGGTTTAGGCATGGATCAGATTTTTGTGGTGAGATGTGAGAAAGGTTTAGGAAAAGGTAAGAATGTTTTTTGGGCCTCTACGGATTTGGAAAAGGCTTACAACAGGGTAGACAGGAAGGCACTGGGAGATATTGCAGTTTTTCTGAACGTAGTAGAGCTTGTGTTAGAATTAGAAATGGAGAAAGTGAGTGGTTAAAGGTAAAGATGGGACTTCACTAAGGATGCGTTATGTCGCCTTGGCTGTTCAATTTATACATGGATGGGGTGGTGTGAGAGGTAAATGCAAGGGTAATGGGTCAAGGATTGGAGATGGTTAAAGGAAATGGAGAAAAGTGGGAGATAAGCCAGTTGTTGTTTGCTGATGACACTGCACTTGTGGTAGGATCAGAGGAGGGATTGAGGAAGTTAGTGACAGAGTTTGGGAAGGTGTGCGAAAGAAGAAAGTTAAAGATAAATGTAGGTAAGAGTAAGGTGATGAGATGTACAAGTGGAGAAAGTGGCAGCAGACTGGAAGTGAGTATTAAGGGAGACTGGAGGAAGTGGATAGTTTTAGATACTTGGATGTGAATGTGGTGGGAAAGGGAAGAGAAGAGGTGGGGGTAAAATGTAGATTGAGAAAAGTGAGTAAATACCTTGATGGATTAAGAAGTGTAATGAGAAATAGACACTTGGGAATGGATGCTAAGAGGAGATTCTTTGAAGTAGTGATTGTGCTGACAGCACTATATGGGGTGGAAACATGGAACATAAGAGGAAGAGAGGAGGAGTTTGAATATGTTTGATATGAGGTGCCTGAAAAGTATGATATTGAATATTAGGCTGGATAGGATGAGAAACAAGGGGTGAGGAGGAGAACAGGGGTGGAAAGGGAGTTGGGAGGTAGGGTTGATGAAAGAGTATTGGGATGGTTTAGACTTATGGAAAGAATGAATGAAGAAAGATTAGTAAAAGAGGTGTGGAAGGCAGAGGTAGGAGTGAACATGAGAGGGCGACCAAGGATAAGATGGATGGATGGGGTAAAAGGGGCATTAGTAAAGAGGGAAATGTCTGTTGAGGAAGGATGGGAGAGAACAGAAGATAGGGGTGAATGGAGAACAGTTGTGTATGGATGATGCTGTGATGCATGAGGGGGATGGGGGGTGAGGGAGTATATGTGAAAAAAAAAATTGACGCAGCCTGGAGGGATTTCTCCCCATCTCTTTTTCTACACGAGGGGGGGTCGCTGATTTAATGAAGCGGCCTTACTGTTGATGTGCTGTGCCCTGCAAAACTGTTTCTGACCCAGGGCAGTGGGCGAGATGCAGGGGTAACCTGTCATCCTGGAGGAGCCAAGATAAGAGGGAGGGAGTGGAGTATATGAAGGTGGAATATATATTATAACATACATACATATACCAAGGCTTTTTCCCCCTTACAAGGGAGGTAGTCAAAAAGAATAAGGCATAATCATTCTCACCTATTCCATCCCTGAATACACTCCACACCCCTCCACCCTCCCTCTTATCTTGGCACCTCCTGGATGACGGGTCATCCCTGCACCTTGTCCACTGCCCTGGGACAGAAGCAGTGTTGCACATCCACAGCAAGGCCGCTTCATTAAATCGGCGACCCCCTTCTCTCCGTCCCCCCATGCAGAAAGGGAGAAGACGGGGAGAAATCGCTTCGGGCTGCGTCAAATTTTGCTCACGAATACTACCTCACCCCCCATCCCCCCACCCATTCCACCTCGTGCATCACAACATCATCCATATACAACCATTCTCCATTCACCCCTGTCTTCTGACCTCTCCCGTCCTTCCTCAACAGACATTCCCCTCTTCCCCAAACCCCCCTTCACCCCATCCATCCATCTCATCCTAGGACGTCCCCTCATGTTCGCTTCCTCCACATCTGCCTTCCATACCTCTTTTACTAGTCTTTCTTCACTCATTCTTTCCATGTGTCCAAACCATCCTAATACTCTTTCATCAACCCTATCTCCCAACTCCCTTACCACCCCTGTTCTCCTCCTCACCTCTTCATTTCTCACTCTATCCAGCCTAGTAACCCCTATTATACTTCTCAGACACCTCATCTCAAACACATTCAAACTCCTCCTCTCTTCCTCTCTTATGTTCCATGTTTCTGCCCCATACAGTGCTGTTGGCACAATCATTCCTTCATACAGTCTTCTCTTAGCCTCCATTCCCAAACGCTTATTCCTCATTACACTTTTTAATCCACCAAGGCATTTACTTGCTTCTCTCAATCTACATTCTACCTCAACCTCTACTCCACCCTTTCCTGCCACATTTGCACCCAAGTATCTAAAACTATCCACTTCCTCCAGTCGCTCTCCCTTAATGCTCACTTGCAGTCTGCTACCAATTTCACCCTTTGTACATCTCATCACCTTACTTTTACCCACATTTATCTTCAACTTTCTTCTGGGTGGATCCATCTTGATAATTAAAACGTTTATGTCAGCATTATCCGTAATCATTGTGTGAAAAAGTACAGTAATGGAGGGAGCATGCCACCATTATGTGGGCTCTCATAGAGTCCTGTAAGATGGGGAAATGGTGAATGAAATATATTTACGTAACATCTGAACAGAGGATTATAATCTCATTGAGACACTTGTTAAAGAGAAGATATACTAGTGTCACAATCAAATGTTGGCTCGTTGTTTGTGTTAATGTAAACATATTCTATGTTCAGGTGGTAGGAGAAGACCAAATTATGAGTATTGTCTCTCCTAATGTGATGTAAAGAGAAACAGTGCAAGTCCACAGTTAAATTGGGCTTGCTCCAGTGTGGTCCTACGGGGTTCTGGGACACGATTGTCTACGACATTGTGCACGTCCCCCTAGACAACAACATATTGTAATCTCAGTTTCCAGAAACTCGTCCATGAAGTTCCCGAATTAAGGTTACATAGTTGACACATATGAAAGAAGCCTTTCGCGACCAGGCATGAGAGCATGCATCCTGTCTGGGAACGGATACAGGCATTCCGATGTCGTACAGTGAGAACGTGAATTCATTGGCAGGGAAATAATTGAAATAAGTTTAGCAAAATTTCTTGCACAGTTGCCAAGTTGTACGATAATGTTCCAACAGATAATTTGTGAGTTTTTATATTCGCGTTGTAGGATTTGCAGCATTCTCAAACAAAAGTGATTAATCGACCCCTGCACGATCACTTTAGTTGACATAGTACACTAACTTTGATAATATTGTCCATCTCTTCATGGATCTTCAATATTATTTGTCTACTGCTAAGAAAATCGTCCAATACGGATTTATTTCGGAATTATTGATCATGTATGGCAACTATGTACCCGTGACGTCATCTCTAGGGCATAACAATAGAATCCGGATGGGTACTGTCGTTCAGCCCCTAACCTTATGATAACATCATTTGGGATGTTGTTATGCCTCGCTGTGAGTATCATGTGACGCACTCGTGTGATGTCTTTCATAACCACCTACTCTCCTAGTGCTTATGAATGGGGTCATTTTTATCAGGATGAGATCATTCTGACTCGAAGATTATGGGGAACAGCTGTGTAAGGACCTTGAAAGAAAGAAAAAGAAAAACGGCACAACGAATATACTTATCTTTCTTGAGGTTTGTCTGCTTTGTTTAAGGTTCAAGTTAGTGAAATTAACCTATATGAAACTTGTATGATATGAACCTTTGATGTTATGTTCTGCCTTGTTTATTTGTTTCTACTTTTTTTACAGAATCACATTCCCTATGTGCATAATTCATGTGTACCAGTAGCAATTCTAAATTCTTTACTATAGCACCTCTCAAACAGAAATCCTTACTTCGAGGATAGGTTGAATGTTGAAATGTGAATTTATAGATATTAGGAAGAGAAAAAACATTTGTGAATAACGCACGTATAAATGCAACGCACCGTAAAACAAAACTATCAGTGGGGAAAGAAAGCTAGGAAGTTTGTGGGTGGGACGCACCCAATTGCATCTAACGAAGAACGTCCGTGTTGGTAGTGGGAGAGAGGTGGACAGCAACATCAGCTTGAACCACCAGAGCATAAATTTATTAGGATTAAAGAACGAGAAGTGGTGAGTAATTTGAAATGAAAAAGTACTGGGAGTAACATGAAGAGAAATATCTACATAAATATAAAATTATAGGAGGGAAACGAAAACATAATTTGGAGAAATACTTGACAAAAGTGAATGATATGGTGGATGAAAAAAGGAACGACCGAAGGTGAAGAGGACAGAGGACGAACGAGAAAAGTAAGAATTAAGAAAAGGAACTATAGGATCAAAAGCTGAAAATGGGGAAAAAAAACTTAGACTCTTTAAAAAATATATCAAATATGTAAAACAGGAAATACTTGACATAAACCTCAGCCAACAACAAATGTTTAAGTTCAGTCGTGTTGCTGAACCCCAAAACATATAACTATCTATAAGGTTTTAGGAAGCATAGCGTTTTCATATTCTGACGCCGATTTACCCAGATATTTTGGCAAAGAAAGGGATAGACACCAACATAAGAAAACGAGCCAATATTTATTCCATGGCTACTGAACGAATACGCTTTTATTTGTGAAAAAAAGAACGCATTATCAATAAGGTAATGACTAAATGTTCAAACAACGAACAAATATCGAAAACATATTTCCCAAGCTGCAATATTTCATCGTTCAAGTATAGACGCTGTAAGATAATCCACTCTTCATGGATTAGCAAACGCATAGGGTAGGGTGGAGAGTGGGAAATCTAGAAAGCTGCTAGGTTTGCAGGAGGGCGGAATAATATCGATTTAAGTGGTGAGGCGAGTGTAAAGTGTGTCGATATACAGTATACTTAGTTGCTCCCATATGTTTGTGGTTTGGGGCGGAGGGGGAATGAGGTACCAGTCTCATACACTCTGCTGTGTGTACCAGCCTATCTATATGCATATATATATATATATATAATATATATATATATATATATATATATATATATATATATATATATATATGCAAAGTAGACACTTGGGAAAAGAAACTAATGAAGCAGAGTGCTTTCGTATATTCAGGAAATCCATCATATCCGGAGATGTCCCAAGAGAATGGAAGCTAGCTAACGTTACTCCCATATTAAAAAAAGGTGACAAAAAGAAGCCAAATAACTAAAGGCCTATAAGTTTGACTTCAATCGTAGGAAAAATAATGGAAACTATCATCAGAGATGCTATCGAACATCATTTAGAAAGTAACCGTTTGATAAATGATAGCCAGCATGGTTTCAGACGGAAACGTTCTTGCGTGACTAACTTACTCAAATTCTACAACACAGTTATCTCGAATTATGACAGAAGAAACAATATAGATTTAATATATCTAGGCTTTGCAAAAGCTTTTGATACCGTCCCACACGAAAGACTATTTACTAAATTAGCTTTACACGGAATAAGTGATAGCCTATTAGGTTGGACTAGTAATTGGTTGAATGGTCGAAAACAGAGTTGTTTTAAATGGAAAAACTTCTAGATGGAAAAAATGTTACAAGTGGAGTTCCTCAGGGTTCCGTTCTTGGGCCACTTCTATTCATAGTGTATATAAATGATATAGACCATGGGTTAAAATCTACTGTTTCCAAATTTGCTGATGATACAAAACTGTGCGGAGTGGCAAATGATCACTCAAACCAATTAGATATTCAAGAAGATTTAGATAAATTACAGCAATGTTCTGAAAAGTGGCTAATGAAATTTAACACAAGTAAATGCAAGGTAATGCACATAGGTAAAAATAACAGTAAGTAGGATTACAAGTTATTTGGAAATTCGTTAACAAAAGTGGATAGTGAAAAAGATCTCGGCGTAATTATCAGTAACGATCTCAAATCATCCAAGCAGTGTATATCAGCCTCTGAGAAAGCAAATAAGATTCTAGGACTGATTGTGCGATCTTTTGATTTCAAAAGTCCATCACTCATTAACAAGCTATATAAATCGTTAGTTCGTCCACATTTGGAATATGCTGTTTCCGTATGGTCACCGAATCTCATTAAAGACATTGACAGACTAGAAAAAGTACAACGGCGAGCCACAAAACTGATTCCAAATATCAAAAATAAATCATACGAAAATCGACTAAAACATATGAATCTGTTTTCCCTAAAAAAGCGTAGACTCAGAGGTGACTTAATACAGGTCTTTAAGATTTTAAAGGGAATTGACAACATCAAAAGTGACAAAATGTTCACATTGAATGAGAATCAGACAAGAAACAATGGTCTCAAACTGTTCGAAAATAGATTCAATTTGGAAGTAGGTAAAAACAACTTTGCCAACCGTGTAGTTAATGAATGGAATGAACTTCCTGCACAGGTAGTGCAATGTAGTTCAGTTCGAAGCTTTAAGAATCATTTAGATAAACACCTAAGCAAGATGCTGTAATGATTATAATTTATTTTATATCATTTGTTTTTGTTTTGTTATCATTTGTCTGTGGTTTTCATTTATCATTAGTTATATGTCAATTTATTATTATTTACTATTTACCTGTTTGTTTATTATTTAACTATACCTATGCATTTATGTATTTTATTTGTTATTTACATTATTGTAGTTTTTATTTATTGTTTTATTATTATTGTGTTTTTTTTCGCATCCGACCTAGATATGGACCAAAAGGTCTCCTGTCGGCATGCTCCGCCTTTGTAATCCTTTACATCTTCAGTATATATATATGTATATATATTACAATAGTAGGGTAGCAGGTCCTCTTTCAGGCAGATATGATTAAACTTTGCAGCAGCTTCTGCATTCACGAGTTTCTTGCTGACATGTTCAACTTTTCTAATACTTGAACGTTGGATATCGTTGAGTTGTCATATTATGTGTCCAAACTTCATTTGGAAAGAATGTAAAGACAATACTAACTTCTTAATTTTACTAGTAGAGCGAAAGCTCTACTAGTAAAATGTAAAGACAATACTAACTTCTTAATTTTACTAGTAGAGCGAAAGCTCTACTAGTAAAATTAAGAAGTTAGTATTGTCTTTACATTCTTTCCAAATGAAGTTTGGACACATAATAAGACAACTCAACGATATCCAACGTTCAAGTATTAGAAAAGTTGAACATGTCAGCAAGAAACTCGTGAATGCAGAAGCTGGTGCAAAGTTTAATCATGTATATATATATATGTGTGTGTGTGTGTGTATATATATACACACATATATATATGTATATATATATATGTATATATACATATATACATATATATATATATATATATATATATATATATATATGATGGAGAAAAAGAGGAAATAAAGGGAGAATTTATGACGTTTCGACCTTACACTGTCTTTATTAAAGCTTACATTTTTTTGTAAGCTTTGATAAAGACACTGTGAGGTCGAAACGTCAGCAATAAATTCTCCCACTATTTCCTCGTCTCTTTCTCCATTAAAAAAGATGTCCACATTTTTATTCAACACACACACACACACACACACACACACACACACACACACACACACACACACACACACACACACACACACACACACACACACACACACAGTGTGTGTGTGTGTGTGTGTGTGCAAGAACAATACATGAATTTAAAAATAGTTTAGATAAAATGAGATAAAGACACTGTGAGGTCGAAACGTCAGCAATAAATTCTCCCACTATTTCCTCGTCTCTTTCTCCATTAAAAAAGATGTCCACATTTTTATTCAACACACACACACACACACACACACACACACACACACACACACACACACACACACACACAGTGTGTGTGTGTGTGTGTGTGTGTGTGTGTGTGTGTGTGTGTGTGTGTGTGTGTGTGTGTGTGTGTGTGTGTGTGTGTGTGTGTGTGTGTGTGTGTGTTGAATAAAAATGTGGACATCTTTTTTAATGAAGAAAGAGACGAGGAAATAGTGGGAGAATTTATTGCTGACGTTTCGACCTCACAGTGTCTTTATCTCATTTTATCTAAACTATTTTTAAATTCATGTATTGTTCTTGCACACACTATTTTTTCATCCAATTTGTTCCAACTGTCTATTACTCTGTGAGGAAAGCTGTTCTTTTTCAGATCTCTTCTATAGCTGTCCTTCTTGATTTTCCTTCCGTGTCCTCTTGTGTTTCCATCATCCCATTTTATCAGATTCTCTCTATCAATAACTTCCATGCCTTTCATGATTCTGTAAATAGCTATCAAATCTCCTCTCTCTCTTCTTTGCTCTAATGTCTGTAGTTCAAGTTTTGCTAGTCTCTCTTCATATGATAGTTTTGAGAGTTTTGGTGCCAATTTT
>NC_134797.1:51148649-51183649 GCF_046742065.1 Oratosquilla oratoria | reverse complement strand
TGAAACAAGTTACACGTGTTTTCTAAGGATTGGTTTTAGCGGGCAGGCGACTGAATATTAATAGAGATGTGTCAAACTTGGGGAATATTAGATTTCATTACTTAAAGAATAACATTAGAATATTAGATTATGCTGTTAGGAAATAACATTTAATGAGTGTAAGCATTTGTTAAATTCGCCATGATTGTAAGCGACACTGATTTAACAGACATCTTAGGCGTTCGAAACTAGATGAAAACCTATAATCTTGCTAGAATAACTGTATAAATTTAACATGATCATTCTAGATGCCTAGTCGGGAGCTCACATATTTTTCCTAGATAGATTTAATTTATTGTCGTGCCTTCTGTTGTGTGTTAACCTAATTGTAATGTCTAGAACTTGGACTGCGCTCTTACCTGGTTCTCTTACCTGGTGGGCTTCCCATCCACACACCACTTATGATGTAGGCAAGGAAGCCGCACTCTGCTGATACGCCAGCCCATATTTCTACACATGACATTTATATATTAATTGCTACTGGCTGGATAGTGTATCATAAGCAGCAACATTGTATGGAACTGTGTCAAGGTGTCGATTGGTACTGCCTTATGCAGTATAATCAAATAATATATCACCGAGATAAACTGCGAGACCTCGTTTAAACACATCAATATCACTGCAGTTAACAAGTTCCGCTGGCAATTCATTCCACAAATTCACACATCTAATACTAAAATACCTTCTCCGTACTTCTACTTGTGTTCTGGTGTGACCAATTTTGAAATCATGGCCCCTTGTGCTACTCAACAAGGGTCGAGGAAACAAGTCATCACGAGAAATTGCTAGTTTCCCATGAAAAATATGCCAGCATTTAATTATATCATGCCTAAGTAATCTCCCTTTAATTGAGTATAAGTTAAGAGTCCTTAGTCGCTGCGAGTAATCCAAACCCTCTAATCCATGTATCTCCCTTGTCCATCTCCTTTGTACAGACTCCAACTGTCTAACATCTCCTACATAACCCAAGTTCCAGACTGAGGATGCATATTCAAGCAAAGGACGCACATGTGTGGTGAAAAGGGGAAGCATAAAAGAGTCTTGCCGATTAACTGTTGATCGGAGAATACTGGTTGATACTCCACTTGCTTTATGTACAATATTAGAAATATGCTGGTGAAATTTAAGTTTATCAATACACACTCCCAAGTCAGTAACTGATTCCTGAAATGGAATAAATACGTTATTGACATGATAATGAACATCTACCAAATCTGTCCAAAAAGCATTGCTTCTGGTAAACCTTATGGCAACACACTTTGCTGGATTGAGTGCAAGTCCCCAAGATTCAGATACATGGTAGAGAGTATCAATGTCCACCTGACATCTTCTCACCGCAGTCAAGGCATCTTCTTTTGAACCTACCTCAATACTAACATACAGCTTCAAATCATCGGCAAATATCTTAGTAGGAGACCTGGTATTTGACGTAATGAAGTTAATGTACAGCAAGAAGAGTAGAGGCCCCAAAACTGACCCCTGAGGGACTCCACTGGTTACCTGCTTAGGTGAACTCTTAGCATGTGCCACAACAACATTCATTACCCGATCTGTAAGAAAATCTTTAATCCAGAAAAGAACTTTGCCTGTAATTCCTAGGTTTATAAATTTGTCCAACAAAATGTCATGATTAACAACATCAAAAGCCTTGGAATAGTCAAATAAAATCAAGTCAACTGTTTTTCCACGATCAAGTGCCAGAGTAATTTCATCATACGTGATCAATAACTGATCTTCGGTAGATCTTCCAAGGCGAAAACCAAATTGATCATGTGTTAACAGATTATTTTCCTCAATGTAATCATATATTAGTTTACCAAGTATTCTTTCTAAGGATTTACACACAACTGATGTTAATGATACAGGTCTATACATTAATGGATCTGCACGGGAACCTTTCTTAAAAATGGGCACAACAAATGATGTTTTCCATGGAGCTGGTAGACGGCCAGTTGCATATGATTTTTGAAAAATGAGAGTTAATGGCTCTGCGGCTCCAGTTATATATATATATTATGTATATATATGTATATATGTGTATGTATGTATATATATATATATTATGTATATATATGTATATATGTGTATGTATGTATATATATATATGTATATGTATGTATATATGTATATGTATATATATATGTATATATATCAAGGACTACTATTACACAGGACGTGCGCACCCAGATCCCTGGGTCCGCTAGTGGAGGCCATTGCTTTCTTTGTAACCTAACATTGTATATTGGACAAATATATCAAAACTAGAAACCTAGCATTGTATATAGGACAAATATATAAAGTATTGACTTGTTCAATGCAGTTTAAGTTAATATAAACTTTTGTAGTGAAATAAGAAACTATTCTTAAAGCACTGTTATGCTTTGAAATGCCAATTTTAGCCGGACTTAACAGGTATTATTGTATGAGGTTAGTGGACACCAGGGTTGGGGATTTTTTTTTTTTTTTTTATCTTTTTAAAAATATGATTTTTTTATTTTATTTTTTATTTAAATATGATTTATTTGATTTAAATAGATTTTTTTTTTAGACTTTAAATATTGTGGGATTGCTATCTGATATGCGATCTGATTGCTAAAGGACATTTTTAGCATATCATTATAAGGAGCAGTGTTATATAGACTTGCCACAAGTATACAAGGAACGGTATAAACCTACATGTATATATATCACTGTGCAGCCCATAACAAGTTTCAACAAGATTCTTGTTGAAACTTTTTCTAGGTAAGCAGCTTCCCACTGGGTCAGTTGCTGCTTTGGAATCAACCAGGAAGGATGTCTTCTGGACCTGGCAGAGTGGTTCCTTCAGGCAGAAAAAATTATCCTGTCTGGAATTATTTTGAAAAACTACCAACAACTTCTGGCAAAGGGTACCGAGCTAAATGCAAAGATTGCAGCCAGGAACTACAGGGCATTGTGTCAAGATTGAAATCTCACAGAGATAAATGTCAAGGTCAGCCACAGCATACAGAAGAAGAAATTGATGACCCAGGTAAATAATTTTACTTATATTGTGTGCATTTCTCCCTTTTCATATGCAACTATATAAATTTGGTGAATAATGGAGAGCATGTGCAATAAAAATGTGAAGGCCTAAAGAGATGATACTTCAACTTCATTACTTCTAAATTTGGGTAATGACTATATCACTATAATATACTGTATCCACTCAACTTTGGGGTCTAGATGATTGTTATTCATTTCATTCAACATTGTGTAATATATTTCATAGGTTCCATTGGAATTCAGCCCACATGGGATTCAGCCCAAAGGGATTTAGCCTAACCTAACCCAACTAACCCATTATTTTTAGTGAATTTAAAAGTGGACTGAATCCTGTGTGGGCTGAATTCCAAGCCCACCTATTTCATATCCTGTTAATTATTTCAAAATAATTTAGTGGCTTGTGTGAATATGATCATTATCTAAAAAAAACTACTGTACTCAAAAGTAGCCTAAATCACACTGTATTCAATCATTTATTTATTCATTTATAAATTATGCAATATGCTAAAATTTTCTGTTTCCATTTCAGGATTTGTATCAGCTTCAATCCCTTCATCATGGGCACCACTTGTATTATCTGCAAACCTGACTCCATTAAAAAGGTCACTATTAGACTCCTCCACAGGCGCCACTTCTGCTAAATAATTTTCATCTAAAAGAAAGTCATCAACATCTCTGGACAGATTTATCATAAAAACTTCAGCCTATCAAAAGGAAAATCTCGACAAAGAAGTTGCAAGGATGATATTTGCTACAAATTCACCATTTCGTCTTGTTCAGCATCCTCAGTTTCTCAAGATGGTTCAGAACCTGAGGCCAGGTTATATTCCTCCATCCAGAAAAGATATCGCCGATAAGTACTTGGATTTTATATATGAAAAGGAATATAAAAAGTGTGCAGATTACCTGAATAATGAAACTGAATGTCTTTCAATTGATGGGTGGTCTAACATCCATAATGAGCCCATAATATGTGTCACTCTAACAACATCCACTAGTCAGATTTATTTAGTTGACACAATAGACACATCAAGGAAACCTCACACTGCTGAATATCTTCTACAACTTGTACAAAATTCGATCAAGAAGGCTGAACAAGATTTTGGTTGTCACATTGGAAGTGTTGTGAGAGACAATGCAGCAAATGGCACCAAGATGAGAAAACTCTTGGTGGAATCGAGTGAACCTGAGCATACCGTCCTCACATACGGGTTATACCGTTCCTTGTATACTTATGGCAAGTCTATATAACACTGCTCCTTATATTGATATGCTAAAAATGTCCTTTAGCAATCAGATAGCAATCCCACAATATTTAAAATCTATTTAAAAAATCTATTTAAATCAAATAGATCTGATTTAGATAAAAAAAAAATCTATTTTTGATATTTTCAAAAAGATAGAAAAAATTTTTTTGCCAACACTGGTGTCCACTAACCTTGTACAATAATACCTGTTCAGTTCGGCTAAAATTGGCATTTCAAAGCATAACAGTGCCTTAAAAATAGTTTCTTATTTCACTATAAAAGTTTATATTAACTTATACTGCATTGAATAAATCAATAGATGATATATTTGTCCTATATACAATGTTAGGTTTCTAGTTTTGATATATTTTTCCAATATAAAATGTTAGGTTACAAAGAAAGCAATGGCCTCCTCTAGCAGACCCAGGGATCTGGGTGCGCACGTCCTGTGTAATAGTAGTCCTTGATATATATATATATATATATATATATATATATATATATATGTGTGTGTGTGTGTGTGTGTTTTTTGTCTGCCAGGACTGTCTCTTCAAAATTATTCAATAAGTTAACGTATCTATGTGGAAAGCTTAATATATTTTATCCTTCAAACAATTTTAGTTGTATATTCAATAATGTTATTTATTTTCATATTTCCATTTATTTTTTATAAACATTATTTTGCTAAATGTAAAGGACTTGTGTCTTTGGAAATGCAACGAAGAGTCCAGCCCCATGTCACAAGTGTGAACAAAAAAAGATATGTGCATACATTCTCACGTGATCTTACTGGGATGAAAAACGAAAGGCTTGGGCTTGATTCTAGTTGTCGCCAGGCGATTTTATTCATCGTGGGGGGGGGTGATGCAGCGAGGAGACAGAAGCAAGCGTAGAAAGGGACACTTCAGAAGCGACAGCTCGGAGAGAGAGATGTAGGTACATTTGCAGAGTCATTGGAAAGCGTGCATTGTGGGTAACAATAGCGCGCTTCATTTGTTTTATTTTATGCTATATATTTTCTTTTGTTTTGTTTTTCTGTTGAAGCTAATGGCATGGAGGACTTGATGGGCCCTCGAAGTTGAATATTTATTTTTGCTATATTTTCTTTTATTTTCTAGTATGATTTTATTTTACTATTTTTTAAGCAAATAGCATGGACTTTGTGGGCCCTCGTAGTTAGAGTTGAACATTTGCACAGTTTGTGTTTAATTTATTTCCTTTTTTTTTTTTACGCAAACAACATGTACCTGATGTGTTCTCGTGGGTAAAGATGTGTGTTGGGTGTCAAGAATTAAAGATACATTGTGAAGTCAGTTTTGTCTGTCTCTTCAAGAAACTCGTTTCCACAACGGTAAATCTAAGATGGGGTCTCTAACCAGGCAAGTACGTAAACAAGCACAACGTCGTTACCGTACCCCTTGCGCAAGATATGTGTGTGTGCCTTAACTTCTATAGTAGTGTTTCCTAAACTGAATAAAATAATCTTTTTCCATCTCATTCCCCTCCTCTCCCTCTTCTTCTTCCTTCCCCTCTTCCTCCCCTCCTCTTCTTCCTCCCCTCCTCTTCTTCCTTCCCTCTTCTTCCTCCCCACTTCTTCCTCCCCTCTTCTTCCTCCCCTCCTCTCCTTCCTCCCCTCCTCTTCCTCCCCCCTCCTCTTCCTCCCCCGCCTCCTCTTCTTCCTCCCCTTCCCTACTAGAATCCAATGGTATAGTAGGTCATATTCACCGATGGATTTCCGAGTGGCTGTCTGGTAAGCAACGTGTTGTTCTGAATGGAAAATGCTCAGGCTGGCATTGTGTAACCAGTGGATTGCCTCAGGGCAATGTGCTAGCCCCTGTACTCTCTCGTATACATTAATAACCTGGATAGAAATATAAAGTGTAAATGATAAAAATTCGTGGATGATACAAAAATTGCAAATAAGATGATATCCATAACACAACAACAAGAGTTACAAAACGATTTGAACGCTTTATGTGATTGGGCCGAAAATTCCCAGATATTTTTCAATATAGATAAATGTAAAGTACTTCATATTGGTAATAGTATTGTCCAAGTAAACTACACGATGAATGATAAATAACTAGCAAGTGAAGAACAAGAGAAAGACCTTGGTGTTGTGATATCAATTAATCTCAAACCAAGCAGTGTTCGGAGGTCATTAAAACTGCAAATAGATCAATTGGGTTTATAGAGCTTTTGAGTTTAGAACTGAAGAAATTATTGTTAACCTTGGCAATGCCCTAGTCAGACCTTACCTAGAATAGTGTACAGTGCTAGTCTCCATATTACAAGAAGGATACACAAGTTAGAGTGCAGCGTAGAGTAACAAAGATCATCCCTAGGTTGCGGAACAAGCCGTATGAAGAACGCTTAAGAGAACTAAATTTGTTAAGTCTCTCTAAACGTAGAATAAGGGGTGATCTAATTGAGGTCTTCAAAGTTGTCAAAGAAATTGAAAACATGGATGTTGAAAAATATTTCAAAATTGACACCAACGCAACTAGGAATAATGGATGCAAAGTTGTAAGAAAAACATTTCAAACGGACGTGGCGAAATAATACTCTTTCTTCAATCGCGTTTTTAATATACAGTATGGAATGATCTACCAACGTCATTGGTTGTTCCATTGTAGAGGTATTCAAGAAACATTTCGATATTTACTTAACTACAAATTCCCGACTAGAATTATTTACTTCAATATAGGTTAAAAATATAATAATAGCTATAGGTTAGGTACCAGAAGAGCCTTGTGAGGACCAATAGGTCTGTTGCTGTTCGTTTGTCCTCCATGTAACTCTTCTTCCACCCCCTTCCTTTTCGTTCTACTACTATTCTTCCTCCCCCTCTTCTCCTTCTTCCTCCTTGCCCTCCTCTCCTCCTTCCCCTTTTGTTTCTTCCCTCCTCCTACAACTACTACTACTACTACAACTACTACTCTTATTCCTCTCCTGCTTCTTCTCCTCTTCTCCTTCCCCTCGCCCTTCTCTTCCGATCCCCCTCCTCTTCTTACTACTACCACTACACTCCTCTTTCTCCCCTACTCCTCTTCCTACTCTTCCTCCTCCTCCCCTCTTCCTCCCCTACTGTCCTTGCCCCCTCCTCCTCCTCTCCCTCCTCCTCCTCTCCCTCCTCCTCCTCCCCCTCCCCTTGCCTCCTCCTCCTCTCCCTCCTCTTCATACCCTCCTCTTCTTAATACTACTACCACAACTCTTCCTCCCCTACTCTTCCTACTCTTCCTCCCCTCCTCCTCCTCCTCCTCCTCTTCTCCACCTCTTCCTCCCCTCCTCTTCTCCACTTCCCCTCCTCCTCCATCTCCTCCCCTCCTCCATCTCCTCCATCTCCTCCCCTCCTCCAACTCTTCCTCTCCTTTTTCCCCTCCCCTCCTCCTCTCCCCTCCCCTCCTCCTCTCCCCTCCCCTCCTCCTCTCCCCTCCCCTCCTCCTCTCCCCTCCCCTCCTCCTCTCCCCTCCCCTCCTCCTCCTACTACAACTACCCTTCTTGCTCCCCCTACTCTTCTCCACCTCCTCTCCTCCTCCTCTCCTCCTCCCCTCCTTTTTCCCCCTCCCCTCCTCCTCCCCCTCCCCTCCTCCTCCCCCTCCCCTCCTCCTCCCCCTCCCCTCCTCCCCCTCCCCTCCTCCTCCCCCTCCCCTCCTCCTCCCCCTCCCCTCCTCCTACTACAACTACCCCTCTTCCTCCCCCTCCTCTTCTTATTACTACTACCACCACCACCCCTCATCCTCCCACTACTCTTCCACCTCCTCCCCTCCATTTCTCTTCCCCCTCCTCTTCTCCTCCCCCTCCTCTTCTCCTCCCCCTCCTCTTCTCCCCTCCTCCTCTTCTCCTTCCCCTCCTCTTCTCCTCCCCCTCCTCTTCTCCTCCCCCTCCTCTTCTCCTCCCCCTCCTCTTCTCCTCCCCCTCCTCTTCCTCCGCTCCCCCTCCTCTTCCTCCCCTCCCCTCCTCTTCCCCTCCCCTCCTCTTCTCCTCCCCTCCTCTTCTCCTCCCCTCCTCTTCTCCTCCCCTCCTCTTCTCCTCCCCTCCTCTTCTCCTCCCCCTCATCCTCTTACTACTTCAACTACCCCTCTTCCTCCCCCTCATCCTCCTACTACTTCAACTACCCCTCTTCCTCCCCCTCATCCTCCTACTACTTCAACTACCCCTCCTCCTCCCCCTCCTCCTCCTCCTACTTCAACTACCCCTCTTCCTCCCCCTCATCCTCCTACTACTTCAACTACCCCTCTTCCTCCCCCTCATCCTCCTACTACTTCAACTACCCCTCTTCCTCCCCCTCCTCTTCTTACTACTACTACCACCCCTCCTCCTCTTCCTACTCCTTTACTTTTCTTCCTCCTCCCCTCCTCCTGCACCTCTTTCTCTTCCTCTTCTTCTTCCTCCCCCTCCTCTTCTTCTTCCTCACCTCCTCCTCCTCCTCCTACTTCTCTTTCTCTTCCTTCTCCTCCTTTTCCTCCCTCTCGTCCTCCTGGCCTGCCCATTCACGATGGGTGTTTCACCTAACCGCCCCCGTCCCCGTCCCCGTGGTCGGTCTGTGACGCCGAACTTGTTTTTGCTTCACCAAGAAGCTACGCAGCCTTGCAGCGTGGGTTTAATGTGTTTATGTATTTGTTGTCTCTTTAATTCTTGGTTGTTTGTTTTCTTTTAGTTTTATGTATTTACTTCTCCCTCGGGGGGACAGTTACTTCACGACCAAGTTACGTAATTTTGCAATGCGATTGATCTTTTTCTTTAATTTTGTTCAATTTTATTTCGTCGTGTTTGATTAGGTTTTGTCAGGGGCAACTAACCAAATGACGTAACTTTGCAGTGTGTTAAAGCTTGAACGGTTCTCTCTCTCTCTCTCTCTCTCTCTCTCTCTCTCTCTCTCTCTCTCTCTCTCTCTCTCTCTCTCTCTCTCTCTCTCTCTCTCTCTCTCTCTCTCTCTCTCTCTCCAGTATGGCGGTTACTTTACCACGTAAGGTTTCAGAGATGAATAGTGACATACAGAACTTGCGATCGCCATACATATGTATGTATATATATATATACATCTACACTGAATGGTTCCCAGCGATCAATTGATATTTTTATTCAACCACAAACTTCAGTCTCGATTGCGATGGCATGGAATTAAAAGTTGTTTGTGGTTGAATAAAAATATCAATTGATCGCTGGGAACCATTCAGTGTAGATGTATAATCTATCCCACGTGCACATACTAGCTAAATGCAATATCATAGCGGAGGTGGGTTGAACGCGATATTTCGTGTAGATGTATGTAATTCGAGCATACAAATATAAGAAAATCGTACTCAACTTATATCTCTCTTGATAGCGCATTGGTTCAAGTCACTGTAACTTTGTTACGGGTTAGCTGGGTTCGAATCCTCGGCTCGTCCACGTTTCAATTTCCAACAAAATGTCTCCATCGAGCGATTCTTCAGTCTCGATTGCGATGGCATGGAATTAAAAGTTGTTTGTGGTTGAAAAAAAAAATATATATATATATATATATACATGTAAATATACATATATATATATATGCATGTAAATATACATATATACATATAAATATACATATATATATGTATATATATATAATACATATATATAATATATATATAATATATATATACATATATATAATATATTTATATATATATATAATATATATTTATATATATATATATTATATATACATATATATATAATATATACACATATATATATATACATATATATTACATAATATATATATATATATATATATACATATATATATATATGTGCATATATATACATATATATATATATATAATGTACATATATATACATATATATATATATATATATAATGTACATATATATACTGTATATATATATACATATATATATCTACATATGTATACATATATATATGTACATATGTATATATATATATAATATGTACATATGTATATATATATATATATATGTACATATATATATATGTACATATGTATATATATATATATATATATATATATGTACATATGTATATATATATATGTACATATGTATATATATATATGTACATGTATATATATATATATGTACATATGTATATATATATATATGTACATATGTATATATATATATGTACATATGTATATATATATGTACATATGTATGTATATATATAATATATATATATATATTATATATATATACACATACATATGTACATATATATATACATATGTGCATATATATACATATATGTATATATACATGTACATATACATATATGTATATATATATGTACATATATACATATATATAATATATATATATATGTATGTACATATATAAATACATATGTATATGTATATATGTATATATATATGTATATATATAATATATATATATATATATATATATATATATATATATATATATATATATATATATATATATATATATAGTGCGTGTGTGTGTGTGTGGGATCCGAACACTTCAACCCGGGCATCACTCTGACCGTCAAGTTGGACGAGCGACACTAACACCATATGAAACTCGATTGGAAAGCAGCTTCTGTATTTTTTTTGTCTTATTCTTATTTCTATTTGGTTACCGTCACGTGTACCCCGAAATGAATCCATGCATCCTCCCTAGTGATGTAGAAAAAAATAACGTTTTTTTTTTTTTTTTTTTTTACACTGCCAAAGTTGCTCAGATATTAATATTGAGTATATAAAAACAGGTGCAACTTTGGCAGTGTTAAAAAAAAACGAAAAAACGTTAAAAACATGTTAAAAAACTCCGATAAAAAACTTTTTTTTTCATCACTAATCCTCCCCCTCCCTCTCTCCTCCCCTTTTATATATTTCTACTTTTTTCATTGTTTTAAAATAGACGGGGGTGTCACTATCCATAGTTCCTCTTTCATTTTCAATATTCATATAAAGGCGTTACTTACAAGATTAAATTTTTTGTATTGATTTATTTTGTTTTTATGTAATGTATTTGCTTATTCGTTTGCTTGTTTTGATTAAAATTATCACGTTTATATTTCATTTATATAATGTATTTATTTAATTTATGTATTAATGATTTGCTTACTTTATGTAATGTATTTATGTATTTACTTGGTTTATGGAATGTACATGTTTATTTGTATATTTTTCGGAATGAAATTGTGGAGAGGTACGTTTTGCTCGGTGCCATTTAAAGTATTAGCCTAACACAGCAAATGGCGGGAGACGTGCACACACACACACACACACACACACACACACACACACACACACACACACACACACATGTATATATCTATATATATATATATATATATATATATATATATATATATATATATATATATATTGGTGGAAACGTAGAAAACACCAGACTCAGGAGTAGGAAATTTATTCCCGACGTTTCGAGTCCTGTCCGGGACTCGTCCTCAGGGGATACAATGGGATACAGTGAATTACATGGTCTTAATATACTAATAGCTGTATCCCATTGTATCCCATTGTATCCCCTGAGGACGAGTCCCGGACAGGACTCGAAACGTCGGGAAAAGTTTTCCTACTCCTGAGTCTGGTGTTTTCTACGTTTCCACCATTATGGTTCCCGGACTCCAGCTTTTTTCGTACATATATATATATATATATATATTATATATATGCTGGGACATTGTGACAAGTTGATGAAGGTGGAAAAAGTAGTCACGGGTCTAGTTCCGAGTTTTTTAATTTATTCCTGACCGGTTTCGATTTATGCTTCATTCCTCTGAAGAGGCATAGAGCGAAACCGGTCAGAAATACGCTAAAAAACTCGGAACTAGACCCGTGACTTCTTTTTCCACCATCGCATATATATATATATATATATATATATATATATTATATATATATATATATACACACACACACACACACATACACACACACACACACACACACACACACACACACACATACACACAAACATACACACAAACATACACACAAACACGGACACACACATGGATACACGCCTGAATAAAATCACGTGTTATCAGGAGCAAGTATCACCCTTTGTGGAAGGGAGGTCGTCCAGGTGGCAGAGGGCTACTGTTAGACTGAATGGAGTCGTTTGGTGTATCGAGAGGAGGTAACGAACGCGCCGGAAGGAATTGGTCTTCCGACCACAAAGGAGACGAGGAGGAAGAGGAAGAAGAGGAGGAGGAGAAACAAGAGGAAGAAGACGAAGAATAAGAAGAGGAGAGACTGAACTGGCAACGCGAGAGAGGGAGAAATATATGAACCTCTACACAAGACTAATAAATAAGTAAATAAATAAATGCTATCCAGAATCAGCCATGAGTCTTGGCCAAGAGAAGAAGAGAAAAGTGCGAACCTCATTAGAAATGCTGGTAACCTCACCAGGAAAAATAAACAAATACATAAATAAAAGAAAATGGAGGCCCTCATCAGCAAAGTTGGGGAACTGCATCATGAAACTTGTGACCCGCGCATGCGTGATGGTGGGGCGTGGTGTTGGCTGGCACCCTACTCATCCTCCCTCCTCATCCTCCTTCCTCATCCTCCTCTTCCTCATCCTCATCTTCCTCCTCCTCTT
This sequence comes from Oratosquilla oratoria, assembly GCF_046742065.1. Taxonomy (NCBI): domain Eukaryota; kingdom Metazoa; phylum Arthropoda; class Malacostraca; order Stomatopoda; family Squillidae; genus Oratosquilla; species Oratosquilla oratoria. Next base: position 51,170,738 of record NC_134797.1, on the reverse strand, counting down.
TATCTTCCTCTTCTTTTTCTTATTCCTCCTCTTCTTTCTCCCCTTCTCCTCTGTATCCTCTTCTTTTCCTCCTATTCGTCTTTCTTCTCATTTTCTTTCTGTTCCTAATCCCAGCCTACTTCCTTCTCCTTCCCAAACCCCTCCTCCTCGCCTCCTCTTCCTCTCCTCTTCCTCTCCTCTTCCTCTCCTCTTCTTCCTCCTCTTCCTCCTCTTCTGCCTCTTTCTCATCTTCCTCCTCGTGGTGCAAATGTGGGTCACGCCAGACAAGAGTGGGACGCCGAATAGAGTAGTACGTGTCCATATAGAAAGTGTAAGCAGAGCAGCGTTATGGACACAATTACCAACAGTGAAACGACGTCGGTTCTTTCCGACCCAGGAATTCGGGGAAGTTTTTATCCACGGAAGACGAGAGGGTTGCACCTACATTTGTTTTATTATTATTACTATCATCATCATCATCATTATGATTATAAATTATATGGCCAATCCAATCGGAAACGTTTTCAAAATCCTTCATTTCCACAGACGTTTCGCACAATCACAGTGTGTGGTCTAAAATGAGAATAATATTCTCTATCAAGTGACGTGATAAAAATATATTTACTTATATGTGAATATTGTTAAGACATAATTATAAATTGATATTCCATACCACCAAAATTAACTATTATAAAACCAAAATGATATTTTAAAAACAAACTAAAGATTACTTGGAATAACAACGCGAGACAATCGTTATCATCATCATTATTGTTGTCGTCTTTATTACTATTATATTATTGTTACTTTTACTAATGGTTAACATAATACATAATTAGTTTAACCTATTTGTTGGTGTATGTTAGTGTATTCATTCATATCTTTATTTTAATTTATATATATAAAGTTAAATAAGTAACACATCTTCGTTTGCCCTTCCCCACCCGCATTCTCTCTCATTTGTCTGAAATAATCTTAAATATATATATATATATATATATATATATATATATATATATATATAATATACGGGCATATTCATGACATGCCTATTTTAGAATGACGTTACCATCACATCACGTTACATCACGTCACAGTATATCACGTTACATTGCCTTGCTACACGTTACATCACCTCACGCAATGTTACGTTACGTTTTATTGTCTTGCAACACGTTAATCACGCCACAATACATCACATCACGTTATATCGCGTCACATTACGCCACATCACATTACTATCGCAGTGAACAGATAAAGTGTCGACCTAATTGTTTTACTATAAAATCGAATGATCTTCCATCGCAGTTAGTCTGCTGGCAAGACATTTCGTTTTAATATTTATTGCTTGTTATTTGTTTGATTTGTTTAGTTATTTTTGGTGAATTATTGTCTTGTCGCTGTAGAGAACAAATGGTCTCCACTGGGCGTCTATCTTAGAGTACTGGAACTTCGTGGTGAAAAAATAAATAGGTAAATAAAAATGAATCAATAAATATAAGTAAAAGTTAAATAAGTAAAATATAGATAAATAGATGAATAGATAGAAAATTAATAAGCAAACGAATGAATAAATATACAAGTAGACAAAGAAAAATTATGGCATTTGTGTAAAGTCTGTATTGAAGGTAGAGTTGTTGGCCAATTCGGGGATTATTTGAAGCGATTTTTATGCCACAAATTAAATTTGGTATCACAGGTAAAATACGCCATACCCTTATGTTAGAGATTATTTTTATGCTGTATATTACAAAGGAATACAAATGAGCATGCCGACAGGAGCCCTTTTGGTCCATAACTTACTCGGATGCGAAAGAAATGAAAATGAATAACAGATAAATGATAAATTATAATAATGAAAAATAATGAGATAAATAATAAATAAAATAAGATAAATAGCAGTCAATACAGCAATTTGCTTGGGTGTTTAAGTGAATCTTAAAACTTCGAACTGTACTGCCTTTGCAGGAAGTTTATTCCATTCATTTACTACAAGGTTAGCGAAATTGTTTCTACCCACTTCCAAATTAAATCTACTTCCTGACAGTCTGAGACCATTATCTCTTGTTTGATTCGCATTCAGTGTGAAAATTTTGTCACTTTTGACGTCGTTTCCCTACCCTTTAGAATCTTAAAGACCTGTTTCAAATCACGATCGAGTCTACGCTTTTTAGGGAAAATAGATTCGTATGTTTTGGTCGATTTTCGTATGATTTATATGATATTTGGAATCTGTTTTATAGCTCGCCGTTGCACTTTTTCAAATCTGCCAATGTCTTTAATGAGATTCGGTGACCATACCATGAAATATTTGTACTTTGATCTTTTAATCTGGATATGTTGTGTAAAATTCGTCGCTCAAGGATCAGGTTTTTATGAAACAAACAAAAAAGATTACAAAGGCGGAGCATGCCGACAGGAGACCTTTTGGTCCATATCTAGGTCGGATGCGAAAAAAAAATCATAAGATAATAAATAAAAACCATAATAATGTAAATAACAAATAAAATACATAGATAAATGCATAGGTATAGTTAAATAGTAAACAAACCGGTAAATAGTCAATAATATTAAATTGACATATAACTAATAATAAATTAAAATCACAGACAAATGATAACAAAACAAAAACAAATAATATAAAATAAATTGTAATCATTACAGCATCTTGCTTAGGTGTTTACCTAAATGATTCTTACGTCTTCGAGCTGAACTACATTGCACTACCTGTGCAGGAAGTTTATTTGAACGGTCCTTAACTTTTTCATACTTATTCACTTATTTATATATTTATTGAGTTGATGACGTCATCGGAAGCGTACTGGTCTCATGTTTGCATAGTTGTGAGTTCGAATCCCGCACTCCTTTCTGATTCCCACTGTTAGTTACTCTACCCCAACTCACCCCAAAGCGCATAAAAGGGGAAAAAGGTGACGGCTTCGGCAGCAGCTACTCAGCGCCTCCCGGCGTAGGCTTATCCTCAACTTCTTATCTATTTGCCGCGTGTGAATTAAATTCCCGATAAACTCGTACAAGAGCATGGGGGAAGAACTAGTAGATGTAGACGAGGAGCCTACTACCCCAGGAGGCGCTGAGCAGCTGCAACCGAAGCTGTCACCTTTGCCCTATGTACTATATGCGCTTCGGTGGACTATTGGGCAGGTTACAACAGTCAGTGCTGGGAATCGGAGAAAATTGCGGGATTCCAACCCAAAACTAAGCGAATGCGAGATCCATCACGCAACTAGGCAGAAAAGAGAATCAGAAGGGATAGTGGGAGATGGAGCAAATGTATCTGTTACTGACTGGACGCCGCGAGATGGAAAGCGTTGAAAAGGAGACTAGACAAGTGGAGAGACGAGACAGGGAAGTTTGCACGAGTGACGTGGCATAGGTTGGCGCAGTCGTGCGACTCCTGGGAGACGTTGAGAGAGCCCCTTGTTAAGCGGTGGACTCTGAATTACTGATCGACTAATTAACTAACCTGTTCCACTTAAAAGCGAGACTTATTTTGGTGTCATTGAATTTGATTTGCCCGCGGATAAGTTGTTTACGAGTAGAAATCTATGAACAAGCATAGTTTAGCATAACTGTGTACGCTCTAATTACTGTCTGTAATTGGACAAAAATGAACAAATCCCGAACTGGCACCTCTGTGTTGTTAATAAGCCAGAAGTACCAGAAGACTGGAGACTGTAAAGAGCCTTGTTGATGGGACAGATGGTCTGAGACCTGAAGTGGTTTGATTGCTGTAAAATAGTTGAATCACCCATATGGCAATAAGGCGAGTCTTCGTGTGTACATGGAAAAGTATTCGTTTCACTGTTCTTGTCATTCACTGGAGTCGTTTGTTTCACGAACTACTTTGACAGGTTAATTGATTATCGCTCGCTTTCCCTCTCTCTCCTACTCTTTCTCTCTTTCTCTTTGTGTGTGTGTGCTCGCGCGCGTGATTCACCATAATCTCGGATCGCGTCTTGTACTTATGATCAACCTTCATGATTTTCCCGGATGAGAATTCAAAGTTCATGGAGTCCGGTCAGTGGATAAAAGTATGACCTTTTACATACACCCATTCCTTTGTTCAAGGTGGGACAATAACGACTTGTAGTATTATTGCCATCGTCGGTCAGGCTTGGACTTGGATTCATTTACATTGACTCACTGGATTCTTTTTTTTTTTTATCCAGTTTATAACACACATCGGAGCAGTTGCACAGAAAATTGAATTTCTTGGCATTCATGATCTTTGATTTGTCGGCAGATTACTGTAGCTTGTTGCAGCCATCATGTTGTTCACATACATCAAGGACATAACGGGTGCCAATACTAAACCTTGAGGGACTCCGCTTTTCACTTCCCTCGATCATGGCACTCTTTCATTTGTTACTCTGAATCGGTTTTTAAGAAAATCTAATCTCATCCAGAAGACTTAACCCTGCAGTGTGTTCCAGTTTCTATAAACCTGAACGCAAAGTGAGACCCAAGCGACATAGGCCCCGCAGCAAAGGCAGACTTCCTGTTGCTGAACTGAAGGACAGTATGAACTTCTCTCTCACTTGAAGTGCTGAGGTGGTACATCTAGAAGCATTTCAAGTGATAAGTTCAAACCGTACCTCAGTACATTAACGTCTGCCTTTGCTCTGTGCTGCGTCGCCTGTGTCACCTGCGTCGCCTGTGTCACCTGCGTCACCTGCGTCTCATTTTGTGCTTTGGCTAATAGTCGCTTGTGTGTGCCTTGTCCTTAAGAAAGCTTGATCTTGTCCAAAGAGCTCTTCTTTTACTCTGAATCGGTCTTTAAGAAAGTCCAGAAGGCTTCTTTTAAGCCCTCCAGTGTGTTCCAGTTTCCATAATAGTCGCTGGCGTGGTGCCTTGTCCAAGGCTTTCTCCAGATCCAATTACAGGCAAACCTCTCATCAATTTCTCATGAATGAAATCACGGCGGGTTTGCTACGCACGATCTCCCAAATTGGTGGTCTGCCTAAATACAAATGATTACAAAGGAAGAGCTTAGCGACAGGAGACCTTATGGTCCATAACTAATTCGGGTGCTAAAGATAGTTAAACGAAGAAACGAATAAACAAGCGAACCAAACCGTGGGCAAGCATTACATCACATTGCTTAGGTGTTTATCTAGATGAATCTTAAAATTTCGACCCGAACAATATTGCACTACCCCTGCAGGAAGTTTACTCCATTCGTTAACTACACGGTTGACAAGGTTATTTCTCCTCGTTGTTCACAAATCTGCATAATTTAGCTATTGTGCTGGTCTGAGACGATGTTCTCTAATTTGGGGGGTTTGAAGAAGGCAAAATTAGGTTGTGGATCTTGTCCGTCAGTTTCTCTGCTTTCCGTGTCCAGTCGATCCCGTCAGGTCTATTGGCCTCCCTTTCGTTTAGTGTCTGCTCCTTGATTTATTTCCTTCACACATATGTTTATGAATTTTAACCCAGCATTTTGTGTGTACGTTTCGCTTGTAGCTTCTTCAGAGGAATCATTCCTCTGAAGAAGCTACAAGCGAAACCGGTTAGGGATAAACTCGGAACGAGACCCGTGACTCTTTTTTCCACCTTTTTCAACTTGTCTCAACGTTTACCTAATTGCACTGTACTGGAAAGGAACAACCCTTGTTGGGTCTCGTTTCCTACTCTCCAATTGATCGTGCCTAACCTTAAATTCACGTACTGTTCCAATTTTATATTTTTGATTTCCAGTTATATATAGATCGGAATTAATTTGCTGTTCCAGTTTGGACTATATCACCTAAGCTATTCCAAGTATTTACGCATATATATGGAAAACTAACTCTATCTCTCTGTGCGTGTGTATGTGTGTGAAAGAGACATTGTAATATGTAGTAAATGGTTCTGGTGATAGCTTGGCTTGTACCAGCAAGCTATCCCAGGAGTTGAAACCAAAACACAGCGAAAGGGATAAAGGATGTGAAGATTTATATACTGGATGGTCGTGTGTATATATATATATATATATATATATATATAATAACAGAATATGATTAAGTGTGAAAGCACGATTTAACGTTAATGTATATGGCACTTAATGCCGTTGGAAAGTAGGGAATTCTGCCAATAGGGTGATATCGTCAGTCACCTTTTAAGTAAATTAACTAACTTTTAAACCAAGTTTTCAATGGAAAGAAAATAAAAAAGAAATTATAGTATTGGAATTTCACTTTTTTTCATAAAATAAATTATTTATTTGCACTGTCCTGCCAGACGCAGATAAATATATGACTACAGAAATGACAAGTGCTCAGAGTGAAGGACTGGCATGCAAACATTAATCCAGGGTCTACTCTTGTTATATTCGAATCCATTTTGGGGCTTAAATAATATACAAGGTGCTTGTGGATCCGGACTTCAGGCACACCCTGTAGAGAATAATTTCTGAAACTAGAATTGAGCGGAAAAGTGATGGTTTCTCTTTTTATTCTCTCTCTCACTCTCTCTTTCTCATTTTATATGTGATCTTATTTATTTCTTTATTTTTGTTGGCGGATTTGGAAACGGCTGGGGGCAAGTTTTGAGGGATTTGGCGAGGGAGAAGTTGATTTGGGGGATTTCGGCGAGGGAGAGGCTAGTTTTGAGGGATTAGGTGAGGGGGCGATTTGGTGGTTTTGGTGAGAGAATAGGATGATTTGGAGGATTTTTTTTCTTTTCTTTTTTTTTTTGGGTGGAGGGGTTGGAGGTGGAATGATGGGTGGGTGAGGGTTGGGGGTTGGGGTGTCGGAGGGAAAGGGTTGACAGGAAGTAATGATCTTGCGGAAGGAGAGAAAGTAATTCGCCTGAGGCGCCGAGGGAAAATGGAAGTTCATCTTGCCAAAAACGAACAAGAAACCCCTCCCGATTTTTATTTTTCATTTTCATTTTATTTTCCTCCCACCTGGAGAAAGGTATGGGGGAGAAAGAGCATGTAGTGTCGGAGGAATGGAGATGTTGGCTGAGGAAAGGGTCGTTAGTCAGGCAGACCGCAAGTAACGATTCACCTACTTTCTCACTGCTGACGACGCGTCACGTTTTCCTCTTGCTTGCCTGCCTACTTACCCGTCTGCCTGCTTGCCTGCCTACTTACCCGTCTGCCTGCCTACTTACCTGCCTGCCTGCCTACTTACCTGCCTACCTGCTTGCCTGCCTACTTACCTGCCTACCTGCTTGCCTGCCTACTTACCTGCCTACCTGCTTGCCTGCCTGCCTACTTACCTTCTTACTTGCCTGCCAGCCTGCTTGTCTTCTAACATATTTGTCTGCCTTCCTGCCTGCCATCATGTCTGTTTTCCTTCCTGCCTTCCTGTCTGTCTGCCTTCCTGCCTTCCGCTTTCTCCTCTTTTTCCTCGTTTTCCTCCTTCCTTTCCTTCTTCCTCCAACCTTCTTCAAATTCTTCCTTTCCTTCTTCCTCATTCTCTTCCCCTTCTTCCTCATCCTCTTCCCCTTCTTCTTTATTTTTTTTTCTTCATATTCCCCGTTATTTTGTCTTCCTCTTCCTCTTCCTCTTCCTCACCCTACTGATACTGCTGACGCTGGTCCCCGCCCTCCCCTTCCTATTCTCTTCATCCTACTCTTCTTCCTCCCCCTACCTCCTCTTCCTCTTCTTCCTCCCCCTCTTCCTCTTCTTCCTCCCCCTCTTCCTCCTCCCCCTCTTCCTCTTCTTCCTCCCCCTCTTTCTCTTCTTCCTCCCCCTCTTTCTCTTCTTCCTCCCCCTCTTCCTCTTCTTCCTCTTCTTCCTCCTCCCCTCCTCCTCTCTTCCTCCTCCTCTTCCTCCTCTCTTCCTCCTCCTCTTCCTCCCCCTCCTCCTCCTCTTCCTCCTCCTCTTCCTCCTCCTCTCTTCCTCTTCTTCCTCCTCCTCTTCCTCCTCTTCTTCCTCCTCCCCTCCTCCTCCTCTTCCTCCTCCTCTTCCTCCTCCTCTTCCTCCTCCTCTTCCTCCCCCTCCTCCTCCTCTTCCTCCCCCTCCTCCTCCTCTTCCTCCCCCTCCTCCTCTTCTTACTCTCCTGTTCAAAGTCTGGATTGCAGACGCGTCTCCACTCTCGCGAGCGTGCATGACTCTCAGGACGTGATACTTATATTTGGTGGTGGTGGTGGGGGGGGTGCACAGGCTTAGTGCACACGTGGATGTGCACTAAGCCTGGGCACATGGCCGGGGGTGGGGTGGGGGGACTCCAAGGTCGAAGAAGAGGGACAGAAGCGCTGGAGCCGAGGGCGCCCCTCTCACCACACGGAGCCGAATAAAATCGCTTCAGACGACGAATTTGAAACTTCGAGTGAATCCAGAAAGTACGAAAATTCTCCGAAGTCTGGAAGGAGGTTTCTCCCCCTCACGAAGGAAGGAAGCTCTCAAGCAGGTGATGCCCTAGTTGGAAAGTTCCTTCCCCCAGAGGGAGGGAAAGGAAGGAAGGAAGGAGCACCGGTGGCTCCTCCTTCAGGAGAAAGTTGTCGATTATATATTGTTCCCGCAACGGGCGCTGTTGTTTATTGCAATTTGGGGGTTTGTAAGTCACGTTTGAGAGCGTTTGCGGGCGGGCGGCGGGATCTGTTGAACAAGGGAGGCGTCGCGTACCAGGCACTCACTGCGTGGGGGGAACAGTGCGATAAAGAGGCACCGTGAAAACACACACACACACACACACACACACACACACACACACACACACACACACACACACACACACACACACACACACACACACACACACACACACATAGCTCTCTTCCCGTAAAATACAATTAGGTAAATACATACACACACATACGCACGCACACAAATGCACACACACACACACACACACACACACACACACACACACACACACACACACACACACACACACCTTTGTCGCTGCCGCCTGAAGACATATTGCAGGGTGGAGGAGGAAAAGGAGGAGGAAGAGGAAGAAGAAAAAGAGGAGGAGGATAAGGTGCTGTCCGTGGGGATCTTCAGGGCCCAAGGTTTTCGCTTTTTACTTTCATGGCGAAAGAGAAAGGGAGAGGGAGAGAGAGAATGAGGGAAAGAAATGGAAATGTCTTTAGTGTTTATATATGATTTTTTTATAACTTTCTCAGTATTTGAGACCAAACTTTAATTTAGAATGAATCTACCACACCACCACCACTACCACCCACACCACAATTGCCACCACCACCTTCACTACCTCACTCACTACAACCACCATCACCACCTACACTACACCCACACTACAACCACCATCACCACCTACACTACACCCACACTACTACTACCACCACCACCACTACCCGCATTACCACCACAGCCACTATAACCACCCGGTTGGCGTTACTAGTTCTTCCCACGTAGCCTTACGTGTCTGTGGTTCCTCAGCTGGATGAACATTGTCTGGTATTGGAATGAAATATTATATAGATATCTTGGTTACAATCCGGGGAGAGAATGGCAGCCCCTCGTGGCTGGATTTTCATATGGAGGTGTGGGTGTTGATGTGATTCGAAGGAGAGTGGCGTGGAGATGACTCTCTCCGACGCCTCTCGGGTTACTCGTCGCACGCCTCATTGAGTTTGGCTGGGTTAGGCCAACCTTTCGAAAACATGTGACGTCATGTCGTTCTTGATTGGTCCTAGATCGCGTGACCCTGCAGTGATGTCATGTCGTCGTTCTTGATTGGTCCTAGATCACGCGACCCTGCCTGGTCTTGGTCAAGGTCTCGGCCAACAGGGGCGGGGTCGTCTTGCTTGCCCAGCAGCCCCGGCCCATCTCGCCAGAAGTGACGCAGCAGCAGCAGCAGCAGCAATCTCCGTCGTACCACCACGAATAACGGGAGACGCCCCCGACAGGCGTTGTTATCCTGAGGCAGCGCCAAGAGGTCGTGCTTTGGTGTAGGAAACGACGCTAGTGTTGGATCCCTCATTTATTTATTTGTTTCTTTGTTTATTTTCGGGGTGTATTTCTTCTGTTAGGTGATGTTAGGGTGTCTTGTACTCGAATGGAGTTTCAAAATGGTATTCACTTCTCACATTCCATTGGAAAAAAAATCACAACTTACTCCATAATTTTGTTTTTCACATTCAATAACATGCATAACTCCATTACTTGATATTTTTTCCGTCCGCCAAAAAAAAACTGATAATGAAATTGTACATTTAGGTTTCGTAGTAGGCAACCCAGGCGAGCTGCGTCAGGAAGGAAATGCGCACAGAAAGTCAAGTGTTTATGTGCGACAGATGTTGGCCATCTTGATCTTCAGCGCCTAGGGCTTTGGTGCGCCTTACCATTATGTCTTACTGTTTGGTGAGCACGAGTTTGGGAAAGGAATAAGTAATTATAGTGTGTGTTTGTATTTGTTTGTGTCTGGGTGTTTGTGGGCTTGGATGTGTGTGTGTTTGTATTTGGTTGTGTGGGAGTGTGTGTTCGTGTGTATTTGTGGGTGCCAATGGATGTGTGTGTTTGGTTGGCTGTGTATGTGGTTGTGTGTGCGCGTGTGTCTGTGTTTGTATGTGTGTGTGTGTTGATAATGTATCTGCATAAGTATTAGTGATGTGCCAGAACCAAAATTTTTACCGATACCGATACCGATACCGATATTTTTTTTAGCATTTTACCGATACCGATACAGGAATTTAATGGGTTACCGATACCGATACCGATACCGATACCGATATTTTGCGCATTGCTCACAATGCCTTGTACTTTATTGTGCACTTTTTCATAAAGCTCTGGGATAGTTGTGTTAGAGATGTATTTCCTGCTTGGGATCTTATAGTTTGGTTTTAAGTGATTAAGGAGCCTAGCAAATCCCAGATCTTCTACAATAGATATAGGTTGACAATCTATTGTGATCATTTCAGCAATATATTTGTGTACCTCTTTTGCTGGAGCACTGTTGATGTCCCAAATCTTTTTGTACTGGAGAGTAGCTTCAAGAGTTGGCTGTTGAGATACCTGTTTTGCACTTGAACAGCCTGTTTGACTTTGACTAGAAGTTGAAGTTGAAATTTTTAGCTTTTTGGTAGGTGGAACATTTAAGAATGAGGCAAGTGTTGGGTTTGATTCAGCTGCTTTTTTCTGCTCCAATTCGGCATTTCCAAACTCATCAGGATGTTTATGTTGAAGATGCTTTCTAATATTTGTTGTTGTTTGGGTTTGCCTGTTTATTCCTCCTCTGCTTAATATTGTATTACAGAAATTACAGGATACTTTTGAAGAATCATCTTTGCATACTGTCACTAGATTCCATATAACACTTTGCTTTGACTTATGCATTATTGCTAATTCTGGCAATTCTAATTGTAATTTAATAAATTTATCACAATATTGACTATCTGAAAAATGCAAGTTCAAATATTAAATATAAATAAATAATTACAATAAATAAATATTAAGAATGAGATCGAAAAGGGTAATAGGATAATAGCCATCAGCTAGCTGTCTTCTCTTCTTACATAAGACGCAAATGATTCCACAACCACATGGCGTGAAAGACACCCTTTACTTTATATATTTATATAATTATTTATTTGTTTCATGAATGAAAGTAATTTAACTTAAATTTTCTCTCAAGGTATCGGTATCGGTATTTATTTTTCAATACCGATACCGATATACCGATACCTTCTATTTTACCGATACCGATATATACCGATACCGATAGCTTGAAAATAAACCGATATTTACCGATACCGATACCGATACCGAAGCTTCGGTACATCACTAATAAGTATGTATACCTTTATGGCGCGACGGTCTCTTTACCTGGATAAAATCGTCTGACGCCGGCCAGGATAAAATCTCTAAAGGCGGCGACGACCGTGCTTAAGCCTCCGTGGATGTTGGTTTGTTTTTGTGCTTTATTGCGTCATCCCGGCCACAGGGTCCGTGGCACCGAAAAAACGTCGGCTGTGGCCCTCGACATCATCATAACTCCGTGGAACTTTACTTTTTATTATTATTATTATTATTATTATTATTATTATTATTATTATTATTATTATTATTATTACTCTTATTATTATTATTTATTATTACTATTTTTTGCGTGGTTATGGTTTTGCCATTGAACATATACGATTAAATTAACAAAACAACATCAACAACAATAAAATGATAAAAAAGAAGATAAACATATCATGTTGCTGTAACCGAGACTGTTAATCATGTAAGCGGAATCACACGTTATAAATAACCATGACCCCTGGTCAACATTTGTTTAGGACAAAGAGAAAGAAACTTGTGCACAGGCGCGAAAGGTCAGACGACATGACGTCATAACACGTTCAGTATGAAGCTCCGTAAGTGTCACAAACTTTTTCACTGCGTACATTTCTCGTTTAAATCCCTATACTTATTGATATGTGATTTCCTTGTATCAAGCCAGTTGGACGGAGGGTAGTTCATTGTAAAATAAAACCACATTCAAGTTTACTTTTGAGTTAGTAAACAAGCACCACTCATTCTGTAATATATTCACGGCCAAATATTTCTTCAGCAGAATTAATATAATCGTAAAACACCAGTTTATTTGCAAGGAAGGAGAAAAAAATCCTCGTAAACATGATAAGAATAGTTTCTCTCTGGAGAAGAATCCTGCTTCTTAACCTGAAAGCCAAGGGTACATCTTGCTTCTTAGACAAATTCAAATCGCAGACGACGTCGTTAAGATCTTGACTCAGCAAATGTTCGTCCAATAACAGCTTGCTTCGGACGTTAGATCGTCATATTTTCTTTCACTTGATCTGCTATCTCATCATGTGATTGGGGATGAATAACTGTTCTCTTGGATTAAATGTTATACAATTTATATTTGACAAAAGTAAACTTGAATGTGGTTTTATTATACAATGAACTACCCTCCGTCCAACTGGCTTGATACAAGGAAATCACATATCAATAAGTATAGGGATTTAAACGAGAAATGTACGCAGTGAAAAAGTTTGTGACACTTACGGAGCTTCATACTGAACGTGTTATGACGTCATGTCGTCTGACCTTTCGCGCCTGTGCACAAGTTTCTTTCTCTTTGTCCTAAACAAATGTTGACCAGGGGTCATGGTTATTTATAACGTGTGAATCCGCTTACATGATTAACATTCTCGGTTACAGCAACATGATATGTTTATCTTCTTTTTTATAATTTTATTGTTGTTGATGTTTTTGTTAATTTAATCGTATATGTTCAATGGCAAAACCATAACCACGCAAAAAATAGTAATAATAAATAATAATAATAAGCCCTTGATTTGTTAACAGATAGGGATACTTATGAATTACTTACTAAAAATCCCCTTAAGTCCACTGCAGCGGAATTTAACAAGCAAGCCCGTAAAATAATAGGAGATGACCAATTCAATAAGTTAAAAGTTATCAGCCCTCAGCTACCAAATTTCTATGGTCTCCCTAAGCTCCACAAAGGAGGCATTCCCCTTAGACCAATTATTTCAAACAGGAATTCTTGCACAAATAAGACTTCCAAATGGCTCACGGGAATTCTTTCACCTTTCGTAGGAAGTTTCTCCAATTCCCACATTAAACACACTGAGGACTTCATGAATAAAATTAAGAACCAAAAAATCCCAGAACACAGTAAATTGCTTAGCCTCGATATAGTTTCGCTATTCACAAATATAAATGTAGATGATGTTCTCACTTTTTTGGAAACCAAGTTGCAACCGTCACAAGATAAACTTCCCCTTTCAATTTCTAAATTGATTAGTTTAACACGTCTTTGTATTACTTCCAATGTTTTCTCCTTCAAAAATTCTTTTTTCAGGCAAAGGTACGGTTGCAGCATGGGTTCTAACCTTTCCCCGGTGTTGGCGAACCTATACATGGAATACTTTGAGTGCGTACTTTTACCTAGTATCAAACCAGCCGACATGTTCTGGTTCAGATATGTAGATGATGTTTTCACTATCTGGGATGACAAATGGGGCTCTTTCAATGTTTTTCTTGATAATCGTAACAATTTAGCACATAATATTAGATTTAAAGTAGAATGGGAAATTGAAGGAAGAATACCTTTTATTGATATTTTAGTGATCAGATGTCCAGATAATTTGTCCTTTACAGTATACAGGAAGCCTACTCATACGGGCAGTTATTTACATTTTTTCAGTAATCATCCGGATAATATAAAATATAGTGTTGCCTCGGGCCTTTATTTAAGAGCTCTTCGGATTTGCAGCCCGGAATTTCTCAACTCAGAAATTGAATCAGTGCACACTCAATTATTAAAAATAGGCTACCCAGACTGGTTTCTGACAAAAGCCCTCAGCAAAGCCAAAACCAGTTATTTTAGAACAAACAATTCCAACACAAAATTTGTCTGGGAAAAATCAAATATCAAACTCCCTTATAACGAATCCATGCATGCCGCATCTAAATTATTACCTAGGAACCAAATCAAGGTCACTTTTAGTTACCCAAATAATATTTTTAAAAAAGTAGTAAATGTCCATCATAGGACATCCAATAAGGACATATCTGGAGTATACAAGATACCATGTCTCGACTGTGATAAAGTGTACTGGGGACAAACGGGACGTGATCTACCCACTAGGATCAAAGAACATAAAAATTCTTTACGATACGGCCAAGAAAACTCAGCTGTATTCCTCCATTCTAGCCTTTTAGATCACAGAATAGATTGGAGGAATGCAGCTACAGTGTACAATTCAAATTGTAGTTTCAAAAGAAAAATTATTGAGTCCTCACTAATAAAAAAAGTTTCCTAATTATAATACATCCAAAGGTCAATGGTCACCTGATGCTATAACTAGTATGGCGGTTGACAAGTTCATCTCTACAGGACGTAACGTCCGACCTCACTCGGGGCAAGTGACCTGAGGCTTACTGAGTCCCCCAATGCTCCTTCCTCCTCTGTATATAACCTCTTGTCTATGTACCCTATAATTGTAACTGCTGAAGAGGACCACAGTCAGTGGTCGAAATATACGGTTTTACTCTGTATCTCAGCTTATCTTTCTCCGAGAGTGGGTTTAAGTTTTATATATACATATATATATATATATATATATATATATATGTATATATATATATATATGTATATATATATATAATGTGTGTGTGTGTGTGTGTGTGTGTTCACCACGGTCTTTGATCACGTTTGACTCGTGATCGACAACTATTACCCTTCCGGATGAGAGCTCAGAGCTCGTACATGGTCCAATCTATGGGTAATGCTGTAACCTTACACACACACACATACACGCGCGCGCACAACTCCTTGCTCACCTAGTGCTGATTCTTCTCAACACTAGGCGGGACTCGAACTCGGATTGCTGAATTAGCAGTCGAGAACGGTACGACTGCATCGTCGTATAGTATGTGTTAGCGCCTGTGTGATTCACCATGGTCTTGGATCACCTTACACCTTACACCTTACACCTTACACGCACACCCAACACCCCGCCCACGAGAGTTGGAGTAACGACCCGCAGCACAGCGATACTGAAATTATTTCAGCCCTGGGCGGGGTTTGAATCCGGACCGCCGTAGTGTGTGTGTGTGTGTGCGCGCACGCGCGCTGTACTGTATGTGTGTATGCGTGCGCAGGTGTGCATATGTGCGTGCCTACGTGTATGTATATGTGTACTTGCGCGCGTTTGTGCGTGTTTAGAGAGAGGGAGAGAGCACCCGACAGATTCATCTTCAGAGGCGCTGGAGACCTCACGCCACGAGGCTTAGCTGCCCACCTGCCACCATTTTTTTTTTCTTTCCCCGAGAAAAAATCGCCGACAGTCCCGGGGTTCAAAATATTTACAAATAACCCTTTCACTACCGAGGCCGACTTATATCGTTCTACGTGCCGCCAGACGATTTTATTCGGCCGTTTTTGTGAAGTCTTGGTCACACTAGCATTTGGAATCGCTGGATCCAGCGATACGACTTAATTTGCCAATCATTTGCGCTGCACTAGATACTGATTCTGGCTGCTTTGAGCTCCCTGGCTAACGACAAGCGGGAGGTATTAAGAAACTATCTTTTACTCAACATACATGCGACTAAACAAATATTACACTTCTTTTTTAAGGACTTTCAATAAATAAAGAAAAAAGGATGGATGGGAATCCAAGAAAACGACCAAATATAAAATCTAATTTGATGGGAATGTAATATTTAGTTTTCGTATGACCTCGGTGGTATGCGCGAAACAAATGTTTTCACAAGGCCGAAGACATGTCATGTCAACCTCACTGGTCCCATGAGTCTATTTTAAGTCTTATAGAAAAACTTCAAGAGCATCAAGTCCTTTGGAACCCCAGACATCTCTACTGTTACATAAGTAGATACGGCTTGTGTTGTTGTTAAGATCAGCTGATTCCGCCAGTCTAGGGTTAAAACAATAGCAAGTATTAATGTAGCTGGAAGTCCACAGGGACCTGGGGGTTTGCGAAGGGCTAACCAAATGAATCTCAACCTTTTTCACTCGATTCCTCCCCTTCACGAATTTTCAACATTCATGCGGCTCCCCTTTATTTTTCTTACAACCCCCCCAAAAAAAAATATATATGTATGTGTATATATATATATATATATAATCTATATATAAACAAACAAAAAATAATAGTAATAATAAAAGGCTGATGAAAAAAAACTCTGCTTTATTACAAAGTTGACAATCATAATTATTTTACATTTATGGCTTCCTTGTGGGCCCATAACTCCCCGGTTGAGAACCACTGGGTTAACCTCTGTGATAAACCCTCGAGAGTCACGAGGAGGAACTTGCCCGGGTCAGGCGAGGCGCTCCGAGGGTTAATCTCGAATGTCCTCGGCGCGGTGGACAAGGCTCCCGAGGACTCGAGCCCGCTCCGACCTCGGGGGACTTCGACACTTCGTGGAAGACTTGAGAGACGAGAAGGACCGGCCGGCTGGCGGAGGAACGCTGGACGGAATAGTCGGTCAGCCGGAACAGATAGAGAAATACAACGAAACAGCTGGCGGGACATCGGAATTTATGTAAATACGGGACGGAAGAGCCGGCCGGCCATCACACAACTACAGCGGAATACAAAGATTTAACGGCCGGTCGTCATAGTGGGCGGGACAATAGCAACGGGTCGGTAGCCGGCCGGCCAGCACTCACAGTTACAGCTGAATACACGGAATATCCGGCTGGTCGGCATAGAGGGTGGGATAATAGCAACGGGAGGATAGCCAGCCGGCCGGCCGGCAAAAACTGACAAAACTGCAGAACAAACACACACAATAGATGGCCGGCTGGCATAGAGGGCGGGATAATAGCAACGGGCGGATAGCCAGCCGACCGGCAGATACGACGAAGCAGCGGAAAAATCACGAAATAGCCGGCCGGCTGGCATAAAGGGCGGGACAGTAACAAGGGACGGATTGCAGGCCGGCTGGACGGCACAAAAGGCAGTTAGGAGGTGCCAGCTGGCTAGCAAAGAACGTGGAATGCAATGGTGGCCGGCATAGAAGCGGAATGCTGAAAGCATAAGAGAGAATTGCCGGCAGGCAGGCATGCACAGAAGATGTAAGACAATTGCCGGCTGGCCAGTACAGGAGCAACAGAATTGCCGACAGGGTGGGCGAGGTCAGGCCAGGGGGTTCCCCCCAGCTGAATAAAACTGTTTCGATATCAAAGAGGAGAAAAAAAATGTTGGTTGAGATTATTGAAAGGTGTGTGTGTAATTCATCATGGTCTTGGATCATTTGTTGGACTCGTGATCGACAGCTAACCCTCCACCCCCACCCCCCGGATGAACGCTCAGAGTTCATGTATGACCGATCTATGGGTAATGCTGCTGTGACCTCGTACACACACACACACACACACACACACACACACACACACACACACACACATGGAACATATTAAAGAAAAATACAAGGAGGGAACAGATAAACATGTACCTAAGAAGAAATAAAAAAGGGTTTACATAAAGTGATGGTATAACAAAAAGTTAAGTGATGCTAAAGATAGAAGAGACAATGCCTGGAAAAGATGAAAAAAAAGAAAGAAAAAAAAAAGGCAAACATACAAGGTATGTTAAATAAGTAATGAGAAAATGTCAGGAGAGACACTATTTTCATAAGCTTACAAAACTTTGTCTCCTTCAAAATTATTGCCTCTCGCATCTACGCACTTTTGCATGCGTCTCTCCCAATCCTGGAAGACCTCCTCAAAGTTCTTTTTCAGTAGTCCCTTCAGGTAACTTTCCGATGCCTCTTTCAGCTCCTATGTTGACTGGAATCTGGTTCCCCTGAGGCTGTCTTTCATGCGTGGGAACAGGAAGAAGTCGCAAGGGGCTAGGTCAGGGCTGTAGGGTGGGTGTTGTACCACTTTCATTCCCCTGTCAGCCATCCAGGTGGTCACCAGCGTTGACTTGTGCAATATTCCACACGAAACTGCCTCTGGTCGTCGGAGAGGATCTTTGGCACGAACTTGGCACAGACTTTGTGGAGCTTCAGATCTTCGGTCAGAACTGTCTCTACTGTGCCAATACCAACAGCTTCAGATATCATCCTCACATTTATTCGACGGTCTTGCATCACTAACCTTTGCTCTTCCTCAATATTTTCCTCCTTGTGTGCACTTTTCGGTGCTCCAGATCTGGGTTCATCCTCAACCTGTTCATTTCCTTCAGAAAATCAGTTAGACCGCCGATAGAAACTTGCTTGGCTCATCTGTTCATCCCCATAGGCCTCCTTTAACATTCCATAAGCTTCTTGTTTAGTTTTCTTAAGTTTAACACAAAATTTGGTGGCGTAACGTTGCTCCATGTTTCCCTGCATCTTGACAAGTGTTCACAGATCGGCAAACCGAATCAGACTGGTTCCACCACGTTCACCGCTGCACTCAGACCTACAAACATAGAAAGTTGCCAGTTAGTCATTTTATAGAATATATGTATGTGTATTTCACCATGAAGTAGTATTTTGATCAAATTATATTTAATGTCTCGCCTGACATTTTCTCATTACTTATTTAACCTACCTTGTACATCAAACTGAGAATGAATATGTAAATATACGTCGAGATGAAAAAAGAAACTACGAAAAAGATATAATAGAAAAATACAAAGACCAACCTAAACTATTTTAGATATGTAAATCAGAAAGATACAACAGCGGTTCACTACGAGCATAACTCTCCTCCCGCAAAATACAACTAGGTACACACACACAAACTCCGCACCCTCGAGAGTTGGAGTAACGGCTCACAGCACAGCGATACTGAAATTTCAGCCCTTAGCGGGATTCGAACTCTGACCGCTGGGTTAGCAGTTGGGAACGCTACCAGTGCCCCGTCGAGCCGTGTATGCGCACGTGCATTTACCTATTTGTAATATACAAGAAAGGAATTACACTCTTAAAGAGCTGCCTTTCCTCTATACTCAACAGTATACTGTGGAGGCGCTGTTTATCGCTTCATTACCTTCGACACGACCAGTGTGGCAGGGAACAGGGATGACCCATCATCCACGAGGTGGATGTGGGAGGGAATTTTACCATGAGATTTGGAATTTGATTGTATATATATATATATATATATATATATATATATATATATATATATATATATATGTATATATATATATATAAATTTCTAGTCAGTCAATACAAGGTTAACACCTTCAACCCGATACCCTTTGTTGATTTCGTTCTGGCGAACACCATACAATTTTATTCAGCTGAGGTTGAAACTAATTGAAAATAATGGGATGTGTGATATTTTTTCCTTCTCTTCTTTTTATAAGGGATGTGAAATACAATATTCGCCATTTGAATATCACCTCGCCGCAAATGTAACAGAAATGCAGAATTTTTCGGTATGATAATAGTGAATGGGATATAAAGCCAAGACCCACGTTCTGTCAACAGAGGGAAAATTTTGAGTTCAAATCTACAACTGACAGAGGACTGCCACGTAGGAGTGGGGCACGTTTGAATGTCCACTCATGCTTGTTAATGCATCAGTTTTATTGTCGATGTAGGATTATGCTTCCAAAAAGGAAGCTGTTACACTTTACAGATATCGAAATAGATTATTTCTTGTAACAAGTACTCCGTAGAACTGTTGTATATTGCGTAATGATACGTAAGTATTATGCTGGAACTAAAGAACAACGTGACCGACAAGTTCAAGCCTGTTCATCGTGTTAAGTATATATGAAAAAAAGACTGAGGAGCATACGCCAGGAGGCGCCGAGTAGCAGAGGCCGAAGCCGACCCCTTTAACCTGTTATGCGTTTGGGCTGTCGGGGCAGGTCACCGTCACTGCAACTGGGAATCGGAGAGGAGTGCGGGTTTCGAACCCACACCTAACCGAATGTGAAACCAGCACGCTTCCGATGACGCCACCTTTGGCATGGGGGAAAAGTCTTTATTGACCAGCCGAGGAAGCTGAAGGTTTGTGCGCCAGTGGACACGTGTACACGCAGCTGTAGCAAGTGGGTCTCGAGCCGGGAATAATTGGTGACATCGCGGAGTGATCCGAGGCCCTTTTGTGCCGCCTTGGGTGTCGCGCCCGCCCGCCCCGAATGCGGAGGGACCAGAAACATTCGAAAGTCTTCCATGATCGTAGACCACGACATTGAAAGTGTAAATACGCCTAAGTGCACATGGAGTGCACGCACGAACACACACACGGCCCACGAACGAACACACACACACACACACACACATACACACACACACACACACACACACACACACGACTCTATGGCGCAATTGGTAGAGTTCCGGGCAGCTACTACGGCGGTCCGGGTTCGAATCCCGCCCAGGGCTGAAATAATGTCAGTATCACTGCGCTGCGAGTCATTACTACAACTCTTGTGGGCAGGGAGTTGGGTGTGTGTGTGTGCGTGTAAAGTCACGGCATTACCCATAAATCGGTCATATATGAGCTCTGAGCTCTCTTCCGGGAGGGAAATAGCTGTCGATCACAAGTTCAACACGTGATCTAAGACCATGGTGAATCACACACACACACACACACACACACACACCTCAAGATGAGCATTTGGGCAACAGATAATCCGGCATCAAATCCGAAGACTTGTTTAGAATTTTTTAAGATTTTATTTGAGATTGATTGATCTGCAAGCGAGAGGGGGTTGGGTGGATTGTGTGTACCTAGACGTAGAGGTCTTCGACATGTCCCGCAGAAGCGACTTCTATGGAAATTGGATCCTATTGGAGGACTAAAAGGTGATGATGGGATGATACATTTATTTTTAACAATTCCCGGTATGATCCCCGATACTGCTCCAAACTTCATATTCCGATACGAGTCCCGATACTGGTACCTCCTATGATTAATTAGAATTCATGGTTATTTTCAGGCCCTGGTTTGGGAAACAGTACTTTATGAACAAAGAATATTTATTAATCATCGGAAATTTCGAGCATTGTTGGGACTTGTATCGTAATCGTTGAATTTTTTTTTATCGTCCCGTCACTAAGAGGTAGCCTTCTTGAATTGAGGAAGGGTTACCTAAAGGCCAACGTCACCACTTAGAGGTAGCCTTGTTGAATGGAAGAAGGGCTGCCTAAAGGCCAGATACATAAGGTAGTGAAAGATATCAAGGTGGAGGACAGTGACTAGCGGAGTCCCTCAGGGGTCGGTGCTAGTTCCAGTTATGTTCTTTATCTACGTAAATGGCATGATGGAAGATACAACAATCTATGCTAACACGTTTCCAGGTAACTGAAAAAAAATAAAAGGAAAACGAGGACCGTAGATTGCTACAATAAAGATTCGGCTTATATGTAGGGGCCAAGAGTGGAAATTTAATTTGTGTGTTAGAAAATGCAAAGTATTGGAAATGGGAAGTAGCTCGAAGACCGTTGCTGAATTAACCCGTGGAAAGTGAGGAAATTACAACGAGGAGAAAGATCTGAGTGTTGGTATGGGGTCATCTGACACATCGATAAGATTGTGAGGGAGACGTATGGACCGCTGGAAAACCCAAGTTGCCTTTCACTATTTGGATGAAGATGACAGAGACTATATTTCGTCCAGAATTGGAGAATGCAACATTGGCATGAAGAAGGGGAGGAGCGTACGCCAGGAGACGCTGAGTATCTGGGGCCGAAGCCGTCGCCTTTGCCCTATGTACATGGGCTTTTGGGGACTC
>NC_134797.1:51133649-51143649 GCF_046742065.1 Oratosquilla oratoria | reverse complement strand
TGATTGATTATTTTGATTAATTTATATTTATCTATTATTTCATATTTCTTGATTTTATTTATTGATAAATTTGTTTATTTACTTGTTTGTTTATTGATTGATTTGTTTGTTCATTGACTTGTTTACTTGAAATGGGGGGGGGCCGTTCAACACCTTCAATATGGCGACATTGTTTTCTCAAAACGGATGAATGCCAGGCCGTTTCATTCAGCGGTAGTCTCTTCATCGCAGGGTCGCGATCCAACGATATCATGTTCAAATCTCGCGTCTCCCTGCATGTGAATAAAATCGCCTGTGGACAGAATAATAGATTATAGATAATGATTATTAATATAGTAATAATAGTTATAAATCTTAATAATAATTAATAATCATAACTGATTTGTTTAAAACAGTGTCTCAAGTCCCGATGATAAATTATCAATAATAAATGATATTATATCAGCATTAACATTAAGAATTCTTCATGGTAATTAGTGATGATAATATTAAAGATTGAATTATTTGAGACGGTGCCACTAGTCAGGGTAATAGATTATCAATAGTAATTATTATTAAATTAATATTATTAGCAATAATAATTTTAATAGTGTATTTATCTATATACCAGGAGCCTTTTCCCCTTTTAAGGCATCCATCTACTCCCATTCATTCCACTCCTCCCGTCCACCACACCTGCCCCTTTCTCATCTTAGCCCCTCATGGATGACGGGTCATACCTGTATCACGCCCACTACCTTGGGTCAGAAGCAATACAGTAGGATAGTAATAATAGTAATTAATAATAATAATAATTGAATTATCTGACATAGTTACACGGAGATCAATAAAATAATAGATGAACCATAATGATTAGTACTATATTGATATCAGTAGATAATTCTTAGTTGTAATTAATCATGATCATGAATGAATTGTTTGAGGAAATGTAAAACAAGTGGCACCTGGCAGGAAATGTGAATAGAATCGCCTAGCGACAAGCGGAGGAGGACCAACAGGTACGGAAGGGTGTGAAGTACCGTTGCAATTGGCTCAGCCGGAGTCTGTCCGTGGCCTTGACTTCGCTAAGGCCGGGACCGGATGCCAGATAGTGATTTTCACGAAAACAAATATAATATTAATTTCCCCCTCTTTATCTCTAAGGTCACCGTGGTAGGATAAGTTGGTTTTGGTCGTTAGAGCGTTGTAATATTTATATGGAGTTCGTTTATTCAATTATTTATTTGTTTATTTTTTTTTATTTTTTTTTAGGTGTGGGTGAATGAACCTTACCACCCTCGCGACGCCATTATTCGCTCCTTGGGTTATTTTCTTAGTTGTTGTCACAGTCAAGAACGTAGCTCTCTCTCTCTCTCTCTCACACACACACACACACACACACACACACACACACACACACACACACACACACACACGGCTCGGTGGCGGATTGGTAAAGCACTGGCCTCACAAGCCAGAGAACCGGGGTTCGATTCCCCGGCCGGGCGGAGATAAGTTGGGTTTGTCTCCTTTCACGTGTAACCCCTGTTCACCTAGCAGTGAGTAGGTACGGGACGTTAGTCAAGGAGTTGTGACTTTGCTGTCCCGGTGTGTGGTGTGTGAGTGGTCTCAGACCTACCCAGAGATCGGCAAATAATGAGCTCTGAGCTCACTGCCGTAGGGTGATGTCTGGCTGTCTCGACAGAGACTGCAGCAGATCCGAGGTGAATACAGGTCGGTCATATATCAGCTCTGAGCTCTTTTCCGGGAGGGAAATAGATGTCGATCACGATTCCAACACGTGATCCGAGACAATGGTGAATCACACACACACGCACACACACACACACACACACACACACACACACACACACACACACACACACACACACGCGAGTAAGAGACAGGACCTGACAAACGCTGCTTCCCTCCTGTATACTACAGTTAGGCGCGCGCACACACACGCACACACACATACGCACACACACACGCACACACACACGCTCACACACACACACACACACACACGCGCGCGCGCGCGCGAGTAAGAGACAGTATCTCATGAGCGTTGCTCCTTTCCTATATGCTATAGCTAGGCGCTCGCACACACACACACACACACACACACACACACACACACACACACACACACACACACACACACACACACACACACACACGAGTAAGAGACAGTATCTCATGAGCGTTGCTCCTTTCCTGTATGCTACAGATAGGCGCTCGCACAGACACACACACACACACGGACACACACACACACACACACACACACACACACACACACACACACACACACACACACACACCAGGACTTCAAATAATTTTGATAGGTTCATATATTTAGGACTTATAAGGGAGCCCAGAATGAAAGGCGGGGCAAAAGATGACTGGACGACGTGGATGGAAAGCTGCCCGGCGAGGAGAGATGAGGAGGAGAGCGTATGGGTACTCAGCCGAGTGTCGAGTGGAGTGCCTCAGGGCTCGGTGTTGGCCCCGATTGTATTTCCGGGGTGTATTAATGATAAGCCGGAGGGGTGAAGCCCTCTAACCACTGGATGATGCATAGTTGACGAGGAGAATAGTGAACGAGGCGAGTTGTAGTAGAGGATCACAAGATGACGTGAGTAGATTGTGTGAGTGGGGAAAACGTTAAAAGATAAGGTTGAAGTGACTTGCACATCGACTAGATAAGTACCCAGATTAAATAAAGTATGAAATGGATGACGTTAAGATCAGTGCTGGGAAGGATTTGCAGGGACGATAATATAGATCATGTTACTTGAAAAAATATTGATGATATTGCTGGTGAAATATAGACTGTTCATAAATGTAAGCCCTGCATTTCATTATATGAATGCAGAAATTTTTAGGAAATGCCAGTAATATCGCAGTTTGAAAGTGCGCTGGTGGCGTCATCGGAAACATGCTGGTCTCGCACTCGCATAGCTGTGGGTTCGAATCCCGCACTCCTCCAGTTACCAGGAGAGGCTGCCATTGACCTGCCTCCCAGCATTCCCCAAAGTGCACAATGAGTAGGGCAAAGGTGGAAGAAGAGGCCATCTGTTCGAGTCCTACTTTTGACGAGGCTGCTGGAGGAAATTTCGATTGCCCTCGGGGCTCAAGTGATACTCCAAACAGACAGGGAAGCGTTGCTCGGAAGAAGTGCTTGCAGATTATCGTTCTCGGACAGGTTTTCCCTGTGTGTAGGTGTGTGTGTGTGTGTGTGTGTGTGTGTGTGTGTGTGTGTGTGTGTGTGTGTGTGTGTGTGAACGAGGCTTTGGAATCAGTGTTCAAAATGCACAAAAGAATATACGTTGAAGTAGCTTTGTGCATTACTAAGGATTAGGTAATAATAATGAAATATATTAGCAAATAAATGAATTAATAGATAAGCAGATACATTAATAAACAGATTATAATGTATAGAAATAATATCGGCATGAGGGCAAGTATGTGGAAAATATATTAAATCAAGAAATGAATTTAGACAAATTACGAGATTAGATATTTTTGTAAGAAAATAGCTAACAAGAGGTTGTTGGGTTGGGTTAGGTTAGGTTGGGTTGGGTTGGGCGGCGTCCAGCTCTAGACCAAGGGTTCTTAGGGGTTTCTGTCTTTTTATTTTTATAACTATTTTTTCTTTATTTTTATTTTTTCCTTTTTATTCTTATTTTTTCTTTTCCTTGTTGCAGTATTTTTTTTTCTTTTTCTCTTTATATATATATATATATATATATATATATATATATATATATATATATATATATTTACCTTTTTTCTTTTTCTTATGACTAGCAATTCATAGAGACAGCTCTTACCCACAAAGAAGAAAAACTATTCTCATTGGGAACAGTTAGAAATGGAAATTGCCAAGAGCAGTTAAAACGAGACTCATTAGAAGCACTTAAGAAAAAAACTAAAACATATTTTTTTTAGAAATATTCGTAGATTGTTTACGAAATGAGTTGTCGGTTTGACTCCGGACGCAACGCACGAAGGTATTATTATCATTATTATTTTTATAATTGTTTACTTCTGGAAACTCTATTAGAGCAATCAATATCAAATGCGCTCTGTCACTGAGAAAAGTAAACAAATAGATAAATTAGATTGTCACCATGCAACCGTCATATCATGTCACAACCGTTACGTCACAATTCACAACCGTCACGTCACAAATCACAATCATTTAACAACTCACAGCCGTCACATAACAAGTCACAACCACTGAGGCAGTTAATCTGACAATTTATGGCCTGGCAATTTATGGCCCACAATCCCACAGATAAACTAAACTTTGTGGAAAATTTAGTAAATAAGTAAATAAATAAATGAAAAACTAGGTAGATAAATAAGTAATACAGAAATTTGCGAGTCGGGGTACATTTTAAGGACGAGTGATGGAAGAAAGTCGTATATTTGTTACACAAACACAGATATGCAAGATGGCGGCTCTTGCCCACATCTTTGATCAGGGAAATTGGGAAGACCCAACAAACTATGAACCTGTATCACTCATGTACTTCGTGCAGTCATTGCCAACCAGAGATAAGTAGACAGACCATGTGAAAAAACAACAGTAGAAAAGGAAATTTGGAATCTGAGATGTTACATGAAATTAGAACAAGGCGAGAGATTGGATTATTATTATTTTTTGTCATGTAGAATTAGAACTAGGAGAGAGAGATTGGAAAACATTTTCACATTTTTTGTCATGTAATATTAAAATTGCAGAGAGAGAGAGAGAGCTGCTGGAACTGCCTTTGGCGCTGCGTAGAGCGTAGTGCATCTCGCCAGAAGTATAGTTTGTGGCAGTATGTCTTGTCATTATAGCTTCCCTTCCATGGAATTAACAAGGTTTCACTTCTTGCAGGTTGGTGTGGGGCGAAGGTTCGAAGCTTCTTGTGCACGGGAGAGCTATTCGAATCATAGTGGTGAGTGATTTTTAGATGCTGAATTACAGTCATTTTCATCGAGTGTACCTGGATAGGAAGTAATGGAGTCGATCAGTTCCAAGCCTTCCCCACCACTCGAGTCTCATTTTATGTATTTGTTATTATTATTAGTAGTAGTTTATTTTATTTGTTTATTTATTTTTATTTGTTTGTTTGAGTTTATTTATTTATTTATTTATTTAATTTTAGAGAGGGGTTGGAAGATAGGTTGTGAACCTGTGGATCTTGTTAATACTTTTGCGGCTTCGATTTTTTTTAATATTTTGTATATACTTTTGTATGTATCTATCTTATTTGTATATGTGTATATATATATATAAATATATATATATATATATATGTATATATAATTTTGTGTGTGTGTGTGTGTGTGTGTCATTTTGACAAATGGAAATAAGCTCCACCGCAAGGACTCGAACCTTTGCCTTAGCGCCTTTGGTTCATAATAAGCAGTCGCTAAGGCAAAGGTTCGAGTCCTTGCGGTGGAGCTTATTTCCATATATATATATATATATATATATATATATATATATATATATATATATATATATATATATATTTCTAAACACGAGTGTATTTTTCCGCTGTTTCAGAATGGATTTGAGTCAGTAGTAGGCTACTGAAACAAGAAACTTGAATATTCATTGGTTAGAATATTGTCGTATTTTTCAAAGAGGAAAATAGATATTTTGGCTTCAAATGGATCAAATGGAATTGAAAATTCGAACCGATTATGTTCGAATCTTTGAGCGTCGACAAGTGAAGAATGGGGGTGGGAGATCTCGGATTTTATATCGAATTTATATCTAAATCGTAATTTCCTTCGGCGTCATAGATAGAAAAAATGCCTAAATAGATAAATGAACATTGATGAATACCTAGGTAAATAAATAAATAGATAAGCTGTTTGAAAGTCGCCTCCTTAAGATCACGTGCAGAGACGACGTGACGTCAACTGCAACTGATCGACATTGAGCCAAGTCGTCGCCTGAGCATACATGTTCGAGAAAAGATTAAATTTTCATTCAGCAACAAAAACTGATCCTCTTTTTAGCAACAACGTACATTCCGCCTTCGTTCTCCAAATTTTGCTAAGATTCTCCTGAAATTCACAACGGTTCGACGGTGCGGTGGTACCGTTCTCGACCGCAGATTCCGTGGTCCGAGTTGAATTCCGTCTAAGGCTGAAAAAAAGTAGCATCGCTGCACTGCGAGCCGGCAATCCAGCTTTGGTGGGCAAGGAGTTATGCGTATGTGTGATTGTTTGTGTGTGCGTGTGTAAGGTCACAGCACTAACCATAGCTCGGGCCATACACGGCCTCTGAGTTTTTATCCGGGAGGGTAGTAGCTGTGGATTACGAGTCCAACACGTGATCCAAGACCATGGTGGTGAATTACTAGCCCTTTCCCCCCTCTTCCCCCCTTCCCCCCTCTTCCCCCATTCCCCAACTTTATTAGATTTGGGGACTGAATAGAAGCACAGGGGATGGCTGGACAAGAGAAATCATCTATGGGGAAAGTCTGCCGTGTGTGTGTGTGTGTGTGCGTGCGTGGGCGCATGCGTTCTTTAATTACATTGTTTCTTGTATGTGTCGTCTAGGTGCGTGTTGGTTGTGCGTTTTTTGTGTATACATATGTTTAATATATATTTATACAAGCATGTACATATACAAATACACACATACACACACACACACACACACACACACACACATATATATATATACGCTTGCATACATATATATCCTTACGCCATTGCAAAGCGCCCTGTCAGTCAGTTCGTCCGTCAGCCCACTTGCAAACTGGATCACATTTTATTGTGACCCGAACCCTAAAAGGGCAGGCGACGACAGCAGCGCCTGCAGAAGAGGACCTCCGCCGTTTGGGTCCGGAGGTCGTCGTGGTGCAAAGATTAATGGGACTATGGGGTATTTGGTAGTTCCTCTATCAGATGAAGGTCTGAACCAGAGGTGGAGAGAAGAGAGAGAGAGAGAGAGAGAATCGTGGCCATGGCATTGTGGTATTTGGTAGTTCCTCTATCAGATGAAGGTCTGAACTTTATAAAGATAGGGAGAGAGAGAAAATCGAGGTCCACGTCATCCAGGTCTCGAATATGATGTCGAAGAAGCCGCCCCACGTTATTCTCCTCTCACCAATCGAAGTCCCGTTATTACCGAACTCAGTTGCTGGGTCACTTCCAAAGTGAAAATTCATGATCAGGACTCACGAATTATAATGCGAACACCATCCGAGCATAGGTTTAGTCTTTGGACTCTTGGGAAGAAAGAGATTTGACTTGTATTCGTAGGAAATTTCCAGTTTAGTTTTATGTGGCACAGAGCAAAGTGGGCGAGTAGAGGATGGTTGTGTGTGGATTATATTTTGACGCAGCCCAAAGGGATTTCTCCTCGTCTTCTCCAATTTCCGCAAAAGAGGACGGGGAGGGAGGTGGGCACCCTGCTGTGGATGTGCTGTGTCTTGTTGCATTGCTTCAGATCGAGCTTTTGGCAGGAGACGGGGATGACCCTTCATCCACGAGAAGCTTAGAGAAGAGAGAAACAAGTGTGGTGGATGGGAACGGGTACGCGCCTCTGACCTGGCTTCCTCCTTATAAGGGAGAAGAAGCCCTTATTATATAGAATAGATAAAGTGGCACACACGTGGCTCTGGTCTTCTGGAACGTCGGGATGAAAGAGTTCCGATCCACCTCATCAAATTGTTGGAGAAACGTTCCGTGTACCACAACAAATCGTCAGGTGTCAAATTTCTTCGTCAACGCCTCACTGAATATAGCTCGCATTTTGACCCAGTTATGCGTGCAAAAGTTCGAGTAGTATATTTAGACGAAACCTGAAGAAAAATAAGAAAAGCCATGACAAGCTTTTAAAAAGAGAAGAAGAACGAGGAAATGGAAACGTTGGATGAAGTTGGCTTCGAATGAGGAAACGGAGGCTTGAAATGTGCATCCTTCGGGTCACTTTGGACGCGAAAATATTTGTATTTGTAGTATCATACTTAGGTTTAGCATAGACGGACAGGTAGATGATTAGCTAGATGAATAAATAGAAATAGAGAGACATGGCGAGCGACAGGGAGAGAGGGAATACTGAAAGAGGGAAAGACTAAATGAAGAAGAAGAGAGCGAGGAACGAGGAAGAGAATGGAGAAAGAAGATGAGAGAGGAAGAAATGAGGAAGAAAAGACAAAGGAGAAGAAAGTATTATATCTGCGATAACCAGCGCTTTTATCCTTGGGGGACAATATCACACCCAAGAGGTGGAGTCATAGAGGAGGAAGAGGTGGTCAAAGAGAGACTTAATGAGAAAGGTCAACAGAAAGAAGAGATGTGATTAGCATCCTTTTCTTGAATGGAGATTACATTTCCAGTCATAAAAGAATGCTGAGCGATGCTGGCCCGTAGGGGTGCCACTAGATCTCCTGATATTAACTGCAATAAAAGTTATGCAGTCAGTACCCCATGTGGGAAGGAGGGAGATGTGGAGAAAGAGAGCAGGGGAGAGAATTTAGGAAAGGTAAGGACAGATAAGAGAAAGAACGCGGAAACGAGAGTGAAGAAGATAGTGAGGGAAGGGGAACAGAGAGAGACCCCGTTGTTATAGGAAAGGAGAAGCAGACTCGTCTCTGAAATGTCAAACGACCAGAAGAAGCGTAACGGCTGAGAGGTCAACGACGCCGGCAAGAGAACTGGTCTCCGCCAGATCCTGTGCGGATGGAGGTCGGTCGGTTGGTTGGTCGAGTCCAACTGACACAGACACGTGGTGGTCCTCGAAATGCTTGATCATGGGCCGGGGTCGCACGCCCAAAGCCACGTGATCCATCCAAGGGTCACACTCGGGTCGATGACACGACGAAAGTGCGGAAGACGAGAAGACGCGCGGTCGAGACGACTCTGTATCTGAGCATTGGATAACCACGGCGACATCGCCCATCCCTGCCTCAGCCCCGCTTCCCAAGTTACAGTGGTACAGATTAGTAACCATGTAGTGTGTGCTGAAACAAAGGGTTGGTCTGAGAGAAGATAAGATGATTTTATGGATAGGGACAGATTTAGTAACCATGTAGTGAGCGCTGAAACAATGGGTTGTTTTAAAAAAAAAAAAGGCTATATAATTTTATGGATAGGGTTGCTACAGATTTAGTAACTATGTAGTGAGCGCTGAAATAGTGAGTTACTTTAAGAGAGGATTAGATAACTTTAAGGATAGGAATGTTACAGATTTAGTAACCATGTAGTGGCTGAAACAATTGGTTGTTGAGATTAGATAATATATAACTTAGTAACCATGTAGTGAGCGCTGAAACAATGGATTACTGATGATATTAGGTAACTGATAGAGATGTTACAGATTTAGTAACCATGAAGTGAGCGCTGAAACAATTGTTTGTTTAAGAGAAGATTAGATAACATTATGAATAGGGATGAAAGGTGGTAATGGACACGGAATTGCCAAGTGCAGGTCTTATGGTCGCTTGCAGTCTCCCCCCATTCTCATGATCTTATGTCCTCATGTCAAAGAGGAAATGTGCTGATAGGAGACCTGTTGGGCTTTAGTGTGACTGAATACATAGCAGTAAACGAGTAATAAGTGAAAATCATACATACAAGTGAAAATCAAACTAGGAAATAAAAAGTAAATACAGTTGACAGAGGAATGGTGTGGTTGAATTGCGACACGAACCAGTGCGACATTTAATTATTTTTGTTTTCCCCCACTTCTTGCCCTCTCCATCCCTGCAACCTCACGGCCCACGGCGACCCAGAACTCGGAATGTCCCCTCTTGTTGTTTCTCGGAAACTATGGAACCCGGAATCCGGTGTCATCGAGCCCATCGGAGACCTTCGCGAGTTCGATCCTGTGACTGGTGTAAACGAAGAAGCTAAGAGTTCGAGCGGTTGCCCTAGGATCACCCTCGATATCTCGGCCTCGGGAGAGAATATAGATGACGAAGCGACCCTTGTGTCACTGCGGCTCCTTCATCAGGAGGTGACTCTGCACTTCTGCGTCAGGCGACCCTCTCCTCCTGGG
>NC_134797.1:51116149-51121149 GCF_046742065.1 Oratosquilla oratoria | reverse complement strand
GTTGTGTGACGTTAGTTTCTAAGTCGGGGAAGGGACCCTTCAAGAAATATTTCTGTCCTTGAGCGTGGATGGAGGAGGTTTGTGACGGAGAAGGGACCCGTTCAGGAAAGATTTTTGTTCTCGGAAGAACCATAGGCAAGGTGCGGCAACAGATTGACCTTGTTCTCCAGAAATATCAAGTTAGGTCATCGTAGTCCACTTCTGAACAAAGGCCTCTTAAGCCAACCCTCCAAGGAATCGGATGGCCCTAACAACCTCTACCATGTCAATCTCTCTCTCTCCCTCCTTCCTCTCTCTCTCCCTCCCTCCCTCCCTCCTCTCTCTCTCTCTCCTCTCTCTCTCTCCTCTCTCCTCTCTCTCTCCTCTCTCTCTCCCTCCTCTCTCTCCCTCCCTCTCTCTCTCTCCCTCCCTCTCCCCCTCTCTCCACCCCCTCTATATCTTTCTCTCTCTCTTTCTCCTCTCTTTCCCTCTTCTTCCCCTATCTATCTCCCTCCCTCTCTCCTTCTCTTTTCCTCTTTGTCTCTCTCTCTCGCTTCCCCCCTCTCTCCCTCCCTCCCTCTCTCCCCCTCCCTCTATCCCTCTCCCCTCTCTATCTGGAGGGGTTAATCGGAGAGTATATTAACCTGTTTGCTACGGAGGTGAATAAAATCATCTGGCGACAGACGGAATGAAACTAAAAGACCGCCCGGTAAGGAAGGAAGGAAGGAACCAACTAATGGCTGCGCCCTGGGTGATCGTGGTAATTATTTAACCTTTTTTTTTAATTAATAAAATCGCCTGACGGCAGCTAGAATGAAGCTCAGGCGGAGGAACAGAGATGAGGTTGGCCAGTTCCCTGGGTAAGGGTGTTCCCCTCTGCTGAATAAAATAGACTGGAGACATCGTGCGCCTGGCAGCTAGTATGAGAAGAGATGTGGCGAGTCTAGCCCTGCTTGGCTTAGCCCTAGCCCTAGCCTCGTGTGTCCGTGGTGGGCTACATGTTAGGAAGGCTAATAGAGCTAATCAAAATACAATGTACAACACTTGTCTATTATACGTTTGTACTACGAAGAGCTTGAGGTCTTTCCTTTTTTTTTTTTTTTTTTTTTTTTTTTTGCCTGAACTCCGACCTAACTAGGGTCTCGATCACTGAAGTCAACTTACTTTGAGTCAGGGGTCCGTCCTCTGAAATTTATTATTTTTTTCCTCAGTCGGAACAAAGCGTATGAAGGGCGTCACCATGTGTTATAGGTTACCATGGTTACGTATATAGGTAGCAGTGTCCAACCCCATAGACTCTTAGTGTTGCATCAGTCTATGTTTAGCAAAGCACTTGATCAAGGGGTGGTGAGGGCTCTTCCGACATTGGAATGTCCTGGCTGAGTGTGAGACGACAGTCGTGAGTCTTATGACGTGAATGAAATATAGACTATCAGGATATCAAAATAAGCCCATGCCCAGCCCCAAAACACAGTTCATCCTCAAAACCCAGCCCAACCCCAAAGGCAGAGCCCAGACCAGCCCCAAAGCACAGCACAGCCCCAAAGCCCAGCCCAGCCCCAAACCCCAGCCCAGCCCCAAACCCCAGCCCAACCCCAAAGCCCAGCCCAACCCCAAAGCCCAGCCCAACCCCAAAGCCCAGCCCAACTCCAAAGCCCAGCCCAGCCCAACCCAACCCCAAAGCCCAGCCCAACCCCAAAGCCCAGCCCAACCCCAAAGCCCAGCCCAACCCCAAAACCTAGCCCAACCCCAAAACCCAGCCCAACCCCAAAGCCCAGCCCAACCCCAAAACCCAGCCCAACCCCAAAGCCCAGCCCAGCCCAGCCCATGCCAACCCCAAAGCCCAGCCCAACCCCAAAACCCAACCCAATCTCAGCCCAGCACAAGCCCAAGCCAGCCCAAGACTAACGCAAGCCTAAATCTGCCCATCCTAGCCACACCCAGCTCAGTTCACCACATCCAAGGCTAACCTCAACCCAGCCTATATTAGACTAGATGCATCGTAGCCTAGCCCCCCACCCCCACCCCAGCGAAGATGCAGCATCCTCCGCCCCAGCTAGGTCGAGGCGGTTAGAGGGCGGTGGTTCGGGAAACAGGGTGGAGGGAAAAACAAAAAAACAAAAAAACAAAAAAACGGAAGGGATTAGATTAACGGTGCGTATGAGGATGTTGACCCCGTCTGTCTATCTTTTGCTCTAGTCAACGCCCAAGTGAGACCTTTTGGTCCATGACAAAATCTGATGCGGAAAATAGATAATTGAATAAGGAAGGAAACGCATCTAACCAGGAACATAAGGTAAGGAAGAAAAGAAATTAAAATTGATAATGTATGATTAACGAAAAAAATACATTTGATAAATGAATAAAAGAAAATAAAAGTGAATGAAAATAGATTATGACATGACGTCATATCGCGTGAACATTTTAAGACGTCGAACCGTTTTCTGTAGTGCCTTTCGTCGTTGTGTCTTCCGTTCATTAACGACGCAGTTACCTTCCCACTTTCCCGCCAACCGCAATGTTACCGTAACGAAAGGGTCGAAATAGTAGCTTGCACTCATAATGTGTTGTGATCTGTTTCGTTTTATTGTGGATTTTTCCCTTCCATTTTATTTTGGGTATTTTAGGCATTTTCAATTATTTTCTGAACTTCAGAACTTTTTTTTTCAGTGTGGCGAGAGTTACAAATTAAGGATTCTGTCTCTCTCTCGTCGCCGTTTGCAGGAAGGCAACGGCGGATAATTTGCGCATAGATGAATACAGTGGCAGTGAAATAACATGGCGGCGGAAGACCTTTTGGCCCATAACCAGCCTGAAGGATGAAAAAACGTTAATGACACTAGGAGGAGAGAACTCCTTTTTTTATACTTTCGCAGTCGTCTGTAGCAATTCTACTCCACTCTCCCTTTCTGGCTCGTCTCCTCCGAAGCGTTTCTAATGTTGAGTTTTCTCCCCCTCACTACCCCCCTTATGGCGTCAGATTTCTACTTCTTCGCAATCCAATTTTAGGGAGATTTCGTGCTTCACCACTCACGAATGCGTAAACCGAAAATGTGTGTGTGTTCGTGTATGTGTGTGCGTATTCGTGTACGTGTGTGTGCGTGTTCGTGTACATGTGCGTGTGCGTGTTCGTGTACATTGTGTGTGTGTGTGTGTGCGCGTGTTCGTGTACATGTGTGTGCGTGTTCGTGTACATGCGCGCGCACGCGCGTTTGTGTGTGTGTGTGTGTATGTATGAGTGTGCGTATTCGTGTACGTTCGTGTGCGTTTACGTATGTGTACTGTGTGTGTGTGTGCGCGCGCGCGTGCGCATATGTAATCCTAATTGTATTATGAGATTGGATCTATACCCATCGGATCCCACCTCTATAATCATGTCCATACATCAAAGTTTCCTTAAAAACCTTTGATGGTGGAGTGCATGGTTTCTTTTCGTGTCTTGATAAGGGAAGTTCAGTCTTGCGACATCTTGTAGACTATCATTTTGTGCTATGACTTCTTTATCTTTCATCCCATAGTGACCATCTTTATCCATTTTTTTCTATTCCTCTTCTGAATGTTATCACCTCTGTTCGTATTGTATGGCAGCTTGGAATCATTCCGGGTGTCGTTGTTGTTGTTGTTTTGTTTTTATTTAATATTTCTCTACTTTTTATGTGTTTGTTTTTGTGTGACGACATCACTGCTGCATATTCCACTCCCGGGCGGATCAGACATTCGACTTTATTTATTCGTATTCTCGAAAATTCTAGTCGCGGGTTCGAGTCCTGCACTCCATTCTAGGGCGAAGGTGACATCATACGCCTCTTGGCTCATACTCCAGACCTTAAGGTTCACGTGTATAATGACGTGCTTCTCTGATGTTAATTAGCATTTTGTATGTCAATCCCGTTATTCTGACAACTGATTTAAATGCCTAAATCGTTTTCCTCCTTTGCTTTTGTCATTGTTTCAATTTCTGGCGGTCTCTCTTTACTTTGGCTCATAACTGTTGTGTGTACAAGTGTGTGTGTGTGTCTATATATATATATATATATATATATATAATATATATGTGTGTGTGTGTGTGTATGCGTCTGCGTGTGTGTGTTTGTGGTTTACTGGACTTGCATCCGTCCAGCGATTCATTTGTAGTGATATTGAATTTCATCATCCAGTTCCTGCTCCATTCATAAACCTTATCTAGATCTTCCTGTAGCATATTATATTCCTCCTCACATTCCACTCGTTTCATGATCATGCACGCAGCCAACTATTCCATTCATCGTATTAATACACACGAAGAACATTACCGGTGCCAATACCGAGCACTGTGGCACCCTGCTGGTCACCTTTCTCCAATCCGACATTCCAGATCTCAATACTGCTCGCATCCTCCAGGAAATCCTTTATCCATTCCAGGATTTTCCAGCTTCGTATCAACCTTGATACGTTGTCGAAAGCAACTTCCAGGTCCGGGTATATATAATTTACTCGTCTTATTCTTTCACTCAAGACACCACCCGCTCCCGAATAAAAGCATAGTAAGTTGGTTACATGATATTTTCCTTTTCTGAATTCGAATTTATTTTTGACCAAGATTTTCGCTTCTAAAAATTCTTACACTTTTCCACACATATTTGGTGTCGTACAGGTTAAAGTCACGGGTCTATCATTAGTAGAATGGCACCACATTGGCCAATTTCCAGTCCAGAGTCTCCTTCCCTTCTTCCTCCAGGGGATGCCTTCATGCAGATTTGTCTGCTCAAACGAATATTACGATGATCCAAACTATTAACATTCTTGATTTTTTTAAATTCCAACCCAAACAGAAGTTTTGATGTGAACGGAATGCTTGGGTTGTGGATTACCTTTGTAATGCCCACATGCTCATCCACCCTGCATATATATATATATATATATATATATATATATATATATATATATATATATATATATATATATAATATATATACATGCCGAGTTTAATTATTGGGTTTTTATCCATTTTTGAGTGCATTGGTTTGCATCACCCTCGTAAT
>NC_134797.1:51103649-51106149 GCF_046742065.1 Oratosquilla oratoria | reverse complement strand
GCCTTTATATCTCTTCTTGGCCACCTCTGCCTTCCTCCCTCTTGGGCGCGACATTGACCCCCCCCCCCAACACACACACACAAGGACAGAACCGCTGGTTATCAGCGACCATGTGCAATGTAGGACGCTCCAAGTCTTGCCCACTGGTCATTGGGTTAATGACTATGAAGATTACCCTTGTTATGTTTCTGTGTCAATGGGAAGGTCGTTATGTAAACGACCAAAGAGGTGGAGAAGGAAGAGGAGGGGGAGGGGGATGAGGATGGGGGAAGACGACGAGGAAGACAGGGAGGAAGGCGAGGACGTGGACAAGGGGGAGGAGGATGAGGAGGAGAAGTAGGAAGACGAGAAGCTGGATAAGGAAGAGGAGGAGGAGGAGGACGAGGAAAAGTAGTAGTAGTAAGACGAGGGAGAGGAGTAAGACGAGGGGGGGGGGAGGACGAGGAAGAGGATAAGGAGGGAGTCAAGGAGGAGGAGGGGGAGGACGAGGATGTGGAAGAGGACGATCTTAACACTTACGGAGGTCTGAAGAAGACCTAGCAGGTGGCTAACAAGAAGGCACCACCACCCGACCACCTGTCGTCCTATCGGGCCAAAGATACGACACTTGTCCCTCGCCCGGTCTTCTCTTCAGACTATTGTCTGCCTCAGCTAGACAGGCATCGTTCATTGACGTCACTGGCACTGGTGAGGGGGTGCCACATGTCTGTGCCAGGTCGCTTCATACACGATCAAACTATGGCAACAAACAGACACGATCTCACGGTGTTTTCGTCTGAATACTACAAATAGAATTTGCCTTGTGAGAGGTTGTCGTGAGACTTGAGGAGATTTCTTGGGTAAGAGATGAAGTCCCATCTCACGGAAAAAATGAAATGAAAAAACAAAAATTTGAGGTGAGACTCGTGTCCATGATGCTGATGGATATATTGGCTGGAGGATCAAGATGGATGGAGGATGAGCTAGCTGAGTTGACCCAGTTTCCTGACTGCACTAAACCCCATTTGTATATTATGTTTCCCGTCCTTGGCTCAAGTCGTAATGGTCATTGTTACTCAACGGACTATGGGGGAGGAGAAGGGGCAGGGAGTGTGGGCCAGGGGATTGGGATTCACCTCCTGGATCACGTGTAGGAATCGTGATCGACAGCTGTTACATTTCGGATGAGAGCTCAGGCATCATATATTTGGCCGGATCTATGGGTAGTGCTGTGGCCTTACACACACACGCACGCGCACACACACACACACACACACACACACACACACACACACACACACACACACACACACACACAAAACTCCTTGTTCACCAGAGTTGGATTGCCCAATAAGCTGTCGAAAACGGTACCATTGTGTGTTTGTGTGTGTATTAACCCCACGTTTCTAAGTGTAGTTTACAGGGTATGGTTAACGCTCGTGGGGTCCTGTCTTATAATTTACAGTTGTCATGCTTTGACCAAAATTCATACATTTCTGTGTGTGTGTGTGCGCCCGTGTGTGTGCGTGCGTGCGAGCGTACACCTTTATGACAAAAGAAACAATATAGATTTAATATATCTAGACTTTGCAAAAGCTTTTGATACCGTCCCACACGAAAGACTACTTACTAAATTAGCTTCGCACGGAATAAGTGGTAGCCTATTAAGTTGGACTAGTAATTGGTTGAATGATCGAAAGCAGAGAGTTGTTTTAAATGAAAAAACTTCTAGATGGAAAAATGTTACAAGTGGAGTTCCTCAGGGTTCCGTTCTTGTGCCACTTCTATTCATAGTATATATAAATGATATAGACCATGGACTAAAATCTATTGTCTCCAAATTTGCTGATGATACAAAACTGTGCGGAATGGCAAATGATCACTTACCAATTAGATATTCAAGAAGATTTAGATAAATTACAGCAATGGTCTGAAAAATGGCTAATGAAATTTAACACAAGTAAATGCAAGGTAATGCACATAGGTAAAAATAACAGTAAGTAGGATTACAAGTTATTTGGAAATTCGTTAACAAAAGTGGATAGTGAAAAAGATCTCGGCGTAATTATCAGTAACGATCTCAAATCATCCAAGCAGTGTATATCAGCCTCTGAGAAAGCAAATAAGATTCTAGGACTGATTGCGCGATCTTTTGATTTAAAAAAAAACCTCACTCATTAACAAGCTATATAAATCGTTAGTTCGTCCACATTTGGAATATGCTGTTTCCGTATGGTCACCGAATCTCATTAAAGACATTGACAGACTGGAAAAAGTACAACGGCGAGCCACAAAACTGATTCCAAATATCAAAAATAAATCATACGAAAATCAACTAAAACATATGAATCTGTTTTCCCTAAAAAAGCGTAGACTCAGAGGTGACTTGATACAGGTCTTTAAAATTCTAAAGGAAATTGACAACATCAAAAGTGACAAAATTTTCACATTGAATGAGAATCAGACAAGAAAGAATGGTCTCAAACTGTCCGGAAATAGATTCAATTTGGAAGTAGGTAGA
>NC_134797.1:51068649-51098649 GCF_046742065.1 Oratosquilla oratoria | reverse complement strand
TTGTGTTCCTTAACCTTATGAACGGCCTTGTGGTCAGCGACTGTTCCGTTGGCTGCTGTAGTAAGGTGCATTTCATGGATGTTATGTATGATTTTACTTCGTGTCAAAATGCTGCTCCATAGTTTGGGCTGGGACCTTCTCATTTATTAATATGGTGGCCACATCATTCCCAAGTTGTTACTGATTAGGAAGAATCATGTTTTGCACACTGAGTAAAAAAAATAAGTACAAGTAAAATGACCGTGTGAGATACTCCCATAACCAATTTTTTATGGAGAAAAGGTGAACCTACGCTAGGAGGCGATGAGTAGCTGCGGCCGAAGCCGTTACTTTTACCCCGTTATGCATGTTAGGGACTCTTAAGGGCAGGTAATAAACAGTCACTGCTGTGAATCGGAAAGGTGTGCGGGATTCGAACCCACACCTAAGCGAATGCGAGACCAGCGCGCACAATCAAATAATTTCCTTGAAAAAAAAATGAATATTTTTTCATAGCAGTTAAATTAGGTAAGTAGAGACAGTGACTTCCACAGTGTGATAATTCGCTCATCTGACAACGAGAGTCTTGTGAAAGAAAAATGCTTCTTAAACACGTTGGAGTCGAAGTCCATTTCAAGACATCACACGGATGGGCATTTTGTCCAACCAGGTGACGCAACTCGACCCACACGGTGAAGGAAGTCGAACAGTCCTCACACAGTCAGCAACAATGCACAGTATCATCGACAGTGTAGGGGGAGTATTGGTAAAGCCATGTCTAGGGAGGGACACAAGTACAGAGTCGGTATATTGTCTAAAATATTCATCGAATAGAGGGCTGTTTAGGCATTTGTGCACGGGCGTAAACACAAGGGAGCTAGGAAAGGCCCAGTTGGACACATCCCTCCTTCTCCTCCCTTCTCTTTCCCTCCCTCTCTCCTTCCCTCCCTCCCTCGTTCACCCCCTCCCTCCCTCCCTCTCTCACCCCCTCCCTCCCTCCCTCTCTCACCCCCTCCCTCCCTCACCCCCTCCCTCCCTCCCTCCCTCTCTCCCTCGTTCACCCCCTCTCTCACCCCCTCCCTCCCTCCCTCGTTCACCCCCTCTCTCACCCCCTCCCTCCCCCCCTCCCTCCCCCCTCCCTCCCTCTCTCACCCCCTCCCTCCCTCCCTCCCTCACCCCCTCCCTCCCTCCCTACCTCCCTCCCTCCCTCCCTCCCTCCCTCCCTCCCTCACCCCCTCCCTCCCTCCCTCCCTCCCTCACCCCCTCCCTCCCTCCCTCTCTCACCCCCTCCCTCCCTCCCTCTCTCACCCCTTTCTCTCTCCCTAACCCCTTCACTTTCCTTCCTAATTGGACTAATGCACGTTAATATTTTGTTCTGCATCTTGTTAAATACACTTGTATAGCGCCCCCCACCCCCACGAAACCAGCTTAGTCATATCTTGAGTCTCTGTTTGACCCCGCCTTGACCCCTCCTTGACCCCGCCTTGACCTTCGTCGAGGCTTTCACCCTGGCCTTCATCTTGGCCCCCACTGTTCAAGGCGGTAATGGATTCGGTCGTGTTTGTATGTTAGCAGCATTGCACCAAATGGTATAAATGTATGCTTTCTTTTAGTTTCTTTTCTATATTCTTTTCTTGTGTTGTTTTTGGTGGTGGTGGTAGTAGTAGCAGTAGTAGTAGCGGTGGTGGTGGTGATGGTGGAGTGTGTCCCAAGTATCACACCAGATGTTGGTGGTAATCATAAACATGGTCTGGATCTGGAATTTTCATCATCATCATCATCATCATCAATCATCATCATCATCATCAATTTATTTATTACTACTATTACAACTACTACTACTGCTATTATTTATTTAACGACCTCCATCCTCGTGGAACTGTGCGGTGAAAGCACACTACTACTATTTATATTATTATTATTATTATTATTATTATTATTATTATTATTATTAATTATTAATTATTACAGCGAGGTATTCTAATCCAAACCTTGCCAAGTGACTGTTCCAGAAATAGTCTCTAGTTGTATTATATCGTCGTGGGCACCTGTGACGAAGCACCTCTGAATAAACTGTGATATGAAACGCGAAGTCGGTCACAGAAATGATAGGAGGAGAGAAATGAACTGCCTCAGCGGAGATTTGCGTCCGAGAGTGCTTTCAGCTGTATAATGGAGACGCATTTGCTTGATACACAAATATGCACAAAGCCAGGCGTTCAGTCGTTCAGTCGTTCATAAAAAAAAATAGATAAACGAATGAATAAAAAATAATAATGAAAGGACACCTGGCCTACACCTGTTTTCTGTCGGGAGATTCGAGTACTAGTTCACGATTCCTCCCTTTTTTTTAGGGCAGATAAGACATCTTCGCCGAGTTACAGATTACTTGAGCTCTGCGGACATGATCAAGTTTGGACCATGATAGATAGGCAGAGTATACGAGCGTGTGCTGGTCTTGCTTTCGCTTAGTTGTGGGTTCGAATCCCGCACTCCTCTCCGATTCCCAGCAGTGACTGTTTATCACCTGTCTCTTAACAGTCCCTAAAGCGCATGTTCATAGGGCAAAGGTGACGGCTTCGGTCGCACTTGCTCAGCGTCTCCTGGTGTAGTAGGCCCCTCGACACTTATTTTACGGTTGAGTGCAAGAGGCATAATAAAATGCAACATGACTTGTGTTAACCAAG
This sequence comes from Oratosquilla oratoria, assembly GCF_046742065.1. Lineage (NCBI taxonomy): Eukaryota > Metazoa > Arthropoda > Malacostraca > Stomatopoda > Squillidae > Oratosquilla > Oratosquilla oratoria. Next base: position 51,095,983 of record NC_134797.1, on the reverse strand, counting down.
ATGTTAGATAATATTGTCATTATTATAATTATTATTATTTTTCTTTTTTATTTATTTATTTTTTTCTCACTTGGAATAAAAGGGGACGGGGTGACAGTTGAAGCATGCACCAACTCTTCAGCCATAAAAGTAATAAATAAAAATATAATAATGATAGGAATAATGAAAATTATGATGGTACTAATAATAGTAAATATATCAATAATGATAGTAATAATAGTAATAAATATAATAACAAATTTAACTAGTATATCAGGAATATAAAATTGAAAATAAATGCAACCCCTGCCATGATAGTGATAGTAATGGTGATGGTAATGATGAAAGGCAAATGTTGACTGCATCCTGAACGAGTCACGATCTTTCAGACCAATTACTTACCTTAATTTTTGAGTGATATGTCATGGGTGAAGGAAGGACCCTTAGGTTTCTTGCTCTTTGCGTCTCCTTCAAAGTGGCGATTAGCCGCCTGGAAATAAGTGTGGCTGTATTCACCGAGATCAAAGGTTTTCTATTAGTTTTACTGTTAATTTTTGCCCTGTTGTGTTCAGAAGAATAGTCATGATGCATTTTCCCAAATGCATATGTAATACTAGGAACAATGGAGGAATAGAAATTGTCATTTGTATTACACCTTAAGAAATAGATTGTTGGAAGAACAAAGAGTCGGTCATTCGTACCGATCTGTAATAAACTAACACCGTAAATGTCCCTAAACGATACTTTTGCGTTCTGTTTTGTTTGACTGCTTTTTATTGTAGATTTTATATTTTGCATTTTACTGTGTGTATTTTGTGCATTTCATTCATTTCCTTGAGCTGTGCACCAAATTGAATTTCATTTTAGTCAGTGTGACGGGGGCCCCGGCCCATTTAGACAATGGGCCGGGGCTTCCTTCCTTTGTTTACATGGGCATGGTGACGTAATCGCAGCAAGCAAACGACGCCCCCCCCCCCCACTTCCCATACCGAAACCGTTTACTTTGGAATGAACTATGTTGGGAATTTGTGAGGTTGACTGGCGTGGCCTGCTTTGCCCGAAAGCACGACTGTGGTTAAAGTGTTCTCAGGTTGTTACAAGAAATTTTACAAACACTATTACAAGAAAATTTCGTTCCTCAAACTATCGACGAATTCTTTAATTAATGAACCTGAAATTACATCGAAGTGAGTTTGAAGTATCTGATCTGATTCTAGTTGTCTGGTTGTTACAAACTCTTCATTCAGAGTTTTTGAATCAAAATATCAAGTATAGGATGACAAAAGTATATGAAATTCAAACGCAAGGGTAGGAAGAAAATTGAATTGAAATTACACGATGGTTTTAAACACTGGTATCAAAACCAGAGTAGGATGAAAAGGACAGCGAATTTCAAACGCTATGGTCGAATTCCAAATGCAGTATACATATAAATCAAACACTAGAGTAAAAATATCCTATGTAGGATGGCATGAGTATATGAAATTGAAACGATGGGATAGGATGGAAATTAAATTCAGTGTTAAATACACATAAACGCTAGAATCAAAATATAACGTGTACATTGGCATGAATAAATGATAAGCAAATGCTGGAATAGGTCCTCAAAGTGTATGATGATAACCTATAGACAATTCAAACAGATCAAAACAAGAGTAGGATGAAAATGACAGGCGAATTTCAAACGCTTAGTCAAATTGCCCAGTGCAATACACTCGTTAATTTAAACGGTGGTCAGGTTATAATGTGTATGATGATATATATATATATATATATATATATATATATATATATATATATATATATATATATATATATATATATATATATATATATAATATGTGTGTGTGTGTGAAATTCAAATGCTGGAGTAGGATGAAAATTAAATTCAAAGTGTCTTAATTCCCATTAGCATACGACTTCTTTGTTTTTATAATATGTCATTTATGTTGTCAACATAATTTGTGAATGTTTGGTATTGATACTTTATTAGCTGTTGGTATTTGTATGTTTTGTGAATCTGGAATAGTGTCTTCTTGAATTATTAATCTAAAATATTACTAATTAGTGTGCTAGACGTTATTTTTCATTCAAGTCCTTCCACGTCTTAGACTTCAGTTGAAAAAGATTGTTTGGTTGTAGCCATTGCAATACCTGTGAAATGCATTTGTGTAGTGATGTTTGCATATTATGTAGTACACACACACACACACACACACACACACAGGAGGGAAATAGCTGTCGATCACGAGTCGAACACGTGATCCAAAAAGACCAAGTGAATACACACCCACACACCCACACCCACACCCCAAATGCTTCCCCGTTACAAGGGAGGTATCCAGCCAAGGTATACTCCTATACCCACCCACCCGACTCCTATTTGTTTCCCATCTAACTTAGCTCCTCGTTGGGTGAAGGATCATCAGTGATACCTATATATATTTTACAGATAATTAGGAGTGTAAAGAAAAACGCGACAATGGGCTCGATGTTTTGGATATCTCAGAGTTCCTTCTGGTCCTGGTTGGTGTGCAGGAGGAGGTGCAAAACACCATGGGGGAAGGTGTCTTGGATTACGTTATTAGCAATCCTTGCTGTGGCAGCAGGTTAGTGACATTGAGTACTATTGTTTATTCCTTCTCCTTGTTTCTTTAGTTCACATTCAAAATTAGTAAGTACAACCACATTAACATTTTCCATAACCTGAATAGTTATTCTTTTTTTACAAATGAAATATATATTACAGAACAGAAGCACTTCCATGTGTACAGGTACATATGTAAATTTTTTTTTTTATAAAATATGTATTTAATTATTCTTTTTCATATGCATAAATTGGTGGATAAATGAAATGTCAGAAATTTGTAAAAATATGATTAAATCAAAAGTGTGTCACAACACAGAACGACCGTGTGCTATCAAGCTCACGGCTGACAAAATACTGACGTCACACACGGCGTCGGTACGCTTATTCGCTCGGGAATACACATCCATTAGCAGGAACCCGCCACATGTGTTATATATATATATATATATATATATATATATATATATATATATATATATATATAAATATATATATTTATATATATTTGTATTATACACACATACATAAACACACACACGACTCTATGGCGCAGTGGTAGCATTCGCGGCCGCCATTACGGCGCTCCAGGTTCGAATCCCGCCCAGGGCTGAAATAATTTCAGTATCGCTGCGCTGCGAGTCGTTACTCCAACTATCGTGGGCGGAGAGTTGGGTGTGTGCATGTAAGGTCACAGCATAACCCATAGATCGGTCATATATGAGCTCTGAGCTATCTTCTGGTAGGGAAATACCTGTCGATCACGAGTCCAATACGTGGTCCAAGACAATGGTGAATCACACTTTTTTTTCCATCAGGAATGTGTGGACAGGGTATTGTTTATGAAAAAGTTTTAACTTTAGTATTATCATGTTTATAATGTTTTTCAGGTTCGCCTGTGTCATCTGGAAATTCACCAGTTGATGAAGATGACAGATCTTTACACTCTAGATCGGTAGTGAAAGAACCATCAATAGCAACAGCTTCAGAAGATGAAGCCTTACGGATTATTAACATAGACACTAAGTATGACTGGGGAGAACCCATAGGTGATATGGAGTTTTCTCCAACCACTGAGGAGGAAAAGAAGAAAATTGAGAAATTTGATCCATCCAAGTAAGCAAGCATCCATGCATGTAACTTTTTGTTCACTCATTTGTACAGGTATAGATGTTCTATTCTTATTTATTTGCTTATTCATTCATTTACTTATATAATCTTTTTATAAAAAAAAATATCCTTATATCTATTGTCAATAAGTTATTCAAATCTTTTTTATCAGTATTATGTTTATATCAACAAGTTGTTGTAAGAGAATGCATAAAAAATATTATTATAATCTTATTTCATACATATATCTCAGAAGGCATCTTGCCCCTTCTAAGGAGGATGGCCAAGTCAAAGCATACCTTCATTCCACATCTGTGCTACATCCGTCCCACATCCGTCCCACATCCATCCCACATCTGTCCCACACCCATCCCACATCCATCCCACACCCATTCCACACCTGTCCCACACCCATTCCACATCTGTCCCACACCCATTCCACATCTGTCCCACACCCATTCCACATCTGTCCCACACCCATTCCACATCTGTCCCACACCCATTCCACATCTGTCCCACACCCATTCCACATCTGTCCCACACCCATTCCACATCTGTCCCACACCCATTCCACATCTGTCCCACACCCATTCCACATCTGTCCCACACCCATTCCACATCCATCCCACACCCATTCCACATCCATCCCACACCCATTCCACATCCATCCCACACCCATTCCACACCTATTCCACATCCATCCCACACCCATTCCACATCCATCCCACACCCATTCCACATCCATCCCACACCCATTCCACATCCATCCCACACCCATTCCACATCCATCCCACACCCATTCCACATCCATCCCACACCCATTCCACACCCATCCCACATCCATCCCACACCCATTCCACACCCATCCCATGCTCATTCAAAACCCGTACATTGCCCATATCATCTTAGCACCTTGTGGATGTGGATGAAAGGTAATCCCTGCCCTCCACCACACTGCTCAGGTGAAAGACAATGTAGTGAGACACAGCTCCGCAGCAGTGCTTAACAGCTGAATCTGGTTTATTCTGACCATTTCACGGTATAGCAATCCCTCTCCTTATCCATTTAAAACAATTTTACAGAGCAGACAAGGATATACCTTTGGGGCACATCATTCCTACATCCATTTACAGTAATTTTCCATTCATTCCTGTCTTTTGCACTCTTCTGTGTTCATTCTATTGTAAACCATCAGTTATACTCTATTGTCATTTGATTTATGGTTTGTTTTAATGTACAGACTCAACTATACAGCCCTTCGGATAGAAATTGACACACAGCTCCAAGAGGTGAACAAGAGAACAGCCAAACTGCTGGGGAATTACAGACTTCCAAAGTTCCTCTCCAGTGTCGAGAGCATGTTTGACTTCGATCTTCTCGTTAAGGAGATTGAAACTTCCATCATGTCATCTGTGTCATGCAACGCCTGTAAAGCTGGCAAGTAATGTTCCAAATACTTGCAGTTTGTAAACAAAATGCTCAATTGAATGATTTATTTTTCTTTGATCTGTCTCATTGTTTACTCTCTTGTTCACTTCAATTTTTTGCTTTTGGTCCTCTCCTTTCCTAAATACATTTATCTTTTATCAGCCATCATATGTTTTGTGAACCAAATTTTAGTATATTCTATATCTTTTCTATCTTTCCTAGTTTTGTTTTGTAATTTTATTTTATATAAAAGTTTCCTCCTTTTTATATACCTTATATCCTGTAAATGTTTCAGTTATTTCCTTACATTGTGTGCTATGTGGTTTTTTTATTTGTATTTGTTGCATTATAATTTGATTCAATAAGGAATTGTACTTAATGGTATTTATATAATTGTGATATATGGACATTATATCTAGGTAAGATATTGTAAAATGCAGAGTATATCATTGAATATAAAAGAGGCTGAAAAAGTACATAGAATATTTATTAATGAATAATTACATTAGATAGAATTATGGTCAAAATGCTTAAAGCATCACTACTTGGGTAACAAGTCAGGAATGGGGACAGTTCAATATACATACATATACCAAAGGTTTTTTCCTCCTTACACAGGGACAGTTCAAGGTTGCATGATTGCAAGTGGCTCAGAGGAAGTAGATTAACTTAATGCTTAATGGTACTCTTGTAATCTACAGGTGTGGGTTTACTGCAGCACTATGTGGAGACTGGCAAAACAAGAGATGATATCATCCGGGCAGCATCTAAGCTCTGCACATCACTAAAGATTGAGACCCCTCGTGTGTGCTTTGGCATTATCCATCTCATGGCAGTAAGGAATTAATCTGCAGTTTCTCACAGTAGCCCATATTTTTTCATTAGGAGGAATGGCAAGACTGACAATATTTAATGGTATTGAGCCTCATTCTAAACTCTCGTCTTGGAGGATATGTATGCTACAATGAAATCTCTTCTGTCTTTCCCTCAGGTTCTGATTTTCAGATGTATTGCCTCAACCCTGCCTTAAATCTTTTTTTGTGTGAAGACACAACATTAGCGCATATTTCAGTCTAGAATGGATTAGGTTCAGTGGAATTTTTTCATCCAAGGATCACCACTAACACGTACCAGTTGTTTACCCCAGTTCCACTCCCTATTTTGTATATCATTGATGTCTTTTATTTTGTTTCCCCATTTCTTGTGAGCTGCTCATTTATGAGTTCGATTTTCAGGATGAAGTTGTGTATGTTGTCCAGAAGCTGATATTGACACCTGATGAAATTTGTGGTTTTGTAATTGGAGACGTTTGTGGTATTCCATACAACCCGTATCATGAGTGGCGTGTTGCTTTCCCGCCTGTGGCCAAACCTCCTGTCAGGCCTCCCAAACCCCCTCAGGTAATAATATTTTCATTTTATGTCTTTGTTGGTCTCTATTATTTTTCCTTAACTTTGCCGGCTTTAGAAGAAATTACCTCTATGTGGTAAAACAAGTGATGAAATTGTAAACAGTATTTGAAGTACAGTACACTGAGTCCTCCTTATACAGTAATTCTTTATCCAGTAAATTCACAGTTACGGTATTTGGTAATTACTACCCTCGATTCTATTTACGGTAAGAAAAATTCACAGATACAGTATCCGCTAGATATTTTAGGAAAGAGATGGGAGAAGGTACATCTGCCATATCCTATTATTACATGTTATAATTTGTTCGGTATACGGTAATTTCAATTTGCGGTAAGGTTTTCAAGAACGCATATGTACCGTATAACGAGGACTTACTGTATTATGTTTTTAGATATATTTTGTCAATTGGGCAGTATGAGGAGCAAAAGTAAAGCTGATGTTTTCCTCCCAGGAAGGTCAGCCCACCATCAAAGTCCTCCATTTATCAGATACTCATTTTGACCCCGACTATGCTGAAGGCAGTAATGCAGACTGTGGGGAACCACTCTGTTGTCGCCGTACATCAGGCCATGCTCCAAGTCTCGACAAAGCTGCTGGGCTCTGGGGAGATTACCGAAAATGTGATACACCACTTCGCACCATAAATAGCATGCTTGAAAACATTGCTTACTTACATCCTGTATGTTGTTTCTCCTTATGTGTCTTGAAATATATTCTCATTATAAAGTGGGGAAATTACCAGCAAAATTATATTTCCTCACCCGGATGTGATAATGGTTCGTATTTGGTAGGACATTGATTACATCATTTGGACGGGTGATCTCCCTCCTCATGATGTCTGGAATCAAACAAGAGAAAGCAATTTGCATATTCTGGAAGAAACAGTACAACAGTTGGTTAACCATTTCCCGTACACACCTATCTTCCCTGCACTTGGAAATCATGAGAGCGCTCCTGTAAATAGGTTTGTATGAGTTGCTTTTGTAAAGATATGGTGTTGGGGTTAGGAGAAGACTTGCTACTTTCTGAAGTTCAAACTTGATTATTACATGTTTTTTACATGTTTACATGTTTGAGTATTACATGTTTTTTTATTCTTTATCTTATATTTTGTACAAGACCTGTTTGATATGAGTAACTCTGGAAAGATTTTCATCTTTTGACATAGTTGTTGTTGTCATTATGATACTCAAACCTACCACCCAGCTCTGTCAAAGTGCCCTTTCTTGAATAGGTGGATACATATGATAGATGTTAAATGAATTTTTTCAGTTTTCCTCCTCCATTTGTTGGTGGCGACTATGGAGTGGGCTGGCTTTATGAGGAACTCAATCGCCACTGGCTACGGTGGTTGCCTGCAGATACTTCTCCCACCGTTCTGAAAGGTGGATTCTATTCTGTCCTAGTTTCCCCAGGGTTCAGGATAATCTCTCTCAACATGAACTACTGCAACAATAAGAACTGGTTAGTAATAGATTTATTTTATTTATTTATTTATTTGGTTTTTTTTTTCACAGTGTAAAGATATTTTCAGTGTCTTGTTTGTTACTCTGTTTGTGGTACCATGGTCTTTATTTTGCACTTTTTTCTTTCTTGCTCTCTTTCAAGTCCATTTTCACTACAAATTCAGAACTTTAACCTATTTATTGTTGTTAGGATATTTTGTTATCGAATCTTAAGGAATGTTAAGGTTTGGGAATAATGAATGTTATATTAGGTTGAACAAGTTCAAAATTTCAGTAAAAGTAACAGTTGATTACACATTATTTAGGTGGCTGCTGCTGAATTCAACAGATCCAGCTCAAGAATTACAGTGGTTCATCTATGAGTTGCAAGGAGCTGAACTGCGAGGAGAGAAGGTGCACGTCCTTGGCCACATACCACCAGGACATCATGATTGTCTTAAAGTGTGGAGTCATAACTATTACACCATCATAAATAGGTAATATTTTCCATTACTTGTGATGGACAGGTAACTTTTAATTTCTTAGAGTATTTCATATATTTATAGTAGTATGCCAGCACTTTATATTTATGCATGTTATATACATACACATACACTGGAGAAAAGTAACTCCATTGAAGTGGAGACCGGCAGGTAGTTCATGTTTTCAAAATAAAAGATATCACTCGCAAGCATAGAAATGATGTTCATAAAATATTGTCCAAGAGAGAGAGATAGATAGCCTACCTGGTAAAAATCTGCTGTTATTGGATAAGTGATTTAGTTTTTAATCTTAGGGGTTGTCTTTCCAAGATAGTAAGCTTTTATTCTTTAGTTGTAGACATAATACTGAAGAAAAGTGGATGGGAGGACTACATAGACTTAAGACAAGCTTTTGACAGAGTACTATATAAAATACTTAGATTGGTGGGTTGATTCTGTTTACGTAGACTTCAGTGAAGTTTTTGATAAAATGCCTCTTAAAGGACAACTTTGAAAACTGAAACCAGAGGAAGTATCAAAGACACTTATTGAGATGCATGATGGACTTTCTGAAAGAGACTGAAGCAATTAATGGCAGAGTTTGGGGGATATGTAAGAGAAGCAAATTGAAAATAAATGTGAGCAATAATATGGTGATGGAGTGGTATCTATATACCAAGGTTTTTTCCCCTCTATAGGAGAGATAGCCAAGTCAAAAGGCATACATCCATTCCCACCCATTCTTCTCCCATCCACCACCCTTGTTTCCCTCTCATTAATTGTCAGTCTATCATTATCTTTGGTATTTTTTTCTGCTATGCTTGTGAGGAACTTAAGTACTGTATATAGTTCAATGGATCCTCTCCACCTCGGTTTTTTTAAGTAGGAAGTGTTCCAGTGGTTTATGTTTTTCATTTTTATATAGTGTTTTATTTCTGATTTTTTTATGCAGATTTATTGCTGTATAGATATACAATATCTAGTTCCTTCTTTAATTTCTTTGTAAATGAATATAGCAACTTATCTTTTATGGTTTTATATTACCTTTAACATTTTATTTCATATACAGGCTTTTCTGTTTGAACTGTTTTTAGTTTTATCTGCTTCCTAACATCCAAAAATCTCTTATTTTTGACCCTCAAGAAAGTTCTACCTTAAAACAACAGGTGTCTTTTAAAACTGTGAACCTTTTGTTATTGCATTATCATTAATACTCTCTCTACTCTGTAGATATCATAAAGTAATAGATCATTGTAGCTCCTCTTCTTGTCAAACCCTGAGAACCAAGTTTACCTAGATCTTCATCTTCATATACATTGTAAAAACTTTCAGTCTTGATTAGGTTCCATTAAATTGATTATCTGTGGATTCTCCTCCATGACCATATTCTTTTGGCCCAGTTTGGATAATTTCCTTTTAAGTACATCAAATGAGACAAAACTTGAATTCTCCTGACTTGTCCTATCAGATGTGTGTATAGCACCAAACCTTTCCAATTAGCTTTCCTTCTCCTGGATTGTGGTATATTGGTATGTGGTGTGGTATATATTGTGGTATGCCCCCATGTTATATCCATAATGCCTCCCATTTTTTTTCTGTCCTCATATTTCTGAACACTTTATTTATAGATTTTAAGCACAGACAAACAAAATTATCCTTATCAGTCTTCATTTTCATTTCCCTCTTCCCTTCCTTCCCCATCCTGGTTTACTCATTTCTTGAGAAAACCTACTTCCCTTTGTCTGCTCATATTACTGATTTTACTGGACTCCCTGGGACTGATGATGGATACCTACAAGTGAATGAGAGAATACAAAGAGCAGCAAAATCAGAAAAATTCCCAGTAATACAGATAAGTCATACAAGGAGAGACAAGAAACAATAGGCTTGCCAGTGTTGAAGGACCAGAAAGAAAGAGCAACTTTATTGCAGTGCTCAGTTCACTGAAGGGTGTAGACAAAATTGACAGGAAAAAATATCTTGATTTGGCATAAGAGGATATCATGAGATCATATAGGTATAGTGGTGATTCACTATATGGATGAAGAAATAATGAAAAAACTCGTCAAAACACTAATCCGTCCAGTTAATATGTCAGTAGTATGGTCCCCACACAGAGTGAAGATTGAGAGAATACAAAAGACAGCAACAAAACTGATCTCCAGCCTGGCAGATAAACCATATGAGGAAAGGCTAATAGCACAGAGTCTGCCAACTTTGAAAGATCAAAGAGAAAGAGGTGATATGATTATAGTACTTAGGTCACCAAAGGAGACACATTGCATTGACAGAAAAGGTCTCTTGAATGAAGATGTGAGGTCTTTAAGAGGTCATGGGAGCAAATTAAGAAAGACCACTCACATGTCTAAAGGATATGAAGAAATACAGTTTTCCATATAGATCTATAAATATTTGGAATAGCTTAGGAAGTGATATAGTTCAAGCTCAAATAATACACGAGTTCAAATCTAAATATGATATTTGGAGATCAAGGATATAGAGTAAGTTTTAACTGTACATTAATTTGAGGCTAGGTGTGATAAAGAATTAGAGAATAGAGTATAGGACCCAGTGAGCATTGCTCCTTTTCTGTATACTACAGTTAGGTAAATACACATTTGAAGGATGTGAAAAACAGATTTTCGTGCAGATGAAACTGAAATAACCTAGATGATGTTACCCAAGCTGAAACTAGACATGAATGTTAAACCAGATGTGATAATTGGAAAACAAGATACAGGACACTACAGGTGTAGCTTCTTTACATCATGATAAAGTTACCTTAAACACAAGTAAACACAATTGTTTTTACAGATAAGCCAACTTGTAGAAAAGGGTATAAGAAAAGATATTCCAGTCAGAAATTATATCATGACAAAATTTAAGGCTAATTTTGATCAGTAGAGACAGTGACTACCTCATGAGCATAGCTTTTTCTCCTGTATATTATAAGTTTGAAGTGGACTTGCAGGGGAAGTGCTGTGTCTTAATTCATTACTTCTGACCCAGGACAGTGGGCAAGATGCAGGGATGACCTATCATCCAGGAGGAGCCAAGACAAGAGGGAGGGAGTGGGAGAAAATGGGTAGAAGTGGATTTCTACCTTTGACTTTGGCTACCTCTCTTGTAAGGTATATGTATGTATGTGTACAATAATTAGTCAATTCAGTAATACATACAGACAATAGTCCAAACTTTTCTCAGAGAGAGGTCTATGGAACAACCCATAGAGCATTGCTAACCATTGTAGGCATGTAGGTTTCAATTTAGGGAAACTTCAGGAGATAGTTATTGGGCTCCCTCTCCCATATCTCCATTGGGTCATTTTGCTTCTTCTCAACATTCAGTTTCTCTAGATATTGCTCCCCTTCTCTATGATTATTATGCATCAGCAATACTCGTACCTAATGTTCCTAGCTGTCTATCTTCCTTCTGGTTTATTGTATTCATAGAAATTTTACTCAAGTCATCCATGGTACTGATTTCTGAACTGTAATTTTTGTCTTTTTTCCATCATTCTTGATTTGATTTCCATAATTTGTATCTTGACTAGATTTGTCTATGTGTGTGTATGTGTATGTAGTATATGTATATATACATTAGAGACCTGGGGCAGTGGATTGGTTTATTGAATTTATACATGTATGGATGTATATGTGTATTCATGTATGATGAATTTATTTTTACTTAAAATTTATTTTTTAGGTTTTTATGTATTTTTGTGTGAATTGGTTTTATAGTAATCTAATTCTGGATTTAATTTATCCTTTCACTGGTGACCTTGTACAGGTTTGAAAATACCATCACTGCTCAGTTCTTTGGTCATACTCACTTTGACGAGTATGAAATATTTTATGATGAGTACCAGAGGCAACGGGTGACAAATATTGCATACATTGGTCCATCAGTCACGTCATACTATGGTCTTAATCCAGGCTATAGAATATATACCATAGAAGGAGAATACGAAGGCTCGCAAAAGGTATCAGTATTTGTTTAGATACAAGTTGGAATGTTTCTCTGGAGCTGGTTAGCCTTCTTAATTCCTAGTGAATGACCACTAACAATCGTTTCTTTTGTTTCTTGTGTATGATGGTACGTGTTACTGAAAATTTTGCTAAGTCACATGCATCAGATTGCTAACACTCTCGAATATTTATTCAGCCTTAAAGGATGCAGAACCTGTATTCACTTGTAAACTATTTTGAAAGTGACTATCTTCTAATAGCTCTATCACATAATGCATTGCATTCACTTCTATGTTAACCTTTCTAACACAGTAGTATACTTACAGCTTGGTGTTGCTGTTACTGGAATATTTTATTCTGTTACTTTATAGGTGCTAGCACTGAACCTTGAGGGACTCCAGTGGTTACTGTTGTACATTCAAATGTCTTTGCATGCTCATTTTTAGTTACGTCTTTCCTGTGACAAATATTTTAAACTTTCCCTTTCTTGCTAAATTCCAAGACTTGTTCATTATTTCATTTGCTGTGACTTGTAATTTAAACTTTATTTTTAATATCTCATAGGCCACTCCTCTTTCATTGACTTAAACTAAACATATCAGTCTGATAAATTGCATTTGAATTGTTTCCCATAAGCATGGAAGTAATTTCCCTCACGTTTTGCATCACATTTATTCCAGACGTCAATCACTCTGTGATTGACGTCTGGAACAAATTGAACAGTGGAACAGTTAATGCCAGAACTATAGCTCTAGTCCCGTAAAATACAACTAGGTAAGATACATGTTTCTGGCATACCTTCCATGAAGTAATGTGGTGTACCTCCAGCCAACAATTCATGACATATTTAGTCTTCTCAACTACATATCTGACAGATTTGCCTTTTTTTTTTCTTCTTTCTTAACTGTCACTACTTTCAACCTAACATGTTCTCTTCTCTGCTGCTCCATAATCTCTTCAAGGTTCAATGCTGACCCCATTTGACCTCTCCTATCTATGTATATACCAAGAGCTTTCTCCCCCATATAAGGAAGGTAGCCAAGTGAAAGGCACATACCTACTTCCACCTGTTCCACTTCCATCTACTGGCCCTTCCCTCCTCTCACCTTAGCTCCTCATGGATGATGGGTCATCCCTGTATCCTGTATACAGGAAAGGAGCAATAGTCATGGGGTCCTTTCTCTTACTCCCCAATTATTATCATATCTGGCTACATGTTCATGTATGGTTCCAACATAGGCTGTATCTGTGTGTGTGTATTTACCTAATTGTAGTATACAGGAAAGGAACAATGCTAATGGGATCCTGTCTTCTACTCTCCAATTTACCATACCTTGCTTCAAAGTCATGTGTTTCCAACTTGCTCTATATCCTTAATTTCCAATGGTGATATTTAGATTTAAATTCGTGTATTGTTCCATCTTGGGATGTATCACCTTCTAAACTATTCTAAGTATTTATGCATCTATATGGAAAAATGTATTTCTTCACATCTTTTAGTTATGTAGTCTTTTTTTTAATCTGTTCTCGTGACCTCTTAAAGCCCTCTTGTCCTTAATCAAGATATCTCCTCTGTCTTTGTCATCTACCCCCTTTAATTTTCAATCTTTCAAAGTTGGCATATGTATGTGTGTGTGAGAGAAAATGCATCCCCTAATCCAAAATAAAATATATCAAGTAAACTATCATTGTAGGAAAGTCAACTCTCCCTAACCATGGTTTCCTAAATATGACTATTTTACTTTTTTTTATTATATTCAAAATTTTCAGAATATTTTTATATTCTGTGCCTGGATATTTTATTTCACTGATGAAGAACATAATATAGAAAATAATTTTGTATGTTTATATTCAGGAGGACTATGCAAACAGTGTTGAAGAACATAATATTGAAAATAATTTTGTATGTTTATATTCAGGAGGACTATGCAAACAACATCCATCCACAGTGGATGTAAATGTGTATGTAATGTGTTGTATGTATATCCAGTGGACATATGGATTGGGTAGTTCAGAAAATGCTGATAAGATTTGGACATAGAGAAGGAATGACTGAGGAAGGACCGTCAAAAAGAGTATGGTTTGCAAAAGTGGATGGAGTACAAAAGGAAGACCAAGAATGAGGTGGAATGGACAGGATGAAGGGGACATAGGATACATTAGTAATGTCAGTTGAGTTAAGAAGAGAATACAAAAGGGAAAAGGGAATGGATGGGGAAACTATGTCTCTCAAAGGGATGTTCACATTTGCTCAGTGAATATTTTGGGTGGACGATGAGGGAGGCTACTCTCTCATCAAAATGATGAGGGAGCAGGGGTAAACCAGCTCTGACTGTCAGGCCCTAACTGGGGAAACAGATTTGCTTTTGACCCAAGTAGTTTGGTGAGGAGATGGGGAGGACCTTCATGAGGTACCAAGATGAGAGAGACAGTGAATGGATTTGATGGGTGTGGGTGGATGTGTGGTTTAATGCAGTCATGCCCTTTACAGGGAGGAAAAGGCCCTTTAGTGTGTGTGTGTGAAATTTAAAGCAACAGATATTATATATATAATGAACATATTTCATCAAGAGGCATAAGGCCAAAAATGTATGAAATTAAATGCTGAACTCTTCTCCAGGTTTCATGAAACAATCACAGGGCAGTTCTTTGGACACACTCATATGGATGAGTTTGAATTGTTCTTTAAAATAAACACCAGTGAAGCCATCGGTGTTGCATATTTGGGTCCAGCTGTCACGTCTTATGCAGGAGGCAATCCAGCGTATAGAATCTATACCATACAGGGAGAATTCGAAGGGTCTGACAGGGTACAAAAAATATTTGAAGTTGTATCATTGTTATTCCTGTCAGGGAAAAATAGAGTATAGTGTGGGTGCTTATGTGTTGAGAGCTGTTTTGTAAGGGATCTGATGCAAAGCTGAAAATAGTTTACATTTAACTAAACACTTTACAATGCAGTATTCTTATGTATTTACCTAGTTGTATTTTACGGGAAGGGGAGCTATGCTCGTGGTGTCCCGTCTTCATGTCTCATTTTATCTACACTGTTTTTAAATTCATGTGTTGTTTTTGCACACACCACTTTCTCATCTAACTTGTTCCAAATGTCTATTACTCTGTGGGGAAAGCTGTTCTTTTTCAGATCTCTTCTATAACTCTTTCTTGATTCTCTTTCCGTGTCCTCTTGTATTTCTGCTATCCCATTTTATTAGATCTTCTCTATCAATAGTTTCTATGCCTTTCATGATTCTATAAATAGTTATCAAGTCTCCTCTCTCACTTCTTTGCTCTAATGTGTGAGATTTTTGTGTAAGTGCATGTTTATGGCTAGAAACTAAACTTGTATATTCTTTAACCAAGAATTCATGCATGTCAGTGTGTGGTTTTATTGACGTCTCATAATTTAGAATTTTAGATATTGTTGATTCATGATTTTGTCAGTACAGTAACCACCCCTGTAACATAGGATTGGTTTTCCAATGTAGATATAAAACCATATTCTTTGGCAAATACAGTGTACTTCCCCACACCTCCCATGCTAGACCCAGCAAAATAAAAGTTTGGATTATCTTGAATATGCAAGGGAATATTGGCCAC
Source organism: Oratosquilla oratoria (assembly GCF_046742065.1). Taxonomy (NCBI): domain Eukaryota; kingdom Metazoa; phylum Arthropoda; class Malacostraca; order Stomatopoda; family Squillidae; genus Oratosquilla; species Oratosquilla oratoria. Next base: position 51,079,972 of record NC_134797.1, on the reverse strand, counting down.
TTATTTTGCCATCCCCCTACCCCTATTGTGCTAAACATGGCAAACTAAAGATTAGAATTACTTTAGTTTGAATATACAAAGGGTTGTTAATTTATTTTGCCATGGGGGAGGTGCAAGAGTACCGGTAATGTATTTCTTGTTAGCCACATGTTATGGCTCTTTGTTTATATCAGGGAGGGTCCAGTGATCAGTTGACAAACTGCATTTATTTCGGTAGCTACTCATATTAGTTTATCTATAAGTCCTCATTGTTTTCTTTACTACATATTATATATATACATATATATATATATATATATATATAATATATATATATATATAATATATATATATATATATATATATACATACACACACATGCAGAAAAACCACAAAGAAAATAATCTACTAAGACTGAGCAGATCTGGTTTACTCCCAAGGCTGCCCAGGATGTAACACTTCACCCCATACCATACAACACATAATGGAAGACTGCATTATACACAATCATGCACGCAAACAACACAACATACACTCTATAAAGGATTTGTGGGAAAACCCAGTTTCAGCAGTAGCATTCCTTGGGGAGATGGGACTGCTCGGACAGACAGTCTAGGGAACAACAACAACAACAATAACAACCATCCATCTCCTCATCCACTCCTTGTACATCTCGTTACTTTACATACTGTCTTTGCACACTTTAGTTTATCTTCCTTAAAACATATCTATTCTTCCCCCTCTGTTTCTCCTCTATCCCTCACTACATCTTGTACCTATTAGCTTCAGCTGGTAGTCTTTTTCTCTTCATTCAGTTTGCTCACCTTTAGCACCTCTCTGCTTCCCATCTTCCTTCTTAACTTAAACCCCACTCTCAATTTCCCTTCCACCAGTACTACATAATTATGATGTCCCCCTCTCTCAATTTCCTTTCCACCAGTAAATGGTTTAACAATCCTCTAGCCAACACCAGTATTACATAATCATGATGCACCAATTTTGTGGGGTAGGAGGAATGCTGGTAAAGGAAATTGTTTGCCTTTTGTTAAAGACTTCCTTTCCATACCCGTTGCTTTGCAGTTCTACTTCTGGAAACCTGTGGCTTCAAGGTAGCTGGCAGTGGTTGCTAGGTTCTTTGAGATATCTGTGAGAAAAAAATCTCCATGAGTATATATGTAGTGTTTGAATGTTGGACACTGAGAGATGATATTTATCATGTTTTCAATGTCTTTAAGTATCTGGGGGGGAGTGGTGTTTGAAATGAAACAGTTTTGTGTTGGTATTGTTTTGGTGTTGAATGTGCCAGTTTCATAAGGCTTCATGTTCTGGGTAGAGAAAAAGTAGGTAGCGAAAATTATTACACATCTGTGTGCTATCTTTGGTCATTTGATAATACTTGCCTTGATAACTTTCTTGTCATGTTTTGATTTTAGTGTTTAGTAGACCACTTGAAGAAAATAGCTGTTGTTAGCAATATTCTTCATTCTAACGGTATGCCATGTGCTCAGGAAAGTAACTTATCTATCAGTCCCAGTCTTGCTTTCTTGCTAGTGTTGCATGTTTGCTTTGGCTTTTGTCTTGATTTTTTTCATGTTTTTCCCAGGTTGTAGTCAATTCATATGATATAAATAAACTGGTGAAAAAATATTGAGGATCTTCCTTTGAATTCTATTTTTATAGATTCTTGTTATTTTCAGTTAGTTGTTGACCATGAGACATGGATAATGAATTTAGATGAAGCTAACCGATATGGAACTCCTCGATGGTATCGGCTATATTCAGCCAAGCGGGCCTATAACATGCATAGTCTACTTCCAGTAGAATGGGACTACTTAGTGCATAGGATGGCTCAGGATGATGCTCTCTTCCGTCAGTATTACAGGTAAGTACAGGATATATCTTATTTATCTGAGAGTTCTGGAAGCTCGCTGGCTGAGCAGGTTAGGGTATCGTTACTTGCAGCGAAGGTTGAGGGGATCGCAGTTTGAACCCTGCCACTAGCGAAGTTGAACCAAGGGAAATGGTTCATTAAATTCCATGCTACAAAGTCCTCTGTGAGGGGAACCATCCTAGCCCTCTGATAGGGAGGAGTTTGTGACGTTAAACCATATCATCATCATCAAATGGTTGCAGTTTTTAGACCCTTAGAAGGGAGGGACAAGTCAGAGAGAGAGAGATGACCTTTTGGTATGAGACAGGAGAATTTCAAGAGAATATAAACAGAGGAACACTACATGTCTCAAGGATATCAAGAAATACAGTTTTCCATACAGAAGACAAAGTATGATGAATTAAGTTCAGGAGACAGGACCTCACAAATGTAGTTCTGTTTTTTGTATGTAACAATTAGGTAAATAATTGTCAAAGTTATGACAAATAGGAGTTCCCCAGATTTAATGGTTGTACAATATATGTATCCATGCTGACAGAACAGCTTAGTGTTCCTTCTTGGGAGTGGAAGTGGTTTGAAGTCATTGAGCACATCCACCTGATAGTCATGTGACATGTTTGTGGTGGCTGAAGTTGTGGCACATAGTTAGTCCAACTTGTTTGTTTTAATTTCCTACGTCATATTCTTTCTATACATGAAATTACATAAATGTATATTTCATTCTTTTAAATCATAAAGCACTGACATTTATATTTATTTCTTGACAGATATTATTGGAAGAACTCTCCAGTAAAAGAAGAATGTGATAAAGAGTGTAAAAAGCGCTTGCTTTGTGATCTCAAATCAGGACGGTCTAATGACCGCAAAGTTACCTGTGCCAAAGTTAAGGAGCGTGTGGAGGCCCAAGAAAGGACAGATTGGAAAAACTGGATCTTTTCAGGAATTACAGTAACGTATGTGTGGCTGAATTCTGTTGCTGACATGATTGGTGGTGGCGGTGGTGGTGGTGGTGGTGAAGAATAGCTTGTGGTGCATTAACAACACACCAGTGCTTTCCTATGGGATTTTCAGAACTGCAGGGTACTGTAACTAATGCACTTCTTTCATACCTGATATCTGTGTTTCTCCTGTACAAATATATATATATATATATATCTATATTTTTTTTTAGGGGGGAGGAGGAGAATAGTTTAACTCCCATTTCTGTCAAATTGCTTTCTTCAGGTGGAGTCAATTTTAACCTTGATTAAGAATATTGCTAATTGTGGAAATTGAATGTAGAGGTATGCTCGTTTCTTTAAGTGTTACCTGGTGTATTTATGCATACATACATATACCAAGGGCTTTTTTTCCCCATACAAGGGAGGTAGCCTTTCCTCACCACTCCAGCCCTATTACAAAGGCAATCAGTTTGTGGCAAGATCCTACATTGCTTTGAAAACTTTGTAGGTTTGGACTTACTGAGGATTTATGAGTACTGTATATATATTTTTTTCAGTTAACACCTTGCATGAATGTAGAAATTTCTCACTGGTAAGCATAGATTTAAATATTTGTGCATATATATTAGTAGTGGTCCTCTGCTGGCTATCCTCACTATCTAACAGCAGCTGAGGTCACAAAATGTAAGGATTCAGACACTGAGGTCCGTGGTGCAGTGGGCTATGGAGTAGACCAGGTGTCTCATGTACCCGTGTGTGTGCAATATGCATGCACACACACGACATGATGGCATGGTTGGTAGAGTTCCTGCCCGCCACCACGGTAGTCCGGGTTTGAATCCCGCCCAGGGCTGAAGTAATTTCAGTATTGCTGCGCTGCAAGTCATAACTCCAACTCTTGTGGGCAGGGAGTTTGGGGTGTGTGTGCATGTAAGATCACAGCATTACCCATAGATTGGTCATATATGAGCTCTGAGCTCTCTTCTGGTAGGGAAACGGCTGTTGATCATGAGTCCAACATGTGATCCAAGACCATGGTGAATCACACACATACACACACTTTAATTGTAAAGAAATCTGCTGGGAAGAGATAACAATGAAGGGTGGAGACAACCTATGGGGAAATGTACTACTTGATATGATTATAGAACATAAATGACGCAATGGATACAAGAGAATACTAGGTATAGAAATGAGGAAGAACCATCAAGACTAGACCTAATAATCACATCAGAACCCGAAATATTGGACAAGATTGAATATATTGGTTGAACTGGAACTAAATGAGGAAAAATACATGGAAAAAAATGAACAATACAGAAAGGGAAGATTAATGTATGGAATTTTTTTTTGATAAAATCAGAGAATTCTTTCAAAAAGCAGACTGGGAAAGAATACACAAGGAGGAAACAACAGTAGAGGAGAAATGGAATATTTTGGCAAAAATTTATAAAGGAGTGGAAAACTATGTTCCAAGACAAAAACAAGAAAAAGGATATGTAAAGTGTTGGTACAACAAAAGATGTAGGGAGTTAAAAGACAAAAGGGATAAAGCTTGGATAAAATGGAAAAGAGACAATAGACCTGAAAAATGGAAAATATATACTAGTTATAGAAATGAATATGTACAAGTGTGCAGAGCAGAAAAGAGAAAATACGAAAAAGATGTCATAGAAAAATGTAAAGAATAACCAAAAATATTTTAAGGATTTGTAAACAACAAACTGAAAAACAAACAAGAATTAGAGAAACTATGACAAGGAGGAGTTGAATACACAGAGGAAATAGAAATGGCAGAAATTATGAACAAGCCTTTTAAATCATTGTTTACGAGGGAGAACATACAACCTAGAGATATTGAGTGGGACGAGAAAGTCCCCCCTATGAAAGAGATAGAAGTAACAAGGAATGAAATAATGAATCACTTGAGTAATCTCGATGTCAGAAAATCGCATGGACCAGACGAAATGGCAAACTGGATTTTGAGAGAATGCAGGAATGAACTAACAGACAAAATACATAGTCTAATAAGCAGTTCATTGAAAGAAGGAAAAGTTCCAGAAGATTGGAAAAGAGCAAATATAGTACCAATAAGGGGGAAACAAGGAAGACCCTACAAACTATAGACCAGTCTCTCTTACAAGTACGATAGGTAAAATTTGTGAAAGAATTATCAAAATTAGATGGGTAAGGCATTTGGAAAAAAACAACGTACTAAATCCAAGGCAATTTGGATTTAACAAGGACTATCATGCATCAGAAACTTAATGTGTTTCTATTCAAGGCTGATAGATGTAATACAAGAAAGAGATGGATGGGCTAATTGTGCATTTCTAGACCTGAAAAAAGCTTTTGATAAGGTGCCACATAAGAAATTGCTAAAGAAATTAGAAATTGCAGGATGGAAGATTTCTTGCATGAAAGAAAAATGAGAGTGGTGATAAGAGACAAACACTTTAATTGGGATGAAGTGATTCGTGGAGTTCCACAAGGAAAAGTTATGGCTCCAATGATGTTTGCTATATATATTAATGATATGGATAAAGGAATTGAAAGTTATATGAGCTTCTTTGCGGACGATGCATAATTGTTGAAAAAAGTGAACACTGTAGAAGATAGTGAGTTGCTATGGAGTGATCTCAATAAAGTATGGGAATGGAGTAGATAGTGGGAGATGGAATTCAATATTAAGTGTAGTATAAAAAGCCAAAAATGAATAGTGGGATCATATAAATTGAGAGAGGAAGAAATTAAAAAAGTAGAAAATTAGAAGGACCTGGAAGTCATTATTATGAATAATATGTCCCCTGAGAAACATATAAACAAAATTTTTGGAGAAACTTATAATTTAATAAGAACAATCAAAGTGTCATTTACATACATGGACGAAGAAATGGTGAAGAAAATACTGATGACTTTGATAAGGCCAAGATTGGAGTATGCAGCAACGACGTGGTCACCAAGTACCAAAAAATGTATAACAAAACTTGAAAGAATACAAAGAACAATTACAAAATTGGCACCAACACTCTCAGAACTATCATATGAAGATAGACTTACAAAACTTGAGCTACAGACATTAGAGCAAAGAAGAGAGAGAGGAGACTTGATAACTATTTATAGACTCATGAAAGGCATAGAAACTATTGATAGAGATAATCTGATAAAATGGGGGTAGTAGAGATACAAGAGGACACGGAAAGAAAATCAAGAAAGACAGTTATAGAAGAGACCTTAGAAAGAACAGCTTTCCCCACAGGGTAATAGATGTTTGGAACAAGTTAGATGAGAATGTGGTGTGTGCAAAAACGATACAGAAATTAAAAAAACAGTCTAGATAAAATAAGATATGAAGACGGGACACCACGGGCATAGCTCCCCTTCCCGTAAAATATAACTAGGTAAATGCAACTAGGTAAATACACATGAAACAATAATGTGTGCAAACACCATACAAGAATAAGAACAAACTAGATGTTGCGAGATACAAAGACAGGTCACTACACACATAACTCCTTGTATTGTATATGGCATGGGTGGCAAACTCACAAATTATAAGATAACTAACCCTTTTGATGGGTAATAATAATGATGATTATAATAGTTATAATGATACTGATAATATTATTTCAAGTTTCACTGTCTGGAAATCCACAGCCCCTAGCATCTGGCAACAGTTCTTTGGGTCCTCCCATAGATCTCTTTGGGAAGAAACTTTAGACTGTTTTCTCTGCTGTATTAATGTAAGATTGATTCTACATCACCAGCTGAAAGTAGTTGGAGGGGGGGGAGTAGTTGCTAGTTGTCAGCTCTCCATGTGTGAAAAAGTGTAAGAAATACAGTTGAAGTTCATAGGTATCTTGGACCCAGTCTGGAAACCAAATGTTGAGATGGAATGTTTGAGAAATATAATAGGTGTTACAAGAATGGTTAGTGAGATATGTAGAGGTGAGGCAGAAAACTGAATCAGGATATCTGTCTGATTGGGTAAATCAAAGAGTGCTGAGATGGCTTGTGCATAAAGAAAGAATGGATGAGTAAAGGCTAGTAAAGAGAGTATGGAAAGCAGAAGTGGATGGGGTGAACTTAAGAGGAAGACCAAGAATGAGATGGAAGGAGTGAAAGTGGCTTGAGATGTCTGCAGAATGTCTGAACAGGGAAGAGAGTGCAATATAGGAGTGAATGAAGGGATTGTTAATATATGAATGAATGCCCCAGCCTGAAGGGATATCATCCTCTTTTTCTCCATAAATCTTTTTAAATGGATGAAGAGGTGGGGTAGCCATACAATGAAATGGTGGGAGGAAACTAGCTGTGGCTGTTGGGTATCACTAGAACTGTGCCTCACTGCATTGCTTGTGACTTAGGTAATGTGTTGGGAAACAGGATAACCTTTCATTCCTGAGATGCTGAGATGAGAAGGGTGGATAATATAGGTGTGTGCTTTGACTTGGCCACTACCCTTACAAAGGAGAAAGGGTCATTTGTCATTTATGATATTTTATATAAAAAACTTATCCAACCATCTAGGCATCTCGGGTATGTCAATTTTATATAGATGCAGTTGGACTTGTGTATTACCTTCCTTGAGCACATAAATTCACACTATGATTAAATGCATGTGATTATGGTGTTGCTATTTTTTTTTTTTCTCATTGCACAAATCATTTACTAAACAGTTCCTTTTTATTCTCTTAAGTTTAAAGTTTTGTTGTTCATATCAAGTTGAAAATTTATCATTCATCGTCAGTTAGACATATATTGCTTTTGAGGAGTCTAGATTAACTAATAGTGCTGGTATGATTTAAATTATTTTATATTATTTTGCATATTTTTATCATTGACATCTATTTATTTGTTTCCTGTAGGTCGCTGGCAACTTGGTGGTTTTGGGGATGAGTGTATTCATGAGTCATTTATTATTTTCTTCATAAGGTGATTTCAGGATTTCCTGACAGAATTTCCTGGCACTTAAATTATTATCACACAAATCATGTTGAATCTGGGTTTTTAATGCTGATATGTGGAGGGATTTTTTCCAGTGTCCATATATTTAGACTCGTGATTCATTGACATGTTCAGACAGTTTGATACATTGAGACTGGACTGGTATATGATACCAGACACACAATCATTTTATTTACTTTAATAGGAAATTGTATAGAGACAGACTTTTACCAAATAAAACTGAAAGACAGATACATGGTATTCCTCTCCTTGATGATATTTTCTTTCTGTAGAGTATTGAAAGAATTTAAGTTACTTTCTTTTTCTCAAATGGGAATATGAGGTTAAACAGAGAATATATGCACATGCAGAAGATTTATCAGTTACACACAGGAAAGTAATCATTGCACAACATAAGTTTTCATAATGTTTATTAGAATACAGTACACTAGTCCCTCCATCTATGCACGGAGTGTATTTACCTAACTGTAGTATACCTAGTTTCAAGTTCATGTATGGTTCTAACTTGGTTTATGTCCTTAATTTCCAATTATCACTGTTCCACATAGTGTGAATTTGCATATAATGAGTGTTGTATTTTATTCATATTTTCATATAATACAACATGATAAAATAAGTTCATTGCTATCTATGTACCAAGGGCTTCCTCCCCCATATAAGGAAGGTAGCCAAGTCAAAGGTATACACCCACTCCCACCCATTCCACTCCCATCCACTACCCTTGTCTTCTTACCATTCATTGCACATGGGTGAATATATATAAAGGAGATATGCATATAATGAGAGACTGGTGTACTCTTTTCTCAAGACATTCCTTTTATAGGTTTTCACAAGAACCTCTTGATAGTATGAATACCCTAACTTGGTCTGTATCATTTCAGCTCTATGGCAGTAGCAGTGCCAGTAATTGCACTAGCCATCCCCAAACTGATATTTCTTCTCCTCTGACGGACACCAGGACTGAACTGTCTCCAATCACTTGACTGGCTGACTTAGAATGACTTTTTCGACTGACATTTTGTTACGAGCAGCAAAGTTCAGGACAAGGAAGAAGACTTGTTATTATGACCATGTAGACCCAATTCTTCCCACTGTCTTTTATCTTTCTATAGTTTCTTGTTGGCTATCCATGTTTCTTGAATATATTTCAAGAACATGTATTGCCTAAGTATTACACTGCCAATATAAGATCCAATATATGAATCAGTATTACCCATGTATTCCTTGGAATGAATGGGACAGTTATTTGAATGAATTAGAATTTATTAAATTTTGATAAGGTATTTACTTTACAAATATTCGTGGATCGTGAAAGATGTACGAATTCAGTGTGGCATACAAAACCAGAAGTACGTTATGGTGACTTTCAAGTGTGAATAAGGATAAGTTTTGTGCATACCTCTTTTTGTAAGATAGATTTTGAGTACCATAGGATGGGGTAATTGGGCCATCACTGGGGGGGTAAATGGGCCTTATAGAAGTTATTATTTTTTTTAATTGAAATTGGTTTTAAAATATTTCACTTATACACTGAATAAATACCTACCTCCATTTTACCAGAATTTTATTTACCAGTTGTAACATAATTTTTGATACATGAATAACTTTTATATGGCCCATTTACCCCAGTGATGGCCCAATTACCCCCATCCTATGGTACACACATCAGAGGTTCATTTTCTTTGTGACAAGTGGGTGGACTGTACAGATGAGGCAGAGTAGGTAATTTACTTAGAATAAGAACTGCTACAAATATTTGGGCATCATGATATTACTTATTGTACTTTAAAGTGAGAGGGAAAAATAAACTTGATCACTGAAATATTTGTTATTAAAGACCAATGAAAAAAAATATTGTTGAACTATTCTATTTTAGAGGATGCCAGTCTGTACTCACTGAGCTCTGATTACGTGGAGGAATATTGAATTCATATGTAAGAACATCAAGAATGAAGCTGAAAAGGTTCTTAAGAACCTTCATGAGTCACGGGGACCATGGATCACCACTTCCTAGTGGTGGTCCTATTTGATGGACAGTGGCTCTGCCCATTTTTAAAACATGTCAACTTCCTCACCTCCATCAGGGCTCAAGAGCTTTATCAACTTCACTATCCTTTTTTACACCTTTTCACACATAGACAACTGCTCCTTTCCTCTTCCCACTGTCAGCCAATGACAGAAAGTCACACACCAATAATTAGATAATTGTTGCCTCAAGTTTCACTGGATGGAGCCTGGAGTTCTACAGAGGCTAGCAACAGTCCTCAAGCCTTCAACCCACAGATCTCTCTGGGAAGAAACTTTGGACTGTTGTCTGTGTTGTATTAGTGGGACTGTTTCTGTGTCGCCAGCTGAAAGTGGAAGGGGGCAGGGAATAATCACTAGTGGTCAGCTCTCTATGTGTGAAAAAGTGTAAGAAGTACAATTAAAGCTGATGTTTAAAAATCTTAGGCACAGTCTGGGGATTGAGTGTCAGCCCCTCTGGGCTGTGCCTCCCAATAGAGGTGAAGGGGTTGACTGGATCTGAAAATGGGCAGCTTTTCTGTCTGTCTTACAGAACCACTACATCAGGTACCTGTCATTAGTCCCTATCAGATCAATACAACACAAACAATAGTCCAAAGTTTCTTCTTAGAGAGATCTGCGGGTTGAGGGCCCAAGGGCTGCTGCCAGCCATTTTGGGGCTGCACTTTTGTCTATGTGATGAAACCTCAGGTAGCAATCATTATTATTGTTATTTTTATCATTGTTATTGTTGTTATAGTTATTAACATTTTTGTAATTATTTATTTTCATTATTTACTACTATTATTATCATTTACTATTATTGTTATTATTATTATTACTGTTATTCAAAATTTACATGGCAAACAGGGCAGTCCCAGAGGTCACCAGGCCCATAACCAGGTCATGAAGGTTGGTGGTGGTGATGATGGTGGTTTTGGAGTTACTTTGATATACTTTCCCTTCTATCTATATTCCTACTACAATGTCTCGTATGAATACGTGATGAACTAAGTTTCATTATACAAAGTGTATAAAATGGTGTACAGCATTGTATGTTTTAATATTTGTTAATAAAGTTTTGTTATAACATTTTTGTTTTATTATTTATTAAGGCATTATTATCATAATTATTTTTTTCTGGGGGACTTTTTTTTTTAACTGGAACTGAGATAATGGTTCATGACTGAACAGCGAAAGTACGATCCACTCTGCTCACCCTAAATGGGGAGGAAGTTGGAAAAGTCACCAGTTCTCATTACAATAAGGTCAACCTAACTGTAATGAGAACTATAGGGAATCCCCTATACAAGAAAATTTGATATAGGAAGATTAGAAAGTACGAAAAGGAAAAAGTGAGGACGAATTTCTTTATACAATAGAGAAATGCATCGATGGTTCGAAAAGAAGTACAGTACACCCTTGTACAGTGTTTGCATGTTATGATGGTAAGGTAAAACAAAATAGCCTAGGTAATAACAACAGATATCTGTAAAGGTAAATCTATCTGAGTCTTTCGTTTGTTTACTAGGCTAGGCTA
>NC_134797.1:51043649-51048649 GCF_046742065.1 Oratosquilla oratoria | reverse complement strand
ATGAATAAATAAATAGATATATAAATAGATAAATGAATAAATAAATAACTATATAGATAAATAACTATATAACTAAGTAAATGAAATATTGTAATCTAGAATCACATTTAAATCAGACGCAGTTCGACTTAGATCAAACGGAACTTTTTAATAAGTAAACATGCTGAAAACCATCGAATGGTCGATGGCACAACAAAATTGAATTTCAGAGCCGAAAGAAATAAACTGGTTTTGAAGAAGAAAAAACAAACCTCGCGAAGGTTAAAGACAAAAAGAGGCAATTTTACTTAAGAATTAAAACTGATGCAAAGCTCTAAGAAATAACGAGGATACCGTCGAAAGTATGAATTTTAATTCAGTGATTATGAGTAAGAAATTGACAGAAAAAGTAGGAAGTATAAAAAAAAAACACTAGAGAAAACAAAAACAACTCCAAAGCTACAAATGACTTCAATAAAAGAAGAAATTTGTTGCAATTCGCTACTTCTGGCACCTCATCACTACGATCGTTCTGATGACAAAACTACAAACATTCCAACTTTTGCCTCTTCACGGCACTTCCCTAACACATTCCATATCAATGTGAAGCACAGAGGCTGTATCATTCCCCAGGGGACAGGCCGATGGTCCTGCAAAGCGTCGGCTGTGGTCGATATGATATAAACCAGGTGATGATGGATTCTTGGTCTTTACCTCCATCGCACGGGGAAATATCGTTATCTACTAAATCTTGGTAATCTCTCCATGACCTAGATGCTAAGCCAGACGAAGTACAGAGATAAATCCAAATAACGAACAATGCAAGACCTTGAGAAAGGATCCATAAGCTATCCAGGAGAATCGACCTGAATAATGACGAAACAGGGGGAAAGCACGAAATTTGAGAAGCAATTAAGATAAAAACCAATAAGTCCAAATTCGAAATGATATCAATTGCGTAGTCCAACCCGATACCAATATCAGTAAGACATGAGATGATAGAATACCCCAATCTGGCAAATTACCGGAACTCAAAGTAATCCAGCGGGGCATAGTGACCAATGTCAGTGACAGAATAAACCAGGCAAAAGCCACCACGGCAAAACCAAGGAAATTTAAAACAATGTCAGAGAAAGTCAAAGTAACACTACACAAAGCTTTGGTGAGACCAATAATAGAATACACATACGTACCTCTCAACACTATCGAAAAACCGGCTACAGAAACTAAAGAGCTTTCAAAACAAGTTCCTCAGGTTTGCCAGCGGTCAGTCCCCACCACTTCATGAACCAAACGAAGAGGTTCACGAAACAACCAACAAAGAACCTCTCAGTATGAGACTCCACCGTATGGAGAATCGAACCCGTGACAAATTACTTAAAGACTCCACTGTCCCAGAGTATCTGAAAGGAAACGAACGACAAGAAAGAACAGAGCCCCATCCATGGTGGCCAAAGAATCTACCAAGAGACCAGGCACTATCACCACAACCAATATACTTTGCATAAGACCAACCTAATATCTAAGTAAACGCAAATGGAAGTAAACAAAAAATAAATAAATAAAAGAAAATAGGCTAGATAACTCAGCTACTCCCGATGAATACAAAAAGAGTGTCATCCCTCTCTTTTTATAACACACTGTCTTTCATCTTCAACTTTAAACACGACCATCAGGCCATGGCACTCTCTCTCTCATTTTCTTAATTCTAATCTAATATAATATAAAAGATAAGTCTCCGCGGTCCAGGGTGGTTTCGTCGATTTTGTCGATTTTGTTAAAAACCTTCAAGTGCTCAGTCGGCGAGGCAATCTGCGGACACCTCCCTGTAAGCCCTTCGAGGGTGCAAGTCCTCCGAGGGTGCAAGTCCTCCGAGGGTGCAGGTCCTCCGAAGTTGTAAGCCCTTGGAAGCTGCAAGTCCTCCGAGGTCGTAAGTCCTATGAGGGTGCAAGTCCTTTGAAGTTGCAAGTCCTCAGCGAGGGTGCAAGTCCTCTGAAGTTGCAAGCCCCCGGCGAAGCCCGCGGCTTCGCGGTCCAGAGTGGTTTCGTCGATTTTGTTAAAACCCTTCAAGTGGACGGCGAAGCCGGGTGCTTGTATAATATAAAAGATAAGTCTCCGCGGTCCAGGGTGGTTTCGTCGATTTTGTTAAAAACCTTCAAGTGCTCAGTCGGCGTGGCAATCTGCGGACACCTCCCTGTAAGCCCTCCGAGGGTGCAAGTCCTCCGAGGGTGCCAGTCCTCCGAGGGTGCAAGTCCTCCGAGGGTGCAGGTCCTCCGAAGTTGTAAGCCCTTGGAAGCTGCAAGTCCTCCGAGGTCGTAAGTCCTATGAGGGTGCAAGTCCTCTGAAGTTGCAAGTCCTCAGCGAGGGTGCAAGTCCTCAGCGAGGGTGCAAGTCCTCTGAAGTTGCAAGCCCCCGGCGAAGCCCGCGGCTTCGCGGTCCAGAGTGGTTTCGTCGATTTTGTTAAAACACCTTCAAGTGGACGGCGAAGCCGGGTGCTTGTCTTTTATAAAAAATAAAGTCACCACGAGTCCAACGGAAGTACAAATTCACAAATTCATAGTGCGTCATTAGTTTCGAGGTAATACGTTCTTCCTTCCTTCTTTCGTGGAATGGCCCTAGATGGATATTTTATTTTCGTTATTGTTGTTATTGCCTTTTCGTCGGTCGATGTGATATCTAAGATTAAAAATGGATAAATTGTCGTGATATACATTTGTAGAGTTGTCTTGTGAAATATTGTTATTTTCTTTATCTGATGGGCACTTTCATCGTTCGTCCTTCGAAGTGCCTTGTTAAAAGGAAAATGACACTCGAAGAGATCTTACCAGACACCTAGGAGATTATCCTTCCTCATGGCAATATAAACGTGAAAATGTTTTTAGATGAATGAAGATATATGTCGCTTCATTTCTGACGAAATTAACAGAACCCATTACGAACCGTCGCTTTCGGACGAAATTGACAGAAACAATTAACGATCCATCACATGGACTTCCTCGCTACTTTGGCACCGAAAGAGACAGCACATGACCGAACACGAGACCTTTGGAGAAGGCCACGGGGTATGGGGCCAGCTTCGACCTTTCACGGGGGGAATGTGTCCGAGTGAACGACGAACGGCTAAATGTCGTGATCTTTCGCTTCGAAATACAACGAACAATCCCCGTAGACTCACACAAAAAAAATCATACCTGCCACTCTCAAATATGGCGTACCTTTTCCATAGACTTTATTTTGTCTTCGTTATTTGAAACATTTAGGCCCGTTTCATGCAATTTGTCTCTACCATCGAGGACGAGAAGAGGCATCTACCCGGACGTTAGAAAGGAGCTCTGACGACCAAAAATCATCCGGAACAGAGTCGAACGGCCTTGAGAACACCTGCCACTGACCAGAATGGAAAGGTTGGCTGCTGCTGCTGGAATTGGAATATCAATTGATTATCATCTGCGTCTTCGGATGAGTTATTTTTGTGTGTTACGAGTGAGTTGTGGATAACTTAACCAGTAAAACATTAAGGGTTTTATCTAACAATCTTTTTCAAGTGTGGACAATAATGATAAAAAACAATAAGTAAATAAGTAGATAACTAAGTTGATAAGAGATGATTAAATAAATAAATGTATAAATAGGTAATGAATCCAATGAATCATACTAGTAGATAAGAATAGGTAATAGATGATGATAATTTTTTTTTTTTTTTTTTTTTTTTTTTTTTTTTTTTGCATCCGACCTAGATATGGATCAAAAGGTCTCCTGTCGGCATGCTTTGCCTTTGTAATCCTTTGTAATAAATAGCCAAACATAAAAATGATGATATACATGAATAAATAAATAGTGTGTTCTAACTACAGTAGACCTTAGATTCAACTTTGGTAATCTATTTTGGCGAAATGAACAAATCATTGATAGGTGGAAGAATTGCAGAGAACCAATTAGTTTATGGAACATCTTGAACCCTGTTTATCAAATGAATATATTTGAAACCTATTGAGCGCTATTTGGTAAATAAGTATCTATCAAAAGAGAATGTTAATCGAATTTGACTTACAGCTTGGAGCGCGCATGCGCAGTTAAGCGGACTATTGTGTTCTACATAATTTTATTAGCAAACGCAAACCTAGTTAGATAATGTTAGTTAAGCAACATACGAAATGAACTGGCTTATCTGAGCTAAGTTACGTATATATTATATGATAATGTTAACTGGGATACGCAAACCTAGTTAAAAATACTTAGTTAAGCAACATACAAAATTAACTGGTTTATTCTGAGTTATGCAAAGAATGATAGAATGAAGAAGAGTGTAGCTCCGAACACAAATTGACACCTTGGCCCTACGTGTTTGGACCTTTTGCAAAATTGCGCAAATGTCATCCACCCCAATCTAATATTCTGTCTGACTCGAAAGAAGAGAGATATTTTTTTACTTATTGTTAATTCAATCTGTGATGTACTGCAGGTAGTTTATATCAGCAAGTCCGTAAAAACGCAGTGTGTGAGAGAGAAAAATAACAATGTCAATTTAGTCTGTGAAGTCCATAAAACTGCAGTGTGAAAAAAAGTGTTTCTAATAACCCTGATACTTGCATATGAGGATGAGGAGGAGGGGAGAGGTTGAAGGAGGAAGAAGGATGGGGGAGTGTGGGGGTCATATTTCTTCGTGATGGATCCTCTCCAACGGCTCGATGACCTCAGAACTTCATGTATAGTTGAGAACCCGCGATTGATCCGACAGCATTACTACTTCGAAGACAAGTTCGCCAGCGTGCGCAAGTGATTCACCACCATGATCTTAGATCACGTCTTGGACTCGTGATCGACAGCTATTTCCCTCCCGGAAAAGAGCTCAGAGCTCACATATGACCGAGCTGTGACCTTACACGCACACACACACACCCAACACCCCGCCCACGAGAGTTGGAGTAACAACTCGCAGTGCAGCGATACTGAAATTATTTCAGCCCTGGGCGGGATCCGAACCCGGACCGCCGTAGTGGCGGTCGGGAACTCTACCAAAT
>NC_134797.1:51033649-51036149 GCF_046742065.1 Oratosquilla oratoria | reverse complement strand
GGGAAAAGGAACGAGAAGTGCAAATGAAGAGACGCCGCTGAAAGCGGGTTCAGAGACAATAAACGAATGAATAAATGAATGTCAATAAATAAATGGATAAATGAATAGATAAATAGATAAATAATTAATAGATAAATGAATAAGTAAATTAATAAAGTAATAAATAAATAGATTAATTAATGAATGAACGAACAAGTAAATAAATAAATGAATGAATAAATAGATAAATGAATGAATGAGCAAATAAATAAATAGATAATTGATAGATAAATGAATAAGTATATTAATAAAGTAGTAAATAAATAGATTAATTAATGAATGAACGAACAAATAGATAATTAAATAAATGAATAAATAGATAAATGAATGAATGAGCAAATGAATAAAAAAAACATAAAAAAAAACAGATAAATAAGATAGGTCAACCATTATTTGATCTACTAATCAGCAGTTTCATGCTAGAGGGAAGTGAGGTAAGGAGATATTTAAGATAGACGAGCGTGTCAACAACAAAGGGGGAGGGAGGGAGGGAGGAACCCCTGGAAGGAGGGAAGCAACGCCTTATCAAGATGGAAACTCTTGATAAGAAAAATAGTTTTGAGATCTAAAAACATTTTGATAATCTAAGAGAAAAAAAAATAAAGAGGTTGATTGTTTTATGTTATAGAAAATTTCCGTTCCATTTAGTGTTTTTTCTACATACAATTAAAGCTTTAGTGACATCTGATATTTAATACAAAAAGTGATAAAACAATAAATACAAAATATTTCACTGTAATCATCAAATCTGCTCAATCTGGAACATCTGATATTTAACACAAGACTTAATGAAACAATAGATGCAAAGATAATGTACAACAAATGTCGAATCTGCTATATCGTGAGCACAAGACCATACATCTGATATTTAGCAAAAGACTAGATAAAACAATAAATACAAGATATTTCTCGACAGACATCGAACCTGCTAAATCTGGAACAACTGATATTTAACACAAAACTTGATAAAATAATAAATGCAGAGATACTGCGTCGGATCTGCTACATCGTGAACACAAGTCCATACATCTGATATTTAGCAAAAGACTTGATAAAGCAATTGATACAAAATATTTGTCTACAAACATCGAATCTGCTAAATCTGGAACGACTGATATTTAACACAAAACTTGATAAAACAATAAATACAAAGATACTGCGTCGGATTTGCTACATCGTGAACAACACAAATCCACGCATCTGATATCTAACACAAAACTTGAAACTTATCTGCCCGACGCATGCGCATCTCAAGGCTGGAACAGGAATCTGGTACGTGAGCGACGAGGTCTGCAGTTGCTGGGCGACAGGGTAACGGGTAGGGTCGGCTTCTGGCAAGACGACGACGACGAAGGAGAAGAACGTCGTGAACGGATGGAGTTGCTCTTTCGTCGACCATCTCCCGTCGTCAGGTTGTTTCAGGATGTTCTTCTGCGAATAGCTGAATTTGATATCCAAGACGTATCGGAATTTTGCAAATTTATGTTTTGGTATTGTTGCATAAATGCAGTGTTGTTAACGAAAAATCACGTTGATTTTTATAAAGTTACTACATATGAAGATATAAGGAATGATCAATTGTGAGAAATAAAATTACAGTTTTAAATATATCTTTCGTTGTTGTTGTTGCCTAAATACGGTGTTGTTTACGAACGATTCAACTTTTTTTGTGAAAAAGTTATTTTATTTGAAAATATGTGAAATGATCAAGTATGAAAAACAAATCTGCACATTTTTTAGATATGTTTCGTTGTTGCATATAGTGTTTTTCACAAAATATAATGTTCGTTATGACAGAGTTTCTGCGTATAAAGATATATGAAAATATCAGCTGTGAAAAATAAATTTACATAGTTTTGAATACTTGTGGACCTAGTGAAGGTGTCCAGTTTTTTATATCTATTTGTTTGATTTGTTTTTTCACTGTATAGAAGCGAGTTTGACAAAATGCGCGGATATTGTGAAGAATAACAAAACATCGCCGTAGAGTTTTGCACGTGCTCTCTCTCTCTCTCTCTCTCTCTCTCTATATATATATATATATATATATACCTCTAACTCTCTATCTACCTATCTACCTCTCTCTCTGCCTCTCTATCTACCTGTCTACATCTCTCTACCTCTCTCATTCTCTTTACTAAAATTTTCATGATTTTTTTTTGGGTGCATTTCTTGATTTTGTTTATATATTTTTCCCACGCTTATATTTTCTATTGTGTACTATTTATGTGCTCTCATTGCTTTTTATTATTGTTATTGTGATTTCCAATTCAATGCAGAGGTACAGACACGAGCAAAATTTTTGACCCACACTACAGTCCTCACAAGGTCAATATATTTTCAATATATCTCTTTTGTGGTGTACGTGTTGATATATTTCCCTATGTAGTATCTAGGTTAAAATGAGCAATTTTTAATAGATAACGAAAAGAAAATTTGTCAGATAAAGATTTTGAATTTC
>NC_134797.1:51023649-51028649 GCF_046742065.1 Oratosquilla oratoria | reverse complement strand
GTTCATCACCAACGGCAATATTACCTCCTCTCGACTCTATGTCGTATTCGTCGGCTATTCGATTAAGAAATGGAAATATAAGAAAATATAACGATAAGCAAAAAATCACAAATCCTTCCCAGAAGTTAAAAATATTATCGAAGAGGAAGCCGAAATTAGACATACGGGACGTCAGAAAGTCGCGCGAACTAACTGGACAATCGAACACCCGGCTCAGTGTTGCTCAAACCCGCGTGGGGAGTAGGAAAGGAACGCGCGGGAACTCCACTGGTCATGTTGGCAGGGGAAGTTTGAAATCGATACGTGGAAACCTGAGTGATAGTAACAGTGGTCATATTCAGGGTAAGCTGACCACCGTCGGCACCAAGGCACCTGCTACGCACCTTCGCCGGGCTCAGTCGTTTGAAAAGAGCCAGAAGTATCTAGCAGAAACTTCATCGCTAAGTTCAAACTCCTTAACGACAACTTCCCTGTTGTCCCAGACCACTCGGCGGTTCGAAAGGACCCCTGAGCAGGTTCACAGGAAGGCAGGCCCCTCCAGTATGGCTCACCCAGGCGCCATCGACACCCAGAACCGTCAGGGGATCGTCAAGAAGAAGAAAAGAGTTTCTGAGGGCAGAAGGTGGTGGGATATATGCAACGTCTTCGGCAGCGGCGGGGGGAACTCACACTCGAGTCTGAATCGAGGTACTACTCGAAATGCAGGACTGAGTTCGGCGGCCGAAGACGGTGGGAAATGCGGCAGAATGTCGATCATTCTGATGCATTTCCTGTTGGCGCAGGCCCTCGTCTTGTACCTCGTCGTGGGCGCTTTTGTCTTTATAGCCGTAAGTATTTCCCTTGCCTTTACCAAATATATCTTTCTCTTTTCTATAGTTGACACGTTTTACATAGAATACTTCTCTCGCAAATATATATATATTTCCATAGTTCCAATATAAGGTCATATCTATGTACCCGCAATACTTTGCATTTTGTGTGTGTGTTTTTCTTAGCTGGTACAGGTGCGCCCAAGGACAATGCCCGCTTGTACGTTGCATATTGATTGACTGTTGCGGTGAATAGTCAAGAACGGTTGGAACTTTGCCCTTGGCAGAGGAAAACCAGGTGTAGATGCATTATACAGCTACAGTATATATTTATCTTAACCAGTGGGTTCATAAAAGGATAAATGAAATATTTGTTCTGAAATTCGCTCGAATGGGTCTGTTTAGTGACATCAAAATAAATAAAAAAGAATTTGTTCTTAAATCCATTCGAACAGATTTGTTTGGTGACGTCAAAATGAGTAAATATTACAAAATTAGCCTGAAATGCGCTCGAACAAATTTGTTTGCTGACGTCAAAATAAACAATAAAATTTATTCTGAAATACGTTCGAACAGATTTGTTTGGTGACAAAAATAGAATAGAAATTATTCTGAAATACACTCGAACAGAATTGTTTGGTGACGTCAAAATAAACAAATAGAATAGAATTTATTCTAAAGTACACTCGAACAGAATTGTTTGGTGACGTCAAAATAAACAAATAGAACAGAATTTGTTCCTAAAATTAATCGAACACATTTGTTTAGTGACGTCATATCGACTCCCGGTAGATGTAATCTTTACACAGCTCGAGCAACGTTCGTGTCTTGGAAAGAAAGGAACGCGTTCAAGATATAAATAGTACGAGTAATTATTTGCTTACAGCTGACAATTGTGTTTATTTTATATATGTGGAAATCTGATTTTAATCACTTCGCCATGGTGATGATTTTTTTTGCAACCACTGATGATTTCATTAATTTCAAAGGGAGACATGAGCCATAATATGGTTTAGATCGCTAATGACATTTTTTATTTGATCCCTATCTATTTATTTGTTCATTTATGTATTTTATTATTATTTTAACAAGACTGTATTCAGGGGCCTCTTAAGGCGCTAAATGCCATAGAACATGCAATTAAGGACAATATATATATACATATATATATATATATATATATATATATATATATATATATTTTTTTTTCCTGTCAATGAATTGCAGGCTGGCAAAACATTGTAGAGCCAATGGATGGGCATTTGTCGACAACTGGGACCGCTTTTACGGTAAGAATCATCTATATACAAGGGACGGGGTGCACTTGTCGCCCAGAGGATTTCAGTTCCTTGCTGAATCCCTTGAGCGAGAAGTAGGCATCCTAAAGTTTTTTTTTGGGTAGATTACGTGGGAGTAGGGGGGGAAGTATCGGAATATAGTTTAGGCAATAGAAACAACTTAGAGAGGGACTGTGAAAAGAATCACCAAAGCAGGTGGAGGGAAGATAAACTTAAATTTTACTATACAAATAGCAGAAGTATAATTAACAAAATTGATTTACTGCGAGGTAAAGCATGCGTAGAGAATTTCGATATTATAGCTATTACTGATTCTGAATCCTAGATCAACATGGCTGATAAACATTTCCTTCCGGAAATCGAAATAGAAGGATATAAGTTTTTTCACAAATCGAAATAGAAGGATATAAGTTTTTTTTTTTCCACAAGGATAGGGTTGGCAGGAGTGTGGGAGGTGTAGCACTTTTCGTTAAAAATACAATAAATTGTATTATCAGCAATTCGATTAAGGAAGAGGACTGTACGGAATCTATTTGGGTAGAGATTATAGGCAAGAATAAGAAAGTTATTATTGGCTTCTTGTATAGACCTCCTAACCTCAGCATTGATTCATGAAATTCACAGAGCGTCCCGGTACAAAAACGTTGTGTTCATGGGAGATTTTAATTATAGAATCATTGACTGGGAAACTTTAATAGGAGATCAGGAAACAAAGAAATTCCTAGATGAGGTGCAGGGTAATTTCCTAAAACAAGTGATTACCGATCCTACGAGGGGAGAAAATACCCTGGACTTACTTTTAACTAATAATGAGCAACGTAAAAGTGAGAGATGGTCTAGGCTCTAGCGATCATGAAGAAATATGATTTGATATTTGGAAAGAATTAAAAAGTACGAATAACGTCCAAGTACCAGACTTCAGGAGAGCAAACTTTGACAATATAAAAGCCTATTTGAAATTGAATATGTAATTTTTATACGGACTTTACGGACGTCTCAGACATTGTTGACGGGGTCAGGACTCGGTACTTGACCAGGAGTCGGGTCACGGAGGGTAATATGCATACCTTGGGTCAGGTCACTTGGGGGCGGGGGCTCAACAGACAGGTCAGTAGTTTGGATGAAATGTATAACAATCTGATCTAATTTTTAATGCACAAAATACATTTATCCCCTTGAAGTCAATACGGAAAAAATAGTAATATTCCCAAATGGATGACGGACAGATTGAAACATGAGATCGGAATGAAAAGGGGACTTATCGTAAAAATAAACTGGGAAACACACCTTAGATCAAGATATAACGAAATGGCAAAGCTGGTTAAAAAGAATACACGTACAGTGAAACGTACTTATGAAATTAAGGTTGCTAGGCAACCAAGATCCAACCCAAAGGGTTTCTTTCATCTCTATAGAACAAAAAATAAAGAAAATAGGATC
Source organism: Oratosquilla oratoria (assembly GCF_046742065.1). Lineage (NCBI taxonomy): Eukaryota > Metazoa > Arthropoda > Malacostraca > Stomatopoda > Squillidae > Oratosquilla > Oratosquilla oratoria. The sequence goes on along the minus strand of NC_134797.1, from coordinate 51,025,102 downwards.
AATTAAAAACGATGAAAATGTCATGATAGAATCGGAGGAAAAATGAGTGAGGAGTTTAGCAACAATTTTCTATTGGTGTTTACCAATGAGAGGTTAGATAAAGTACTTGTCTGAGATCCGATTTTCAGAGGGGATGAAGAAAGTAGTCTATCTAATATCAGCATTAGTAAAGAAGAAGTAGTCAAACAGATTGAAAGACTGAAAGCTACAAAATCCCCGGGTCCAGACGAAAATTTTCCGAGACTGCTAAAGTAGTGTAAATTTGAAATCTGCGACCAGTTAACTGAAATATTTAATAAATCGGTAGACACTGGTTTTGTGCCTACTGCTTGGAGGCAAGCAAACGTTGTTCCAGTTTTTAAGAAGGGAGATAGATTGTCTATATGCAACTACAGGCCAATCAGTTTGACGTCAGTTATAGGAAAAATGCTTGAATCAGTAATAGTAAATAGACTCAGAGAACACATCGAAAGACATAATTTAATTCGTGATTCACAGCATGGTTTCTCCAAGGGTAAGTCATGTGTGACTAATCTTCTATCCTTTTACACTAAAGTATATAAGGCGTCAGATAACAATGATAATTACGATGTTATTTACCTTGACTTTAGCAAAGCGTTCGACAAGGTGCCACACCAGGGACTACTAAATAAAATCAAAGCCCATGGCATAGGAGGAAAAGTGAGCTTGGATTAGTAACAGAAAACAGCGGGTCACCATAAATGGAGTAAAATCTAGGTGGGGCAATGTTACTAGTGGGGTCCCCCAGGGCTCGGTTTTGGGTCCCTTGTTGTTCATTATGTACATAAACGATTTAGACGATGGGATAAATAGTGATGTTAGTAAGTTTGCGGACGACACTAAAATAGGACGCCTAATTAGGTCAGGAGACGACGCAGAGATTCTGCATGATGATCTTAACAAATTGTTCACATGGTCGATGAAATGGCAAATGAACTTCAATTTCTCTAAGTGTATCGTGTTAAACGTAGGGCTACACAACCCCGAAAATAAATACAGCTTAGATAACTCGCTTGTAGAGAAAACTGAGTGCGAGAGAGACTTGGGAGTTCTAGTGAGTCCGGACCTTAAAATCAGGAAACAGTGCATTGGCGCCAGGAATAAAGCTAACAGAGCATTAGGTTTCATTGCTAGAACGGTAACGAATAGAAGTGCAGAGGTAATTATTAAACTCTAGCGATAGTTAGACCCATCCTTGACTATACGGTACAGTTCTGGTCTCCGTCCTACAGAATGGACATCAATTAACTAAAATCAGTACAGAGAAGAATGACCAAAATGATATATGGACTCAGAAATTTGCCTTACGAAGAGAGGCTTAGGCACCTTAACTTACACTCTCTGGAAAGACGCAAGTGCGGGGTGATCTAATGGAGGTGTTCAAGTGGATCAAAGGCTTTAACAAGGGTAATGCAAACAAGGTCATTATATT